>NW_004955445.1:1147707-1209261 GCF_000276665.1 Chinchilla lanigera
GCCCGGACGGCGGGAAGCGGCGCCCTACGCCGGCTCCAGGGCCAGGAGGGAGGCTGCGCGCGCGGAGCCCTTCCCGAGCAGTGCGCAGGCGCATCCAGGCCGCTGGGCGGGGCTGCGAGCCGAGGGGCGCGGCTTCGCGCGGCTGGGGTGGAGAGGGCTAGGTGGTGGGAAACGAAGCCAAGGTCCGCGAAGAACGTTGGTTAAGGGCCCTCCGGGCAAGCGTTGTGCTGACTGCTTTACTCAATAATAATAATTACCAAGTATAAACTTCCACTTTTCTCTTGCCCATTTTAGTGCCAGGCACTGTTAGAGACTTTGAATAACGATGCAGGTACTTATTATAAACAATGTTTATGGGTGAATAGGCCGTGGTAGACACTGTGATGGATCATAAATAATAATTATAAGTATAGTAAACTGCCAATTATTTGCTTATTTTTTGCCACTCTGCTGAATGCTTTCAATAACAACAAACAGCTGTCATAAATAAAAGTTGCTCAACGTGAATTGTTCCCTATGCAACAAGCACTGTGCTGAAACCTTCACTAATAGACAGCATTTATTTATGCAACAAATGCTTCAGAATACAACGATCTGAAAAGTTGACTTGATTCCCACCCCCTTGCTAGTATTGACTGAAGAGACATCCTTTGAATAAATAACCACGCAAATAAATAGCATGTTTAAAAATTGGTGGGAACTGAAATCTGTTTAACCGCAAAAATAAGATAGATACTCTATATCATTAGTGTTGAAATAGTATTTTGTTATGTAACATTTACCGCACAAAATAGGAGTTCTTAATATGTTCTTGTACATAGATATAAATAAAACAAATATGGTAAATTGTTCACAATGGTTGACTCTATGAGGCAGGAATATACATACTTTTCATACTATTCTTCCCACTTTTCTGCATACTTGAAGTTTTTCATAATTAAAGTTTTTAGAGGATAATCTTTGTCTTTTAACTGAAGCGCTTAGTCCATTTATATTTACTATATTTACCAATATATCTGGATTTTTTCCATCATTCTATATTGTTATTTCTATGCGTCTTGCCTGCTTTTCTTTTTTTCTCATCCTTCTTCTTTAGAGTTCGTTTTCCCCCCTCAGTCTGTTTTTCTTCTCTTAAGATACTCGATGTTTATTGTTTTAATGGTTACTTTAAATGTTTTACAAGTACTTGTCTTACGAAAGTCCGATTTTGAGCGTCCTTTTCAACTTGGGCCTGGCCGAATGGCTCCCACCAAGAAGGGTGGTGAGAAGAGCCATTCTGCCATGAGGGAGGTGGTGACCCGACAATACATAATCAACATTTGGAGCTGGGGATTTAGCTCAGCAGCACAGCGCCTGCCTGTCAAGCGCAAGGTCGTGAGTTTGATTCCCGGTACCAGAAAAAAACAAAAAAAACCCAAACAACAACAACAAAGAAACCAGAATCAACATGCACAAGTGCACCCATGGAGTGGGCTTCAAGAAGAGTGCCCCCTGGGCACTTAAGGAGATCTGGAAGTTTGCCGTGAATGAGCTGGGGACTCCAGATGTGCTCACTGACCCTAGGTGCAACAAACTGTCTGGGCCAAAGGAATAAGGAATGTCCCATATCATATCTGTGTACAGTTGTCCAGAAAACACAATGAGGATGAAGATTCACCAAACAAGCTGTATACTTTGGTAACCTACATCCCTGTTAGCACGTTCAAAAATCTCCAGACAGCGAGTGTGGATGAGAACTAACTTTAAAGTAAAGTTACAAAACTGCCAAAAAGAAAAAAAAAATGTCCAATTTTGAATCGGGCATGGTAACACACACCTATAACCCCAGCATTCAGGAGGCTGAGACAGGAGGATTGAAGTGGATTTGAGGCCAGCCTGGGCCTCATACTGAGTTCAACAGCAGCCTGAACCATATGGTGAGACCTTGTCTCCAAAAAAATTTTTTAAAGAGAGAGAGATCCAATTTCTAAAATATCTTTACCCTGCTGCCTTAAACTGTAAGAACTTTGAAGTGTCTTAACTCTAATCATCTATCCCCACAATAATATTCCTTAATGGTAGCATCTTGCATGTTTAGTTTTTTCCATTTCAACTTGATATAACATTACTAAACTGTTTAATACAGTCAGTACAGTTACCAATTTCTTTGACAAAACTTGTCATTTCTTCTTAAGTCTGAATTTACACAACGGATCGCTCTCCTTGTATCTGAAGTACATTCTTTACATCTTACTTCCTGGAGAATTTGCTGGTATGAAATATCACAGTTTTTGTTGTCTGCAAATTGACTTTCCTTTGACTTTGTTCTTAAAGATACTGTGGCAGACTTGCTAGAGTAGCAATTCATTCTCTCTCCACAGTGAGGGAGACCTTGTCCCCCACACTTTCTCCCGCTGTTTACATTACAAAAGTCAGACAACAAATCTCATCTTCATTCCTTCAATGGATATCTGAATTGTCTCTCTGTTTTTGTGTTCTGCAGTTCCACCATGATGTATCTTTTTATTTATCCTGCCTTGAATTCTTTGGGCTTTCTGAAGTTGCCGGTTGGTGTCTTTTATCATTCTGAAAAAATCCTCAAATAACAGCTTTTCTTTACTTACTTTTACTTTTTCACTGAGATAAAATGCACAATACACATAACATAGAATTTACCCTCTGCCACTTTTGTTTTGAGACAGTGTCTCACTATGTAGTTTAGCTGATCCTGAATTCACTATGTAGCCCAGGATGGCCTTGAACTTGCAGTGATCCTCCTGCCTCAGCCTCTGGAGAGACACGCACCGCCACACCAGGCTCCGTCTGCCATTTTTTATATGTACAGCTCACTGGTATTAAGCACATTGACGGCGCTGTGCAACCAGCAGCAGCATCCGTCTCTAAAATCCTTTCATCTTGAGAAAACTGAAACTCTGTACACCTTAAACAGCAGCTTCCTAATTCCCCTCTTCCCGGCCCCTGGCAACAACCATTCTACTTTTTGTCTCTATGAACCTGGCTATTCTAGGTACCCCATGTAGGTGGAATCACACAGTATTTATTCATTGGTGCCTGGCTTATTTCGTCTAGCATGATATCTTCATCTGTGCTGTAGCATGTGTAACATACCTCTCTTAAGTGTTACCTCCGCATCAATCAGTCACAATTGACATCTGGAATTCTGATTAGTATTTTATTCAATTAGTGTTTTTCAAACTACATGTTGTTTCCCAAGAGTGGCTTGTAAAGTAAATTTAGTAGGTTGTTACCAGCATTAAGGACAAAAGAAAGTAGAAAATATTAGAGTGTGCTGTATTATTTCATGAAACTTTTGTTTCAGTTATATTTACTAATTTCACATACCTCATGTATCACATGAGATATATAAATCCACTTGTAACTGGTAGGAGAAAGGGAAGAAGGAAGGAAGGAAGAAAGGAAGGAAGGGAGGAAGGAAGGGCAGAAAAAGGAATCTATAAAGCACTTGGACTTTTGGACACCTCTCTCCACATCTCTTAAACCATCGTATCTTAATCTTGCATCTTTATATCCCTCATAGGGCATGTCTCCAGATGTCCCCCAAAGCCTTATGAACTGATAGGTGGAGTTTTCAGTAGTGACTGGGTCATGGGTATGTTCAGCAAAGTTCTGGGTCTAGGTGATGGATTTACTAAAAGCAGAACACCCATCCTGGGTTTGAGTGGCACCAACCAATGGGCTTGAAGCCTGGATGAAATAAAAAGGGAAAGAAGGAAGGTTCACTGCTTCCTGCCTACTGCACTATGGACTGTTTCTCCTCTGTCAGGCCCATCTGCCATGCCACCCTGCCTTGGAGCCAGCTGACAATGGACTAAAACCTCTACAAACTGTGAGCTAAAATAAACCTTTCCTCCAACTTGTGGGGTGTCAGGTATTTTGTCCCAGCAACGAGAAAGTAACTGAGACACTTTCTGGATATTTCTTTATTCCTTTCACTTGGTTACTAATTATCACTTAGGTTATTGATAAAAGTATTCCAGGAACTTTTATTTGAATTTAATTTGGAGTGTTGTTTTTTTGAGAGAGGGTCTTGTTATGTAGTTCAGGCTGGCCTTGAACTCATGGTGATCCTCCTGCCTGGCCTCCCAAGTGCTAGAATTACAGGCATGTGCCACCACACCTGGCTTTACTTTTATTTAATGTTTTAAAGCCTGTAAGCTTTCATTTGCTCCTTATATATCTATATAGTCATATTGTGGGTTTTAATGGGTTTCCAAACTCCCTCCTCCTCTCTCAGAGACTGATGCTGCACCCTTTTAGGGCTGGTCTTTCCTGCTGCTTCCCTATGCTCTTAGTATCAACAGTAGCCATCAGCCCGGTGGGGGGAAGTTCATGTTCTTCAGCGCATGCAGAGCCTCCACACCTGCCTCCAGGGCCATTTTGAAACAAGCCTTTTGAGCAAACAATGTATGTGGAAAAAAAGACTGTCATATGCAGCGTGTGTTCGTTTGTCCACTTGGTTATGAGGGTCACTGCTACGGTGCATGCCCCGGGCGGGGACTCACACAGGACACAAATACCTCCACACTGCCATTTCCTGAGAGGCATCCCCGTACTTCCACCCCAGACCTTGTCACGAACCTTCTGAGTCTCTGCGGTGTTCTTGATCACCCACTGCCCATGACAGGTGGCACATCTGTGCTCCTGGACATTTCTCACACGCAGCAAGTAAACAACCAAGGCATGAGAGTCTGACAAAATGTGAGTTCCATTTATATTGTAACTATGCAATCCACCCAATTAAATTTTGGGTCAAAGTTTCAGCAGGTTTGAAACTCGATAGCTACAAGAAATAAATGATTATTTGAGGGATCTATAGACTCTCTCTGATTCTCAGAGTTTAAAGACCGGAGCTTGTCATTTGCTTTCCATGGACTCAGGAGCCTCTGCCCAGCCCACAATCCTGAGATCCTCACCACTATGGCAGGGCCGTTGCTGCAAAGGACATTTCACACGCAGGTGACAAAGTAATGATCTCAGTGCGTGCCATTGGTAGCTTGGAACTAGTGGTATATGGCGAGTCGGCTTCCCAGGGGCGAGCAAGTAACTCTGATTTGTAGTTTTTGCAGATTTCTATGGCATAAACATGCCCATCAGCTGGGCATGGGAATGCATGCCTTAATCTCAGCACTCCGGAAGCTGAGGCAGGAGGATCACCCTGAGTTCAAGGCCAGCCTGGGCTACACTGTGAGTTTATAGGCCAGCCTGAACTATATATAGCAAGACCTTGTTTTAAAACTAAATAAAGAAATAGATAATGAACACTCTCATAATGTCTGATGTTAAGTTATCCACACTGAACAGAGTTGGAAAGAGCTCAGGACCTGAAAGCACAGGGTTTCCGTGTGTGTCTCACAGAGACCCTGTGCTTTCAGGTCCTGAGCTGCTGGTTGGTGTCAGAGACATACAGAGAGAGCAAAAACCTGGCAGAGCTACGCTGCCTTTCCTACCTTAAGCTCAGAAATCATGCAGGGTCGCTTGTTTGCCAAATTGCAGATAGAACCAGAGGGTGGTGACAGAAATGTGACCTCCTTGTGTGGTGTGGAAGGATTCTAGGAAAGTATAGGGGCTAGGAAACAGTGTATCCTTTTGTAGAATATCCAGTCTGCCATCCTGCAGCTGAAGGTGGCTCCTCCGGAAAGGATGTGCCCTGGCTTCTGCTAGGTACAGGAGCTCACCAGCCAGGGAAACCTTCCGTTCTCAGGTGGGGTTTTTCAGACCACTTAGGTCATGTGAATTTGGGCTGCGCCCCTTTAAGAAGGCGGCTCTTTGGTCTTGCTTCTTGAGAGATATAGCCTTCTCTTCCCACCAGGGCCTCCACCTGACACTATTCCTTTGGGCAGGGGACAGTATTCTTGTTTCACTGTACAGTGAAAGATCCTGCTAGACTCCTCACCTTGGGTAAGTCCTGATCTTTGTCTTCTGTTCTGTAGAACTCAAAAGACTTAGGAAACTAGAGCACCTGCCCATTGCCTGACATACTTGCCCAGGGGAAAAAACACCAGGCTCCAGACTCAGCTCATCCCTAAGAGTTTCAGCTTCCCTTCTGCGGTGGATTGAAAACTGGTGGGCAACTTGTAACACCCAGCTGAACTAAACCAGCGTGGTGCTGGGTGTGGGAGGCCCAGCTGAGGATTGTTGCCAACAACATAAACAGGAGGACTGGGGAGGAAGAGGTGGTGCTGTTGGTTCTTCTGGAGGACAGTGGCATGCGGGCTTTCCTGGTATGAACTCAGCTGTTATCATCAGAGGAACACAGGCTCTTGTCACTGAGGATGACTGCGGTAGTTTTCAGGGGAGCTCTGGTTCTTACTTTGAGTGTCACTTTCTGGCTCCAGCACAGATCCCTCAGCCTGCTGGCACACAACCTTCATCCCGCTGGCACAGACTTTCTAGCTTCCACCACTGACCTTTGGGCCTTCCCAGCATGGATCCATGAAACAGCCCTGCATGAGACATTGTCGTGGCCTCTTGACCTCCCATTGGACTTGTGGGTGGGAGGGCATTGTCATGGACTCTAGATCTTCTTCTGGACTCATGCCGTGGGATCCAGGCTCTCAGCTGGATTCTTTGGGATTCTAGTGTGTGGACAGATTTCCTGCATTCTTTTGCATTTGACTTTGGGTGACTACTATACAATAATCCTATAAATTATGTGCCCTGTATTAATTTATATCCCTTGCAAACCCTGATTACAATACCTTCTTTGGCTCAGAACAACCCTGGAGCTAGCTTATCAGTGTATTCAAAATGTTTTATCCAGCTGTTTTGATCCAAAGGGCCGCTCCGTATAGCTAATCCTCCATACTGCCAAAGACAAAAGTCTTCTGAGTAGTTCTCATGTTAAAAATATTTTATTGTATGTGAGGCTTCAGTGTTTAGTTTCTTATACCATTCCCCATAAATGGAAGCAGCACTCCTTGGGAAAATGGATGAGACTAGGTCTGGAGCAAGTAATATATTAGATAAACCTGGAGTAGCTCATAGGGCTAGAAAGTAGGAAATGCTCGAAAGGTGACACAATGGGACCATGTCACGAGGACACAAGAGCCACCTGGGAGAACTCGAGCAAGTATTGGAGTGTAACCCAGAATAGAAAATAAATATCCTTTAATAATGATTGACTAGAGCAGAGAAGACAAATCTTCCGTCTGGAAGAATTCCAAGTGATTTATATGAGATGTGTCTCATTTGAGGAAGTGGCATATGCCTTCCTCCCTTTGAGCAAGGGCTGTACTTAGTGACTTTTCTCCTAAGAGGCCAGTGTGGGAAGGAGAAAAAAATAAATTTGCAGTAGTGAAACCTGGGAGGCATCTGTTGGCCAGGTAACCAAGGGCAACCACCTCTTTGATAAGCCTTGTTGGTAGGAGGTACACTTCACCATTGGAGTCTTCATTCTCAGAAACTCAGAACTTCATTATCATCATAAGATGGGCACTATGACACATGCAACTCATCCTGGCTACTCAGGAGGCTGAGGCAAGAGAATCACTTTTGCCTAGGAATTTGCAGTCAGCCTGGGCCACATGGAAAGACCCTATATCAAAAAAATCATAAGAAAAACCGAAACTTTAAGACATCTTAGCTGGGCATGGTGGTACGTGTGAATAATGTCAGTACTCTGGGAAGCTGGGGCAGGAGAATCACAAGTTCAAGACCAGGCTGGGCATTTTAGCAAGATCCTGTCTCAAAACAGGAAGTAAGCCGAGCGTGGTGGCGCACGCCTATAATCCCAGCACTTGGGAGGTTGATACAGGAAGATTGTTGTGAGTTCGAGGCCAGCCTGGGCTACAAAGTGAGTTCAAGGCCGGCCTGAACTGCATAGCAAGACTCTGTCTCAGACAAAAAAAAAAAAAAAAAAAGGTGAAAAAGAGCTGGAGATGTGTAGTTCAGTGCAAATACCCTGGCTCAATCCCCAGTACTCCATGAGTGAACGAGAAAGGACATTCACAAAGCACCTGGCTGGAGCTCCTCAAACTCCAAGGTCATCAAAAAACTAAGTCATCCAGGTGTGGCGCCACATGCCTGTAATCTCAGCTACTCAGGAAGCAGAGGATTGTGAATTCAAGGCCAGCAGGGCAGCTTTGCAAGACCTTGTCTCAAAATAAAAAATATAAAGGGCTAGCGCTCTAGCTCTGTGTTACGGTACTCTGTTCAGTTCTCAGTCGTGCAAAACCAGACAGACCAACACACAAACAAGGGAAGTATGAAAGGCTGTCACAGTACAGAGGCGCCAAAGCAGACGTATAACTAAATATCACGTGGTGTCCTGGATGGGATCCTAGAACAGAGAAAGGACATTGAAGGGGAAGAAAAGGAGAAGAAGGGAAAGAGGAAGAAGATGAAGAAGGAGAAAAAAGAAGAGAGCCAGGGAGGAAGAAGGAGAGGAAGGGAAAAACGCAGGAAATCTGTGTGAAAGAGGGGCTTAGTTAGCAATAACTTTTTACTCAAGTGAGTAATGTTTCGCTAGTTGTGAACAAGGTGAGAGGTTAACAAAAGCGGAAGTTGGGTGTTAGGGGCACAGAAACTCTATATCTTTGCAACTTTTCTGTGACTCCAAAACTATTCTCAAATTAAAAAGAGTTAAAAACTTTTTCAACCAATGTTTCCGACTCCCAGAGCATTCTCTGAAGGGCACAAGGTGATTGCTGCCCTTGGGCGGTCGGACCTGCTGATCCACAGCTTCGCACACACAAAAGAACTGGGTGACTGGGGGAGCTGATGCCAGCGTCAGCCTTCCGTTCCCCGCTTTGGAGATGACACCACCGCTGGCTGCCCGGAGCGCCCATCCTGTGTGGTGCCATCCAGTGTGGTCTTGCTTTTGTTTTTGTTTTTGGTCGTCCTGGGGATGTTCTCTCATTGGGCTACATCCTCCCAGAACTTTTTAAACTTTGATTCTGAGGCAAGGTCTTGCTAATTTGAGTTGGGCTGGAACTTGCCACCTTCCTGCCTCCATGCCCCAGAGCACTGGATAATAGGAATGTGCCACCACACTCCGTTCTTCCTGCCTTTTTATTTACATATTTTTATTATTTTAAGACAGGGTCTCTCTAAATTGCCCAGGCTGATCTTGAACTTGTGATCTTCCTATCTCAGCCTCCCTAGTAGCTGGGATTACAGGTGTGTACCCCTATGCCTGGATCATCCAAGTTTTTAATCAAATCTCAATGAGCTTCCTTATGTATGTGTTATACTGTGACTTTATTTGTTTTGCTGCTTAACTGTTTACATGGCCTACAGGTCTGTTGTGTGAGCATTGCCAGTGGGTGCATTTGGGCTTGCCCACCGAAGACCTCACTATCTAATGAGGGGCACTTGGAGAAGAACACTAGCATGATTAGAACCTGTGACAATGTTAAAATGGGTGAGAAGAAAGCTACATGAGAAAATAAACCTTGCTCCAGGATCTGGGGGAAACTTATAAGTTTGGAGGATATTAGAAAACAATCATTGAAAAATTTAAGATCTCGCCAAACAAGACAGAGAGGCAAGGGTTCTCTAAGCAGAAGAACAACATATGCAAAAGTCCTGGGGCCAAGGGGCTGCCAGGGACCTGCTTAGGAAACATCAAGGAATGATGATAACTTTCGCCTTTATGTAACTCCTCTTTTGTGTCAGCTTCTGTATAAGCATACAGCATGGTCTCCTGCTGCAGTGACAGATGACCACAAAGTAGCTTAGCCCAACAGCAGTGATCTGTTACTGTAATAACAGCAGGAGGCTGAGGTAGGAGGATTGCTGTGAATTCAAGGCCAGCGTGGTTTACACAGTGAGAAGGTATCTCAAAAAAGAAAACACACACACACACACACACACACACACACACACAAAACCAAAGTAGCTAAGACAGTACCTATTTACTATACAGTTCTGGAGTTCAGAATTCTAACCATGGTCTTACCAGGCTAAAGCCAAGGTCTTGGCAGGGTTATGACCTCAGGCTTGAGGAAAAAATTGTTCCTGCTGGCTCTTGGAGGCCTCCCACCTTCCTGGGCTCATGCCTGCTGGTCTCCAAAGCCCACAGGAAGCATCTTTGGATATTCTTGCTCTGTCTCAGGTCTCTGTGTTGTCCCCATGTGACATCCTCAGCCTCCTGGCTATCCCGCCTCCCTCTTCTGAGGGCTCACCCAAATAATCCAGGACCATCTCCGCAGCTCAAGAGCCTTAAGGGAAGTGCACCACCAAGCCTCCTTTACCATGCAAGGCGCCGCGTGGACAGGCTGGAGAGCTGTGCAAGTGCTCGAGGAGCAGTATTCTGCGCCCCGCTGTGCAGATTCGCTTTCCTAGCCCTCAGAACCTCAGCTATTTTCACTTCTGTTTCCTGGATGGAGACGCTGAGGTTAGCAAAGGGGAAACGACTTGTCCGGACCACCGGGACGTGATTGCCTGCGGAAGAGATGCACCTGAGAGCTAAGGGGCCTAGGGGGCAGACAGACACTGAGGCCTTACGTTTTACAGTGTTTCAAGGGGGGATTACCCCCACTTTACAACCAGGAGCCCAAGACACTGAGCAGGACAGCTGGCTGGGACTGGGGATGAAGTCTCGTCTGTGTTGTGCTATAGAGTCTAGATTTTATCCTTGCAGTTTTTGTGCATTTAGAACCCAGGTCCTATATACTCTCAACCCTGCCTGCCCAGTGGTTTTGTTCAGAAGAGTTATATATATATATATATATATATATAATTTATTATTATATATAATTTTATATATGTATGCACTTTATTGCTGAGCTACATTCCCAGCCCTGTCCAATGTTTTTATATAGATGAGTAACATTAATATATATACATATGTGTAGATCATATAATCTATCTTATATTCTTATACTGTATAATATAAAAATGTATACATATATACTGTATAATATACAATAATAGCACATGTTAATATATAATTTATTATGACATTTTATATATATATATATATATATACATATATATATATATTTTTTTCCCAGCACTGGGACTTGAACTCAGGTCCTCACACATGCTAGGCAAACACTTTACCACTGATCTACATCCCCAGCCATATACATGTAATTTTAACGAGCCTACAGTGTGCTGCAATCCCAGGCTGTGTCCCATTCAGGAACTGACAGGCCTCATCTTGCTTAGTTTCCAAGATCAGGTGAGATTGTGCACCTTCAGGATAGTATGACCAGATACCAAAAATACATTTTTTAAATAAAATTTTTGAAGTCAGGTGTCAGGGTGCACTCCTGTCATCCTAGCATCTGAGAGTGATCCTAAAGCAGGAGGATTACTGCAAGCTCAAAGCCAGCCTGGAGTACTTTGTCTCAAAAAAGCCACAAAACAAACAACAAGCAAACGGACACAATTTTGTTTAGCAGAAATTTTAGGTTTACAGGAAATTTGCAAAATAGTGGTAGAGAGAGTTCTTGTACACCCCTCACGCAGTTCTCCCTGACGTTATCATTTTACACGAGCCTCGTACATTTTTGCAAACTAAGGCACTCACACTGGGGCAATAACAAAACCCCAGACTTCAGATGTCACTAGTTTTCCCATTAGTACCCCTTTTCTGCTCCAAGATCCAATCCAGGATACCACACTGCATTTATAATTTATTTCAGCTGGGCCTGGCGGAACATACCTAAAATCCCATCACTCTAGGAGGCTGAGGAGGGAGGATCGAAGCCTGAGTGACTTACTAAGACTCTGCTCAAAATAAAAAATAAAAAGGTCTGGGGATATAGCTTAGTGTAAAAGCCTTGGATTCAATCCCTAGTACCACAAAAACAAACAAATAAGTAACATTTATTCCTTTTTTTCTTTTTTAAGAATTTTTCTTTTTGGTATCAGGAATCAAACTCAGAACCTTGCACTTGCCAGGCAGGTGCTTGTTCCGCTGAGCTATATCCCCAGCCTAGCATTTATTCCTTATAAAGATGCTGATGGACAACAATCTAATAATAACAAAAGCTGCAGCTGCTGTTGGCCAAGGGGCACATGCACGGCACCCACACATTCTTGCAGCAGTGAGACAGTGACACCAGTATTTTCCTTGGTGCATGGATAAAGAACTTGAAGCACAGAGAAGGCTAGCAGCATGCCCAAGAGGAGGAGAAGCCGGGTGTGCGGGATGAGGACCTGGGAGTGACAGACCATAAGGGGTACCCTGGACTTATTCATCTATCGTTTGTCTTCCCACCTCTGCTTGACTTAACACCCCACATCCAGCACATAGCAAGGGCTTACAGCACAGCAGGGCCCCAACAGATGGAAGAACCAGTGAAGAAATGAAGGGATGAATGAGTGAATAAACATTCAGGATCACCAGAAGTTTTAGTTTTAGGACAAACTTGGGTGCAGGATTTGTGAAAATCCTCGGAAGACCCAGCATAGCTCAAAACCAGCCTGGATGGCGGGTAGGATGGTCAGAGTCAGACATACCCTCCCCTTTTCCAAAAAGGAATTGGAGCCCCTTTCAGAATGAGGCAGAACACTGGAAGGGCTTTCTCCTCTGCTCAGGGCCTTGGGGACCGCATGTGGCTTTTGCAAGTTTGGGGAGCTGGGAAAAGATGAAGCTTTTGCCCCTCCTTGCCCAGGAGAAAGATCTCCCCATGGCCCTGAATTCTCTTGGTTCTTTATTGCTGACTGTGAGCAACTGGGTGATGGATTCCTGGTCCCCATCTCCGTGCCTGGGACGCAAAATATGCTCAATAAATGTTTGATGAATGAATGAAATAATGTAATTAAGAACTGGAGAGGGTGGGGTAGAGGGAGAGAGTCTTTTCAATCCTTAGGACTTGTCCTCCAGCACTAAGAAGATCATATTTGCATACAAATAATTGATATTCTAATTACAAATCATTCGGATTGATTTATTAAGCAGATCCCCCACAGGATCTCTAGACGATAATTAGATTCCACATGCCTTAGGGGTAAGGACAGCGTATGTACCTCCTTGTTTCCCCACGGCAACGTAAGGCAGAAGAACTACGTGATAAATGTTTGATGAGGCAGTGGCTGAGCAGGGGATTAATTGTGGGGAGAGTTTATAGGGTCTCTACAGATCATTCCCAGTGTGCTGGGGAGCAAGGGGACAGGGGACACGTTTGTTTGTGTATTTGTGCGTAGGAAAAATTGGCAGTCCTCTCTTTTTCCAAGCCCTGGGGATTCTCACTGCATAGGCTTCGTTCCTACTGCAGGCATCTGAGGAGGAGCACATTGGCTGCACAGAAGGACAAGGCTCCTGTCCCCTTCTGCCCAGCTGTGAGACAAAGCAGGTGACCTTGGAGTGGCCCTGCCAGGGGGTGGCTCGGAGCAAGGGCCTTCGACCTTTTCCTTGTCTCTTTATGTCTGTCCCTAAGCCACTCCACAGAAATAATAATACATAAACATTAAAAAAAAAAAAAGATTATGCAACCGGCAAGTGAAAGCATCATTAGAAAATGTTGCTGTTTTCTTTGATTAAAAACTGTGCCCAGGGGCTGGGGATTTAGCTCAGCGGCAAAAGCGCCTGCCTGGCAAGCGCAAGGTCGTGAGTTCGGTTCCCGGTACCGGAGAAAAACCAAAAAAAAAAAAAAAAAAAACTGTGCCCAGTCTACAAATACAGTTTCCAGTCCCCGACCTCCATTGTCCAGATGGGTTGGCCACCTCCAAGGGCATCAGAAAACAGAAACTGTGCAGCAGCCTTGTCCTCGGCATGAGATGGGAGCCTTGAGTTTCCTGAATGGACAAGGGACAGACAGACAGAGACAGAGGGACAGAGAGGGGAAAGAAGAAGGGAGACCTGCTGGGGTGGGACACCGGCTTTTAAAGTTTGCTTTCTCCATTCCGGACCCTGCCTTGCAAGAATGCAAAAAGAGCCAGTGATTCTCAAGTGACTTTGATTTTCCATCTGGGGGAAAAGCAAAACAAGTGATTACAATAAATAATGTAAATGTTGATTTCCTGTGAGCTACAGCTCCTAGTTGCTGTGTTCCTTCTTGATGCAGTGGGAGCAGGGTGTCTGACACCTGGGACCCCACCTGTCTCAGGTGCTCTGTCATGTTCTGGCCATGTGACTAATGCTAGTTACTCACTCGATAACTAAGCAGACAGGGACTCCCAAGACACACCCATAGGAGGATGGGCTGGCTTTCACTCTTGGGCTTGAGAGGGTGTTGGGACAGATCCAGAGACTGGGTGGGCTGCAGGTGATTTGAGTGAGGACTTAGGGACCATACCATGTTTGCATCCCCGGAGGGCAGACAAGAGGGAGCTTACTGCCGCCATTGCTAAAGCAGCAGCCATCACTTTGATTAGCTGTCTGGTCAACGTGGGGTTTTAGACAAAGTTGTTTTGGTCTGGACCCATCCTTGTCAGAGTGGCCCTGTAACATTGTGTATGTTCCACTGGACGGAGCGTGCCAAAGCCAGCTGGGGTGTCACTCTGCTCTGGCATCCAGAGATTGCTTTGGTTTTCTCATCTGTCCACGGAGGAAGAATAAAAAGTGTCCACCTCTTGGGTCTGAGTTCACTGATGTCCTGAGGATAGCACACAGGTGGTGTATCATCACCTAAAAGAGCTCCCTTGGTCCCTTGTGTCAGCATCTGGAGGCTTGCACGGTGTGGAGCTGGGGACTGTTGTGTTGAGACTGGAGTTGTTGCAGGGTGGGTTTGGTTGTCACTTGGTACTTCACAAAGGACTTGAGTCCTTCCTATAGGGTGGTAAATCCTTGCGTCTCAAATACACTAATAACATCTAGGCTCTTCATCATCATTCTGCAACACTATGAAGACATCCTCTCTTCCTCAGCCTTTCAGTGTTATTAAATAAAAGCAGATGATCCTTAATTTGTAACAACTTGGAACAGGAAAATGTAGTAAATACCTTCTGTTACTTCCTCCTGGGGGAAAGTGGCCACCAAAAGCCATCTCCCCTTTATTTCTCAGCTTAATTCCCTAGTGGGGTCCTGGTTTGTGTTGTGATAATGCACAGTACGTGTTTGGAGTCATAAAGCGCTGTCCTGATTTTCCATTTATTTATTCCTCTGAGCTGAGACACAGGGCTTTGCAGTGGGAGTAATATTTTAACATTTGACAATACAAATAATAAACAGTGATGGATCAGCCTAGGAAAGCTGGTCTGGGGAGGCGAGGGAGGCGACCTTCGGCTCTCAGCGGCAGTCAGTGGAGGTCAGCAGCGGTGCCTGCTGAGCTGCTCGTGGGGTACCCCACCTTTTTAGCTGGGCTTGTCCCTTCCCAGCTCCTCTGCTCCCTCCTCTGAGCCCAAGGTCTCCTGACAAAACTCCTTCCACTGATCCTATTACTCTCCTGCAGCCGAGGCTATAAGGAATCTTTTGTTTTTCTCATTTCACTTTGCAATTTAAGTCATTTGTCTTTTCTTCATTTTGTGTGTGTGTGCACACACGACTATGTGGGCATTTTTCTTTTAAACTACAGCATCAAAAAAAATGAAAACAAGCTTTTATATTGTTTAGCCCTGTATATACAAACAAGAGAGAATTTCCTAATAGACCCAGGGGGGAAAAAGCAGGTACTAAATGTGCATGGTTTTGTTACAAGCAGTTGCATGCTAGGGCTAATAGTGGAGTTTGTATATTATTGGTACAGTGGGTGATACTGATTTACATAGCTTAATTCTTGCACGATTCACAGGAGCCCCATAAAGTTCGTATCATTATCACTTTGCAAATAAAAGCACACACCAGCTTACGGAGGAGGGAAGCAAAGTTCAAGTGCACTCAGTGACTCAACAAAATACTGAAGAAATGTCCTCCAGCTGGCCCTGAAGCCTTTTTTTGAAAAATGACCTTGAGCTATTCATTTTAGAGGCTACCCTGAGCACATACAATTTTATTCCACTTCTCCAAGCGCTGTCTTCATGATTTCAGGATCGTGTCAGTTGGTACATCGTTATGATGGGGCTGAAGCGGAAGAGTGCTCCTGTGTTGGCTGAGCCGAGTCCTTTCCACTTCCAGGTGGCTGCGGTTTTTCCTCCCCTAGAGAATCTCATATGCTCCATCAGCATCTCCCTATATGTACTGTGAGCGGCCTCCAAAGTGGCTGTCCCTTAATCCCCCCAAGGTCATCTGGAGTCCATTTGTAAAAACTGCCCTTTGGTCACCAACATTCCCTTCTCCTACTGCATCAAGAAGGAATAAGAGAATAGGAAAGAAAACCCACAGGGACCTTAATTCTCTAATGTGAGGTTATCATTTTAGAAGTAGGACATATAGAAACAAATTCACACAAAACACTCTGGGTGGGACATTTTATGCTTTGATGAGCCATTTTATATTAATGGCTCATGCAGACAGCTAACCACCCTGCCCATAAACAGCGTATGCACTGTCCATGCCTCTCACTGCTGTGTTTCTTTCTTTTAAAAAAAAAAAAAAAAAAACTGTGATGTATTCTCACTTCTATGCGAATAAGACATGACCTGACCCCATCATTTGAACAGCTGATGGCAATTTTAATGTTGATGATAGTATACCAGGGGTGCAGAGCCTGTGCCCTAACATTGTGCATTAATCTCAAATTAACATTCACAACACCACAATTTTCTTCTTAAAAGTGCCCTTTCGTAATGGAGTGGAACCCGGGTAGCACTCCCGTTTTATTTTCCATATGTTTTATTTAACAAAGGCTCAATGCTCATTCTACACGGAATATTAATAAAGAGAAATGTGACCCCATGTTCGGTTTCCCACCCCACTAACAATGGCATCTGAAAAAACAACGTCTTCATGAACATGTCTCAGAAGGAAGTCTCTGGATTTTAATCTTCGTTCCTAGGAGATGCTGAAAAATTGTGCTGAAAACAAAAATCTAAGGTCCATTTCAGACAATAATAAAGTGATCCACCTTGATAAGGTGTTGGCTGTGATGCTGTTTTCTCCCTTGTGTCTTACAGGTTTCACCAGTGCTATAAAGAGAAGTGATAAGTGTGCCTGGAGAGTGAGTTCTCGAAGGCTGCAGAGGACTGGCTTCTCAGCAACATTCTCAGTGGAGAATCACATTTGTGATCAGTAACAAATAAATAGTAGAAGACCAATAAATGGAAATTTGGAAAGGTTCTGCATTTTATAATTTACGATTTTAAGCCGGGCATGGTGGTGCATGCCTGTAATCCCAGCACTCAGGAGGCTGAGCCGGGAGGATCGTTGCGAATTCGAGACCAGCCTAGGCTACAAAGTGAGCTCAAGGCCAGCCTGAACTGCATAGTGAGACCCTGTCTCAAAAAGACCAAAAAAAAAAAAAAAATTATGATTTTAATAGAAGTCTGCTTTTTGATTCTAATGGAAAAAACACCTGTGACAAACTTAGAGGTTGCTTAGAATTCCGGGTCCATAATTTAGTTTTTATGTTCCAGGACAAGCATCCAGGCATGTATGGAGAAGATAATGCGAAGTTGTTTTGTGTGTGCATTTAACACATCTGTGTTTTTGATGTGTGTGCTAATCTGTCTCTTCCTTTTCGGCTGGGGTCATTCTTTTTTTTGGCGTCTATGACACCGGTTCCTGCCATAGTATAACATTGTCAGGCCACGGACTGATATTCTCCACTTATCATTTTTATTGGTGCTCCCCACTGTCTTTCTCCCAAGAGGATTTACAGCAGCTTGAAAAGATGTATCTCAAATATTACAGTGAAATAAATGTGTGCTTTAAAGTTTTATACACTTGCCCCAAATTTGGCTCTAAGCTTTTTACTGACCATATTGAGTGGCTGTAATTTTTAAAAAATATTGACTGACTGATTGCAGTCCTGGGGACTGAATCCAAACCCTTCACACTACTTCCTTAGCTTTTAAAAGTTATTTTTTACTTTGAGACAGGATCTAGCTAAGTGGTCCAGGCTGAGCTTGAACTTGCGATCCTTCTGCCTCAGCCTCCTAGAGTGCTGGCAGTATAGGTGTGCAGCACGAAAGTCCAGTTTGTGTTTGTTTTTTAAAAGAGAAATTAAGACAAATATAATTTTAGTGTATTTACAAAGTCAATTTTCTTTTCTTTTTTTTATAAGTCAATTTTCACTAAAGTTTTGAAGAAAGGATTAGAGTGCAAGATTTCCTGATTTTTTTTTAAAGAAAAAAATACATAAAAAAACCTTTTTTTTTAAAGAAAAAATACATAAAAAAAGAAATACTGTGCCCCCAAACTTAAAATGTACAGAAGTATACAGAAAGTTAAAAAAAAAAAAAGTGATGGGTCTATCATCCAAACCTCTCTCTTCAGATATAACTTCTGTTAATAGCTTGGAGTTGTATTTGTACACTGCTTTAGGAAACTGTATGTCCTAGAGCAAAAAATAAGCGAACCAACAAGTATGTATCTGCCATGACCCAACAGTCGCCATTCCCAAGTAGAGGCCCATATACACCAAAGAACGAGTGAGAATGTTCATGGTGCATTCCTAATAGCAAGGCCACAAACGATCCAATACCCATCCAAATAGAACGGGTAAATGGCTTATGCTATGAATGCTAGAGTGAAGACAAACATTGGTTAAAAGGAGGCAGGCCTAGGAGTACATGCCATATGTTTGCATATAATCTGATACAAAGTACAAACTTTAACCTGTGAGCTTGACAAAATAGGAGAGTGACTGAGGGGGGATTGCTGGGATGTGGATAATGCCTGCTTTCTGATCTGAGGGACAGTAACCTTTGTGAGACTGATCTGTACACAAGATTTATGATATTTCCCATGTATGCATATATATATAATGTTTTTTTTGTGGAGACAGGATCTCTCTATGTAGTTCAGGTTGGCCTTGAACTATGTAGCCCAGACTGGCCTCGAACTTGCAGTGATACTCCTCCCTCAGCCTCATGAGTGCTGGGATTGTGGGGGGTGTGCCACCATGCCTGGCTGGTACATACTGTATCTTTAAAAATGTAAAAGAAAACCAAAACAGCCAAGTACAGTGGTACACACCTGTAATCCCACCATTTGGGAGGCTGAGGCAGGAGGAGCACCATGAGTTCAAGGGCAGACTGGGCTATACAATGCAACCCTGTCTCACAAAAACAAACAAACAAAACCATTATCAAATAGCCATCTTACCTGAATCAGAAGGGGGTCATCCGGAAGATGGATTATAAAAGTTCTATGAGTGCTTACTTGTCATCAATGCTGAACTTTGCAAATGCCTGTTATCAGGTCATCCCACCAAACTGCCACTAAGTTATTATCCTCCCTTAGGAAGACAAGGACACACAACTCTGAGAGTTAAGAACCTTGTGGAGGGCCACACAGCCTGGAGGACGGTGAAGCTGACTCTAACCCCAACTCAGTTTCAAACCCTCTCTGCTCTCTGGTTTCCTCCTAGTAAAACTGAGGCAAACATGGCACTTTGGGGAAATCCCCTGAATACTGGGAGAGCTGCCAAAACGTCTTTTTCGCCAGGCATGGTGGTGCACACCTATAATCCCAGCATTTGGGAAGCTGAGATGGGCGGATTGCCGAGAGTTTGAGGCCATCCTGGGCTACTTGGTGAGTTCAAAACCAGCCTAAACTATATAACGAGACCCTGTCTCAAAAAACCAAATCAAGGGGCTGGGGATTTAGCTCAGCGGCACAGCGCCTGCCTGGCATGCACAACGTCGTGAGTTCGATTCCCAGTACCGGAAAAAAACAAAAAACAAAAAACCAAATCAAACCAAACCATCTTTTCTTCTAGGAAATAAGGCTCCTCATAGTGCTAATCTTTTAATACTGGGGCCTTTTAATCTTTTAATACTCAGGGCCTTTACACTGAGCTACATCCTCAGCCTTTTTTATTTTTTAAATTTTTATTATTTAAAAAAAAATTTATTCTAGCCTTTTTTATTTTTGGACAGGTTCAAAATTGGCCAGGCTTGGCTCAAATTTGAGATGCTTCTGCCTCAGCCTCCAGTGCTCAGAGATTACAGGCATGTGCCACCAAACCCAGCTGCCTCCTTTATTGTACAGGGCAGGATTCCCTCTAAGTGCCCTGGTGGCTTTGCACTCCTGCAAGAGCAACAGTGCCCATCTCAACTTGACACACTGGGAGACACATAGGAGTGCAAGGCTGAGGTGTGGAGGCCGGGGAGCTAGATCCACTGATACAAATACCTCGGTGCTCACAGATACCATCAGAGCCACAGATGTTCTAGGCCTTCAGTTTCCAAAACCCATTTTGGAAATGACTTCAGAATATTTAGTTAAGAATGTGTGACGAGTCATATTGCAAAAAGAAACCACTAAAAGGCAAGTACATGTATTTGTAAACATAGTATTTTATTAACAAAATGTTTACACCCTTCTTAGAACAAATTTTGTAGTGATTTAGCATGTTATACTCTATAAAAAGTCTATTATAGAATATTCAAGCTAAAACAGTATCATCAAAAAGTATGCCAATTCTACCTTCCTCTGCAAACTATCTACTACCAGCATACGAATAAAAAGAAAAATTATACAACAAAAAGCAAAAGGTTTAGTTTTGTTTTGTCAGCATCTACAAACAATACAGACATCATATGGTTTACATACACTTAGGTCCAGCCCAAGATTAAGACTGCAAAAATAAAGTCTTCAAACATCCATACAAGCTTGGCAAACCATCATTACAGTATTTCATTACAGGCAGTTTATCATGCAGTGTGAAGCCACAGTTATAAATCTGTTTATAGTGTTACAAAGCGGCCAATACTGTAAGCAACTTAATTTTATTCGTAATAGGTGCTATTGTAAAAAGGCACAAATATCTTACTCCTTACATCAGGTCTTGAAAAGGCATGATATTCTTAGGAGAAATAAGAATTGCTGGTATGACAACTTAGCTTTTTGTTTTTTTAATGTCTAGGCTCATCTCCATAGCTGCTTCTGTTCTAGACTTTTGAGTCGGACTTTTACACACTTTAACAAATGCTCTAGTACAGACTCAGTGAAGTTCTGACACTTAAGCTAATGATCCTGTCATCAATGAAAAGCATTTTGGCAATTACTTGCGTTCTCATTGAAAGTGCATGCTGCCCATTCCCTTCCTGAAGTCCTGCAGTTCTTCACCGACGTTGGCCTTTGCATTGCTCATTGTGATACACGTAGCTTGCCTCCCTAGCTGCACAGAGGGGCCAACCCTGTCACTGCAACCACAGAAGGCCACACGGACGCATGTCACGGGTGCGAGCATGTCTCTAAGGGAAAGCCTTCAGAAAACTGACAAAGGAAAGGAAGAAAGGCAAGAGGCCTGCTTCAATCACAGAGAAGGTAGAAGTAAACGCTCACGGTCAGAGGAATGACTGATAGTTACGTGAGTGATTCACAAAGTGAAATGACGGAAAGACAGCTGGATGAGAACAAAACAACAGCCACCAAAAAACAAAAACCAAAACCCCTTCCAGGGCGATAACGCTCTGTCTACATGAACTACAAAAGGTTGGTTTAAAAACAGAGCCACCCAGCAGTTGTTCTGACCGGCCAGCTGCCGGTGATTCTGCCCTGCTCTTACTGACTGGGCCCTCAGAAATCATGTATGATCTAAGGTAAGATCAAGTTTCACGCACTCTGAAATAACTTCGTAAAGAAAGTAAGTGAAAGTCAACAAATTCAAGTGATGCTGTAAAACAATTTCAGGGGATACAAATTATTGAATTAAAAACTTAATGAAAAATTGATAATGGCCAAATATATCAGGTTGAGACTCCCAGGCCAAGTCACCTATCACCACGGGCAGAGGGGCTGATGATGCTCCCGAGTGGCACAGGTGCACCACCCCAGTGGGCACTACTCCAGCTGGGGGGACAGTGGGCTCTGCACTGCGCTTGGGGAGGGGGTATCCCTGATGCTACACGATGTGACTTTAAAGGTTTCGGAGGTCTCCTTGACAATTTCAGTGCTAAGTGAAGATTACCGGTCCCATACACAAAATGCTGTTTTAAAGATTTGCATTGAACATGTTTCCTTAAACACTGGAAAGTTTCTGGATCAAGAAGTGGCTTCAATAAAACCAGCATGTTTTATTTCTATTGCATCATTAAGGAGGGCATTAAGGCCAACAGTATAAAACTGTCAACTACAGAAGGCTCTCTCAACAAATTACTATCTTAAGACTTCCCATGAATTGGCAGAAAGGACATGGCACCTGAATTTTGCTTCACGGAAAGCTACCCAGAATTTTGTTTATTGCAATTATGAAGCATTTTGATGAGGCACTGGGTATCAAACAGATCTCAAATGAACTAGCAGCAAATTAAAATTTTTTGTATTAAATCTGTTACACATCATGGTTTTAATTTCACCATCTACTGTTGATATATCCTAATCTTACTATTGAAAATGCGCAACATAATAAAACAGATGAAAGGTTTGAGATTTTTAAAATTAAACTTCTAACTCCTTTTGTTTTGAAGCCAAAAATATTCTAGCATATCTCTAACTGATTATACTCTGAAAGGAAAGAACACAGATATTAGTTATTTCTGATGGTACAGATCATCAAATTAAATTTGATCTATGAGACTGGAAGTCCTTCTAGATTTAGAAAGTAAATCATTTTCCTATGTGCTAAGAGAGTCCTGGAGTCTGAACTGAGAAATATGGTGATTCTGGGTTCTATTTATTCACTTTCTTCATTATGTCTAATGAAACTTCATCACAACAGGCCTCTCACTTTTCATTCTTAGATGAAAAAAATGGAGGCTCGTGAAAAACGTAATGCCTTTCTAATATTTTTTAGACTTTCATTTGCACATAAAACAGGACAAATGCCCTGGAATTTCATTAACATTTCTTGCAAATCAGATAATCAAATTGCCTGGTTTTCTATTACTGGAAGTCAAGACAAGCAACTCTGCTGTCAAAAGAAATTTGCAGAGATTGTTTTTTAAGTCCTAGGCTAAATTCCATCTTCACTTCCCTTTCCTAAAGCTATACAGTACACTGTTTATCTCCTATGTAATTTTTTGCTGGAATGCTTTTTTTAAAAAAAAATCAATAGTATCACAGGGTATCCTAACATTACCTTGAATCATTAAAAAAATTTTTTTTTTCTCTTTTTGCAGTGCAGGAGATAGAACCCAGGGCTTTGCACATGTTAGGCTGGTGCTCTACCACTGAGCCCTATTAAACGTTTTTTTTTGGATGAACCAAGCTCATTAAAGGCAGGTATACAGTTAATAGCTTGATCCGTGAAGATACATCCCATCTCTTCCTTAAAAAAAACTATTAACCATTAAGAGGTAGAGTACCTCTTAAAAAACAGACAGTAAACAAAAATTGTGTTGCTCATCGCTTTAAAACAAATTTAAGTAATTTATGCTATCTAAGTTTCTACTGTCAGAGTTAGGGTAGACATTCACAGCCTAATGAGTTTAGTAAGGAGAGCTGGTCTGAGTGTGTGGGCTGTCATTTCTCCAAATGCTCTAAAGCTGGCATTTAGTACAGACAAAGCGAAGGGATTTCCAGTAACTTTTCTCTGGAAAAAAATAATTCTCTCATTATTTACACAGGTCTGATAAAGACAAGCTGGATGTTTAGGGGCTCATCTGTTACAGAAATAATACATTGTGTGCCTATAGCTCACGATCTAAGGGCCCATGAATCATGTCCCTGCTCTTGAGAGAATGAGTGAAAAGGGATAAACAGAATTTATATAGTCTTTTTCAATCCAATCTTAGAATATAAAAGGTGCATATAACTGAACAGATGCCTTTTGGAGGCCAACATACCAATTAGTGCAGCGTTAATATGAACCTGACCTGCCGATTTAAACTCAAGGCCATAAAAATACACATTCTAGGCTGACAGTCCCAGGAAGGCCATGAAATAGTTACGTAAAGGATATTTTCATTACTGTATCTCTCGGAGTTTTAGGAGGCCTCCCAGATATATTTTCTTCCTGGAGACAAGACACTGATATAAAAGACAAGTTTTAAAATTAAATGTGGTTTTCTTCCCCTTTATGTATTTAAAAATCAAGAGAACTGCTAACCTTAAGGACACAGGCCAACTTATGTAGATCAAGTCTCTAATATAAAAGGCAGGATCCTTTCAGACACAGGTAGATGTGCAGGAAATCGAGCACAATGAGAGAAGAGGCATCACTAACGGGGAACAAGGACGTATGTTGTTTTAAAAGGAAGACATCTTGCAGCTGCTCTGTGTAGAACTTACCCTGACTGTGGCTGACGAGCAGGTGATGGGGGTTTCACTCAGAAGCAGAAGGGCTTGCAGTAGGTACTTCTCCCCAATCACTTCTTACAGAGAGTTTAAAATGAAGGACACTTAATCATGCTCTTACTTTATGTTCTTTTAATCACATGATAGTTAATTAGTTATCAGAGAATCAGAAAAACACTTATGTAAAAGGAGAGATCTGGAGACCAACGGTTTCTAGGATTGGACACCTGCAAGGAGCTTATTTCAATTTCTCTGAAAAGAATCAATACACACTTGCAGCTAATTAATGATTTTTTCCCTTCTGTTCAGTCCCAAAGTTTTAAAAAATGGCCGTGTCATGAGGGAACCAAAAGATTTTTATGGATAGGCCGTGTCTTAATTCCTTTGAAGTCTAGATTTTTCTCATAATTTTTTTTGATTACTGCTTAAGTTAATCCAAAATGTGTTTAAAATAAAGCACTGATTTGACTTTAATAATCATGTTTGCATTTCAGACACAAAGTGAAGACCTTCTCCTGTTTCCACTCAATATGAGTTATGCCTGGAGATCAGTTTTCATGGGTCGATATTAGAATTGTACAATAAGAGAAACTGTACCCTATCAATTTCTTGGAAGGACTGAAGAAAATGAGGGCAAAGGATCCTAGAAATGCACGAGCACAAACTCCATGCACGCCACTCGCGCCGTTAAAAAGACATGCGGCTATGGTAAATAGAATTACTCCCTACATATGGACAAGGGTATAAAAGTCAGCAAGAGAAACTAGCAAGAGAGACTAGCTGCAAAGGGCCAAAGAGATGGCCCTGCAGTGGGCTAGAATATCATGCCGAGAGCCATCACAGGCATTCAGACGAGGCTCAGAAGACCTTGTGTTTACCTGCGCACAGAGGGACCAGGAGATTACCAGCATCTAATGGCAGGTTTGGTGAAGGTCATAAATTTGTGTTGTTTTCTGGTTAAATAAAACAGGAAAGGCCACGCAAGCATGGCCTCTTCTGTAAGGAGTCAGGAAACCTTTGTTTTTGTTTTGTTGTCATGGAGATAGAGGCCTAGCAGTAGGAATGCTAGGGACAGACCAGGGTGGTGCCTGCATGCCCTGGAACCATGCGAAGGTACATAATCAAGCTACCTTTAGGAATAAAGAGCTCAGCCCTGGGAATCACACGGTTTCTCTACAAGTTTGCTAATTTAATGGTGGCTTGGAAGCAAAATATTGGGAAAATATAGAGTCTATATCTACTTTATACAAAAGAGCATTAGAATTTTCATTTCCCATATTCTTTTGATATGATTTTAGAAAGTCTAAAACAATCTCAAATACTTAAGATGTACAACCAGGAAAAGGTTTTTTTACTTAATCTGAATTATAATTTTCCCATTGAAATCTATCCATATCAAGTGTGTATGGGGGGGGGGACAAAGAAAAAATTTATGTTTAAAAGTTTGACTGTTCAGTTTAAAGACAGCTCTGAAAACACAATTTAGTTTGAAATTCAAGCTGTTTCATTTCCTATTTAATCTTGTAAATTTCCTTCTCTTAAAATACTCAGGTTGGAAGGGTGCCAAATTAGACCAGGAACAAATTTTCACCAACTTCACTTCAGTGCTTTATTTTTAGATTATATTAAAAACCTCATTAGGCTCCCTGAGGGAAAAAGAGTGTTAACCACTACCAGAAGCAGGGAAAATAAAGGAAACAGAAAGATAAGCTAAATTGTTAACAAGGAAAGTGCTCTTAAAACAGCTGGTCTGAGGTCCTTATAACAGCTAAAAGAAACTGATTACCAAAACCAGGTAAGTGGCCTGAGCTTGGAGCTTACTCTCGCTACCCCAGGCTAGTAAGGACTAGTCAGGCTTGTCAAATAGCACATGTCTTTTATTATCATTTCCAGATGGGGTGTGGAGGGAAGAAGGGTGGGTGGAAAGGAAGGCAGAGAAACCATGAAAGACTGTGAGCTAAGTGCTCTTACTTCTCTGCACAACACACATGTGCCTCAAAGTGCCCCACAGACAGGCTGAAAAATGGGTAGGGTTATGCAAGATTAGATGGAGTGTTGAATGAAACCATTTATTAATGTATTTACATATAATCTTTAAGCAATGATCTCATAAATACAGACCGAAACTTTACATATGCTAAGCAACTCGTTTTCCCCTCAAAATACTTGGATTAAATAAAAATTGACAGCATTTATATTACTTCCTTTACTTTCTTTTTCTCTTCTTTTTTATGATAGTCAGTTTAGAACATATGCAGTCTGCTTTATTCCAGGCAGCTTCTCTACCGCCACCACTGTGTTCACAAGAGCTTATTTAAAGAGGTGCCAATAATGCATCTGGTGCCAGATACACGACATAGTCAGAAGCAAGCCCGGGGTGAGGTGGGTAGCTGCTGCTATGGTGTCAGCTTACGGCATGTATCTTAGGTTAGCACACTCAATGAAAGTGCTTCAGAGACGGCAGAGATGTAATTGTCTCCATCCATCCTATAAATAACCCATTTTATTTTAAAATAATAACTGCCAGCTCTTCACTTGCGAAATTCTACCACATTTTAAATGATACAATTCTCTCTAACAGTGGCAACGAGAAACCAAGAAAATGATAATCTCCACAAAGTCTTTTTTTCCCCCTCACAGACCATGAAAGTGCTAATTTTCCCTTTACAAATGTTACATAAAATCCTGATTACAAAACTACTCAGCAATTTAATCCTACCATCCATACAATTAGATGTTCCTTTCAGCAAGGTCAAAAGCCAATGATGTAGTCCCTCTGTATACCAGAGATTCTTGACACAATACAAGTCCACAGACTGAAATATACTACTGCAGTCTTCAAAGAACACAACTGGTCACTTTCTGCGAGTCCTTTTTGTATGAAGAAGACTCAAGAGCAGCTCGGCAGGGTCTGCAGCCCTCCTGCCAACTTCAGGCTCACCTACTTCATCAAGTCTGAGAGGCTGAGGCTCATCAACAGCAGTTTCGCTTTGGCTCTGATGGTGGTCTTCGGAGTTTGAAGCCCTTACCGCCAGATGGCGGGTTGGCGTCGGTGGACGGAATTCTTCGACCTACATCAAGAGGGAAGGGGAGGGAATCAGCTTCAACTTTTCAAATCTGTTCATTCTCAGACCAACAATTTTGCAGATGCAATCTGACAGGTTTCATTAAAGTAAAAAAAAAAAGTTTAATAAACGTTTTACTTTGGAATCATTTACTGAAAAGTTACAAAGATGACGGATAGAGTTCCTGGATGCTCTCATTCAGTTTCCCCAATGCTGATATCTTATACTGTATTACCATAGTCATTTGTCAAAATGAACAATTCAACATTGCCACATCACCATTAACTCTATAGATTTTTTTTTGGATGTTATCAGTTTTTCCATTAATGTCCATTAATGTTTGTGTCCCAGGACCCAAGGATACCATATGGCATTTAGTAAAAAATTAAAAGTAAGTACATGTAAAAAATATCCTGAGTAGGTAACATATATACTAAAAAAAGATTTCATCAGAATATGCCTGTCCCTTCGCCACTGCCACCCTTCTCTTGTGCAGCCTTCCAGAGACAGGGATTGATAAACATTCATAACCATTCACTGCTATGTCATAAACATTCACTGGTATGTCTCATTCTCCTTTCTGAAGAAGAAATGGGAGCAAACAGTATGCACTGTTCTCTTTCTCGTTACTTTCACTTAATATGTCTTGGGGATTGTTCTATCACGGTACAATGTGGAGCTGCTGCTTCTTTATTAGCTGTACGATACTGTATCGTGTATATGTACAATTTATTTAACTATTTCTCTACTGACGGATATTTAGTTTATTCTCAATATTTATCAATGGTGTAATGTATAGGATAAACGAACAGAGTGCAGGATCTAGGTCACACCATTCTACTCCTGGGCATTTGTCTGACACATATACCATCATCCTAGTGCCTTATCTAGCACAAAAGCAAGAAGGACATGCAATTTAAATTTTGACAAATGCTACCAAATGGCTCTCTGAAGAAGCCTTGTCACTTTATTCTCCTACCAACAATACATGAAAATGAACAGGTTTCAGTTTATTGCTCTGAGAAGCATAATGTCAATTTTGAGAAAACTTGAAATCTACTTATCTGGCTGGTAACTCAAAGGCTGCTTCTTGTACAAAGCTTCTCTTGATGCCCTCCCAACTTCCTAATTCTCTAAGAGCTCAGACACTAAAATCCACCAAAACACCAGAAGCAGGCTATGATATATTTGTTTACAGGGCTAGCTTCCTCACATTAGATCCTAAGCTCTTTAGGGAAGAGATCCTGTTTCTCAACCTTGGTGTTTCCAGTATTTTGTAAAGATGGTATGAATGGACAGGTACATCTTCTGACATTAACAGGGAGGGAATTTGTGATAGCCCTTAGGTTACTGGTGCCAAGTCTTGAGCATGCACCATATCGGGCAGTTCATAACCTGTATGGGCAGTACCAAGTACGGTTTCTGTACCAACTAGAAAGTACCCTACAATTTTTCAGATGCCTATACATGTGGTGGTGAATAAATTACAAATGTTCTTTAGAGCTTTGCTGAAGTTTATTACTGTTTTTCTCAATAAATGGAAACCACTACAGCTGGTATCACAGAGTCAATTGTAAAGTGCAACAAAAATTTTTTAAAGAATGAGTATTTTTAGAACAAAGCAGGAAAAAACATTTTCATGAACTGGCAATGGTTTCTTAAAAAACTATGCTCACTATAAAGGAAAACCAGGACATCTTGGGTTAGATTAAGATTAAAAACCAGTTTATATAAAGATTAACTAAAAAATGAAAGCTACCTATAATCCCAGCACTCAGGAGTCTGAGGCAGGAGGATCACTGTGAGTTCAAGGCCAGTCTGGGCTACATAATGAACCCAAGGCCAGCCTGAACTACACAATGAGACCCCATCTCAATCCCACCCCCAATAAGCCAAACCACAGAATAGAAGATATTTCCAATACATATAAACAACAAATCCCTCAGGTCCAAAATAAAGAGGTACAAAATATGGAGAAAAAGGTAGGTAACTCAATAGGGAAACAGGCAGAAGATCTGAGTATGTAAGTAAGTATTTGGACAAGTGCTAAGCTTCATCACCATCATGGAAATGCAGAAACTGCTCATCAGACACGAAAAGAGACCGAACCTCATAGACTACTGGTGTGGTATCAACCGACAGAGCCACCACTTTGAAAACTGGGAGTAAAATCATATTGAACACATGCAAATCCAATGACCCAGCAGTTCTTCTCTTGGGCATAAAGATAACAAAAACCAAAAATGTGTACAGATGTTCACACCAAAGGACATGACCAGAATGCTCAGAGCATTACTATCTGTAATAGCTCTACAGTGGAAACAACCACCGAAATGCCTAATGTGATCAGATAATTACACTGTGGATAGCCCCCGCTCGCATATTTCCAAACTCTGACTCTTGACAGCGACGTGTATCAGCCATGAGGATACATGTGTTACAGGTCTGTGATGACACAGATAATCAAAAATGTAATGAAGAATAAAGAAGCGAAACAAAAGTAAATAGAATGTTTTAAAACACGAAGTTGCCGGGAGGGGTGGTATACACCTGTAATTATAGCCACTCAGGAGACTGAGGCAGGTAGATTGTTGGGAGTTTAAGACCAGCCTAGGCTACATAGTAAGACCCTGTTTCAAAAACCAAAACCAAAACCACCCCAAAACAACAGCCCCTGCAACCACCCCAAAGCAGGTGAAACCAGTCTTAAGAGTTAGCAGTCAGGATGGTGGTTACCCTGGGGGGTGCGGTAGGAGAACCATGTCCCAGCCCACATGCTAAGCTCAGGCTTTCTTCTGTTTGTTACCACTCTGAACTTGTACTTCTGGTAAGTGTTTTCTTCTATATGTGTGTTATACTTCAACACAGGTCAGCAGCAACATGCCAGACACTGCCTTCATGCGATTTGACGACACCCAGTGGACAGAACATTCAGTCTCCGTCTCTGTCAGTTCTCATCTTTCTGAATATTTGCATTCGTCAGTGAAAATGAGTATGTGCACATTAGCACCCTCCCCTACCTTGCTGAGGTGCTAGGGAACCCACACCTTATCAGACACACATGCTAGACAAGTTCTCTTACTACTGACCTATATACACACCCCTGGCCATGCTAGTTTTCATGTAAGAGTACCCACTGTTGGTCTAGTTCATAATTTCCTGTTTTTAATACTGGGATAGTAAAGAACACTTACTATAAAAACCAGTGGTAGTTTTAACACATTATGCCCTACGCAGATTATTTAGTCAGAACTGATAAAAATTCCTTTTTTTTTTTGTTTTTTTGGTTTTTCTCCGGTACCGGGAACCGAACTCACGACCTTGCGCTTGCCAGGCAGGCGCTTTGCTGCTGAGCTAAATCCCCAGCCCCAGAACTGATAAAAATTCCTAATGAGCCTTGTGTTGCCTTTGAAGAACGCAGCTGGATACCTGGCATTTACATCTAGGGCAACGATGAAAATCACCTCTTTTAACCTTGAAATGAAGGGCTGGCCAAAAGTATGTCACTAGCAGGCCATGGGCCGTCAGGTGGGTCTGCAAAGTACTCTGAGAATTAGTGGTCAGATATAAACAACAGGCACATTGCGTAGAAATAAAGATCTTTAAGAAAACTAGATAGCAATATAAAGACCCAACCGAAACATAGCTTGAAAACAAGCTCGGCAAGTGGACAACTAGAGGGCCATACTCTGGCCCAAGCCCAACTGCTGCAGCTGGGCTTGGGATCAGCTGCCAGGGCTCCTCTCAGGCGTCCTCCACTCAGGCTGTCCCTGACTGACCCTGGTGGGCACTGGAATTCATGGCCTCTCACCTTCAACAAGACCAAGATTCCTCTTTGCTTTAGCTGTCTTAACGGATAAGTCCACTGTTCTTGAGGGCCGGCTGCCTACCTCCACCTGCAATGTTCAGTTAATGTGAATCCTAGTTCTATCCAACTTCAGCTCTGATACCACCTCTGCAGAGAGGCCCTCCCTGACCTCCTGCAAGCACGTTCACTCGTCCTGAAGTATTTGCTTCATATCTCTTATCATCTGAAATGATGCTATTTATCTGGTGCTCACCGTCCGTCTCCCTCAGCAGAACACACACTCCAGGAGAGCAAGGGCTGTGTCTATCTTCTTTACGCTGTTTCCCCTGAGCCTGGAACAGTTCCTAATAAATATTTTGATGAATTTGAATGAAATGAATAAACACAGATACAATCTGTGAAGGATCCCAAAGGCATGCAGCAGTCTCTCTCCCATCTTGTGTTACCATATTAACACACTGAAAAGGGAAAGGGAAGGTGGGAATGAGAGGACTTACCTTTCCTTGCTTACTACCAATTTTTCAGGGTTTTCGTACAGAAGAATTATACCTGCATTTCACTTCCCTTTATTTATTTTGTTCATTTTTATTGACCTTGGATGACTAATTGAAACACATTTAGATACAGAAAGAGCTAGAGACACGACAGCTTCCGTGACCTCGATGCCCTGTGCATTATTTATTCAGTAGCGACATTCTCTCCAGAAAGGCTACAGTCATCAGACAGCAGCTCTCCAGCCATTACACCATGATGGGAAAGCAGACCATCGTTCTATTCTCAAATCTCATCTCACTGAGGACAGCATCAGAGACCAGACCATTCAAACTAAGGCAGGGACTCTCATCAGGAAGATAACTCTGTTAGAAATTGTTCTGCATACAGAAAACCCGTAAGACAAAGAGATACTCACTAATTTCTATAAAGAGTTCATTTATGTTTATCGCGTTTTTTGCACTGGTTTCTACAAAAATCGCATGAATGGAGTCAGCGTAGTCCTTAGCATCTCTCTCCATGACTTCTCTGGAAGGCAACAATTGCAAATCAGAAATTCTACCCATTAAGAGCTTACCATTATTCCCATCTACCCAGTTAATAACCAGATTTACGATGACAAGGGATACTCCAAAAGGCTGCTGAATGAGCTTTCACATGTTGTCTTCCCAATCTTACCATTTCTGTGTTTAAATAAAACTCAGTACCACTAGCAACATTAATACAGCTAATGGAATGACCAAGCAAAGGCTAAGTTTTCTATACTCCTCCTAAATTAAAAGAAAAAGCCCTTGCTTTGGGAATCACGGAAGTGGTGCAGAGAAACTGCCAATAAATGTGCTTCCGTATTCAAGCACCCTGCATCGTAGGAGTCTTGGGGCTGCACTGATCTCAGATAATGTCAAGTGCAATGTGACCAGTGTTTAAGTAAATTACATACCTGTCTCTCTCTATATAATATAATTAGCTCCAAATGCCTGAAACCTTAATTTCAGTCTGAAACTTCAGGGCTCCAACCACATAACAAAAAGAAATTTTTCAATGTCAGAGATAAAATAAAAGCAAGATTCTTACACTGGATATTGCTCATTAAGAAAAGGAACACATAATCAGCACTGTAATCTCTTGCTCTAATAACTTACCTGACATCGATAAGATCACACTTATTTCCTGCAATGGCAACTACAATATTAGGTGGGCCATGCTGTCGAAGCTCCTTTACCCAGTTTTTTAATGTTGAAAATGTCTCCTGCAACAGAGAAGTAGAATAACTGGAGATCTGAGCAACTCAAGAGTTTCCAAAGTAGTGTAAGGCAAACTGAACACTGTCTTACTTCTTTTGTGATATCATAAACGATTATAGCTGCTGCCGATCCTCGGTAGTACATTGGTGCTAAGGCACGAAACTGCAGAGGAGAAGGGAAAATAAACAACAAAAGTGGGAAAACTAGTTAAATATTTTTTGTTGTTGTTGTTTAAATATTTAAGCCCATTATCCCTGTACAAAAGGTAATCTTTCTCTTAAGCCAAAGAGGATGACATAATGCTTTAAAGCAAATGAACCAGTAATTATCAAAGGCAGAAACTTTTAATGTAACACTGAAATGTCTCTCAGAAGATAGTTTAGAATACAGTTTTATAGGAATTAAATATGGTGCTGTAAACAATTGTTTCGGCTAAAAAGCCTTTTTAATTGAACTCAATGCTGTAATTCCCAAATTCATTTGTTCAACAGTCCTTTAAACTTTGGCTTCCCAAGCTATCAAGAGAGATAAAAAGAATGCTATAAACAATTCTCCAGAGCAGTGGCTGTGCTGGGGTGTCATAGAGATCACCCTGTAATCTAGAGGCTGATTGTCTCAGACATAAGCACACATTTAAATTCACTACTTCAATGAGATTGCAACTTGCTTTTCCGCTATCTTCATGCAACGGTAATTCTCAAACGCTAGGTATGTGTCTCATTTCACGTGAATTTAACTCTGCATGTTCATCTCCTCCCTATTCCCCTTCCCCCTCCTCACTCCACTGCATACAATAGAGGGATGAGAAGGAAAGAGACAGGAATAATCGTTTCAATAGGAAGGGTGATTTAGTGGACCATTTCTTTTGATTAGCATGAGACGGAAAATCTCTTTCTCCATCAAACTTGGTTCCTGGGCACAGATCCTGGTACGGACATCATCCACCAAATGTGATGCCAACGTCTAAAGACAAGAATTTTACCTCTACTTGATCTTCATTTTGCACACTGACTGTGAAGCCTGGCCTCTGTGCACGGCGTGCTCTAACTGTATTGCATCTGGCTGTTTCTCACGGCTCACCTTCCAACATAGGAGCTCTCCCCACAGGGCAGCATGTGGTGCACACACGGAGTTCATGTGCAGACTGCAGACTCTGCCACTTCATCAATGAGGTTAGCCTTCTGGCTTTTCAACTTTCATGTTAAATTTCCCCAAGGAAAAGTACACAGCTTTGAAGTGTGAGGGAAGGCAGCATGTCTGTCTAGCACACTATTTCAGGACTCAGCACTTGGTACACCACAGGTAATCAAGCACCCATAAACAAATGAGTGAGAACTATGTAAATACAGGAGGGTGCCAAATTAAATGCCAGACCAAGATGCCCACAAACAGAAACTTTCATTAGTTTTTGTGAGAAAAGTTATCAGCCTCTGGGGTGGAAGTCTGCTAACTTCCAATAAAATGTTAAGTTTTAGAAGAAAACAAAAAATAAAAGCTGTAAAAAAGCACTATTGAACAGGGAACTACACTATAGCTGAAAAAGACTTAAAATCTTAGATTGACTTCCACATAAGAAAATGAGATAGAACCATAGAGGTGGAAGAAAGCTTACAGTATTAGCTTTCTTGTTTTTTGTTTTTGTTTTTGTTTTTTTGAGATAGGGTTTTACTATGTAGTCCAGGCTGGCCTCGAACTCACTTACGCAGCCCAGGCTGGCCTCAAACTTGCTTCCCAAATGCTGGGATTACAGGCGAGTGCCACCAGGCCCGGCTGTGCTTTCATTTTTGATGTACTTATGATGGTAATGTCTTTTATACGGTTCTTTTTTCTTTAATCAAACTTGTAAAATTCACAGAGAGAAAAGCAAAGAACTATACATTCTAGTAAACTGACAGATCTATACATTCATATAAGCACTATCCATCCACCAACAAAGAAAACACTTCCTCATATCAACACGGAGAATACCCTGGTAATGCTCTTGTCATGCTCCTCTTTAACCGCAGTAAAACCCTTGTTTTCAAGTCTGCTGATAGATGCGAACACAGCCACAATGCTTTCATGTCCCCTCGTTTTGCACAGTGTATCTCCTTCCATTCTGGTATCTTCAACCTTTGCTTTTTTCCTTTTTTCAAGAAATAATGGCTGAAATCGTCCCAAATTTGGTGACACTGGAGATGGACCCAAGGCCTTTGCACTGGGCCACCTCTCCTGCCCTTTTTACTTTGAGACAGGCTCTCACGAAGTCGCTAAATTGCCCAGGCTGTGTTACAGCTTTGTGGTCTCCCTGCCTCAGGCTGCAGAGTAGCTGGGGTTACAGGTGCTGGCTGCTGTGCACAGCTCCTGTCTTTGTTTTTGTATCTAAAGTCATCTTCTTTAACCAACACACAGTGGAATCCTGCATTATCGGTACAATCTGACAACCCTTGCCTTTCTGTGGGATTTTTAGTTCCTTTACATCTTATGTACTTACCGATGTATCTGGATTTAGGTTTACCACCTTGTTTTATATTTATTCCATTTCCTTTTAAATTTCCTTTTAAATTTCTCTGTTTTTCTTTTTCTCTTCTCTTTTGCACTGATTATACTCTAATGTTCAATTTAAAAATATTAATTCTTCTATTGACTTTTTAGCTAATTTTTAAAAGTGGTTGTTCTTGTTAAGTACAATATACATTTTTCTACAGTCTATTTAGAGTTGAAAACATAACACTTTATATAAAGTACCAGAACCCTGCAAGAGTGTAATTCCTTTTTTTTTTTTGAGAAAGGGTCTCCTTACGGTAGTTTAGGCTGGCCTTGAACTTACTACGTAGCCCAGGCTGGCCTTGAGCTTGCAGCGATTCTCCTGCCTCAGCCTTCTGAGCACTAGGATTACGGGAGTGTGGCACTAAACCCGGCAAGAGTGTCATTTCTTTTATCCCCCATTCTTTATGCTACTGTTTTCAAATATTTTAAATTTATATACACTCTAAGTTGTACAATCCAATGTTATAATTTTTGAACTAAATAACCAGTTGTCTTTTAAAAGTGAGCCTTCAACCCCTGTATCTTTGTATTTACCATTTCCAGTGCTTACTACTTCTTTCTACGGATCTGGACCTGAGTTATCACCTGGTGTCATTTATCTTTATTCTGAAACATTTTCTATGACTGCTATTGCTGAATTCTCTTCGATTTTGTTTTTCTTATTTTGACTTCCTATTTGGTAGACTGGCAGGATTCTTTTCCCTCTTGCTTTAAGCATATTAAATATATTGTACTTCTTACTGGCTTCTGGTCTCCATTATTTCTGTGAGAAGTTTGCCATCACCCATATTGTTTTCCTGTATATGTCTTCTATCTCTGATTACTTAAGATTTTCTTTTTATCTTTGTTTTTCAGCAATATGACTATGATATACCTATATATGGTTTCAGTTATACGTATAGGTTTGCTGAACTTGGCTTTGTGAGTTATCAGTCTCACCAAATTTGGGATGATTTCAGTCGTTATTTCTTGAAAAACATTTCTTTCCTGTCCTTACCTCTTTTTTTCTCCTAGGTCTCAGATTAAATGCCTGTCACACTGTTTGAAGCTACTCCCAGTGTATTGAGACTCTTTTCATATTTTTCTACCCTTTCCCCCCTATTCTTCTGTTCATTTGTTTGCCCAGTGATTCAGGGAATTTTTCATCTTAGCTACTGTGGCTTTCAGTTTTAGCATTTCCATTTAATTCTGTATTAGTTTCCATTCCGTGTGAGCTTTCCCACTTGTAGTTAATGGTTAAGGTTACTTTATTTTAAATCTTTGAACACATTTAAAACGTGCTTTTAATTTTGTGTCTGTATATTGTAACACCAGGGCTGTCTGGGGGTTTGCTTCTACTCACTAGGCATGCCTTTCTCTTTCATATGTACAGTGATTTTGACAGATGCACCACAGACTCTGCAGTCTCTATTATCTGCTCTTAAAGGTGTTAAATTACTGGCCAATCATCTCGAGACTGGCCTCACAATTGTTAGCGTTTACTTGGTTTTGTCCTTAGTCCTAGGACATGATCTCTACTCCTGAGCCTGGCTCTCTGAGGTTTCAATGGAATACCCAAGGTGTTTATCAATCCCTTCTGATGTGGCAGGACTGGATTCAAATACCAAACTCCAGCTCTGCTATAGTGGGCAACAAATAACTCTGCTCAGTCTTGTCACCCTTCTAGCTGTTGGCTTCTATTGCATTTTGTAATGTCCCTTCTGTACGTTCACAATTTGGGGTTAATCAAAGGCTTGAGAGGTATTTATAAACAGATTTTGGGCCTTCCCCCCTTACTATAAGTATCTTTTCTGGAATTTGCCTCTTCTTTGTCCAGCTGCACTAGCAGTCCCAAATTCTGTCCTCAACTGTCACAAGTTAAAAAGACTGGCTTTCTGCTTGAGTCCTATCTACCCTGTAGCACTCTGACTAGGGCAGTGATGGTGAACCTTCTAGAGACCAAATGTCCAAACTGCAACAAAACTCACTTATTTATTGCAAAGTGCCAACATTGTAATATACCCTGAATGCTGAGGTATTTAGTTTAAAAATCAAAAAACAACAACTGTTATCCAGCACTCAGCTGCTGGGGCAACTTGGCTCGCATGCTGACAGAGAGGGCTCTGTGTGCCCGCTGTAACACTCATGGTGTCTGAGTTCATCACCACTGGACTGGGTAGTGCCAACTGGGGAAAAGTTGTAAAGATGTGGACTGCGTCTCACATAGGCCCCTTTTCAGTTCCTGTCCACATTTGGTTGCTCGATAGTACCTTTAAATAGTCATTTAAAAAAAAAAAATTGTCCCGAGTGTATATATTGTATATAATTACTGTCTGTGGGAGGGTTAGGCTGTTATGTCAGTAGTAGAAGCCATACTTCTGCTACTGACATTAAAACTCTTTCCATATCCTTTTGGTGTAAAGAAAGACACAGAAACATATGAAGAGACTCAAAAGATCTCAGCGCATCTGTGCTTCAAATCTGGCTATAGATCAGGGGACATCAAACTTTCTGGCATGTGCTAGGCAGTAAATAGTTTCAGCTTTTGGGTGATACGACTTCTGTTGTAACTACTCACGCCTGCTACTATAGAGTGAAAGCACTCACAAACAAATAGAAACACACAAGTGTGGTTATGTTTCAATGAACTCCAACTTATAAAAACAGGCAGCAGATTGGATTTGGCGCTTGGATCACCCTAGATTATCCCAAGTCACTTTATTTCTGATTTTAAACATGAGAACAATTTTTTACATGACTTCTGTGATAATAAGTGGGTATGCGCTTTCCTAGAGTTCTGACCTCAGTAGGAGCCACCAGGAGAAAACACATGAAGATGCAGGGATATAAATCCTGAGGTCTGGGGGCAGTGTCTATTAGAGTCTGGTTAAGAAGCTTTTTGCTAGGTCATCTCATAGAGGTGGCAAGCATTTGAAATGTCTTACTACATTTATGATGTTTCAGCCATTATTTCTTGAAAAACATTTCTTATGGTACGTATTCCTGGTTCTTATGTATGAGCTGTATCTGTCTCAATGTAGCTGTACAAGCCTGTGTTAGTAAAGGATAACTTGTGGGAAAATGTGACAAAACAAATTCATTCAGGATTGCAAATAATATGGACAAGAAAGGACTCATAAAGGCTCTGCCTTGAGAAAACTGAGTTTAAAATCATGAAAACTAATTTCATTTTACCTGGTAGTTGAAAAAACTTAGGTTTATTTTTACATCCAGGAACTAATTTTTTGAATGAACACAGAAATAAAGTTAATTGACAACTTGATGATTCTTCTGATAAAAGTATATGCAATATATAGCATATCTAGCATACCACAGTATTTTGTTTTCATAGTTCTACCATAAAGTGGCAGTTTCTACAAAAATATCTGAGGGTGCTGCCAATCTTCCTATGGCCCCTTTTTACCCTTTAATATACAAACTATTATCTTCTGAAGCACCTATATCAGCATTCTGATCAGTATTTCTCTTCATTTAACAAGATACCGATGGTCAAGGACCTCATACAATATTTAGAAAATTCTCCAAAATCACTTTCATGGACTTAATAAAATCACTTTGCAACCAGTTGTTAACTTGACCATCAGAAGACAACTGATTTGCTAAAACTGTAACAGATGCTAAGATCAAGTGAGGACGATGTCTGAACGGCCAGTTAACCACAAAAGATTCCCATTCTTCCCTTTCCCTTTCCCCTTTCCTTTCCTTTCTTTTCCTTTTCTTTGTTTGTTTTTGGTAGTGGGAATTGAACTCAGGACATTGTGCTTGCCAGGCAGGTGCTGTGGCACTGTCTCCCTGGCCCAGGGTTCTCATTCTGTAACAGTTTTTGGTTCCATTATGAACTGTAGAGAACTAAATAGATAATGTAACACCAGAAAATTAGTTTGAGGTATGATCTACTCACACGGTCAAAGTAGGTAGAGGGTAAGTAGGACAGCAATCAGTTGATATGAATCTACTAGCATCAACATCATGTGCTAAGAGGAGAGACATGAAGATAGTCCCTGCATCAAGGAACTCAGAGTCTAATGGAAGGCAGATAAGTAAGGGTACAAGTGACAACTGCATGAACGAGGACAATCAAAGGCTGTTCAGGACACAGAGAATTCATTTCCTGATTCACCTAACCAGTATCTGAACATGAAGTTTATGTTAGCACTGTGCTAGGGCCGGTAGTGAACAAGACATTGTGGTCCTAACTCCTGAAGTTTATAGTCTAGTGGGAGAGATGGTTAATAAAGGTGAGGAGATGGACAGCTAATTACAACTTGTAATGAGTGTCTTTAGGAAACTGAATACAAGCAATGACAGAGAATGAACTGGGGGCCTAGCTTAGGAACAGGGAGGTTGGGGAAAACTTTGAGGATACAACATTTGATCTGAGACCAAAAGCTGGTAAGGAGCCTGTGAATGGAGGAAAGAGTGTTCCAGTGAGAAAGACCAATGCACATAAAAGCCTGATGACAAGGGCTGTTGAGGACCTGCACGGAGGACAGTGGGCTGGGACACAGTGGGGAGAGTGAGGGTGGGTTGGGAGGGCGCTAGTGAGAGAAGTACAGAGGGCATGTGAGCTCCGTCAGCCTCTTCAGAGAGTGGCCAAAGAAAAAGAGCAGTGGTCAATCATTGAAGGGTATTAGCATGAAGACAGCAGGGCCTGGTTTACGTTTCCCAAAGACTCTGGATCCCGTGAGAAATGAGGTGGGTCATGGCTGGCTACAGGGAAAGCAGTTAGAAGGATACAGGAAAACTTGAAAGTAAAAGGTGGCTGAGAATAATATGCTGGTAGTGGAGATGGAGAACTCAGATACAGTAGCATCTCAGTTCATGAACTTAATTCATTCCACAATTCTGGAAAAGATGGCCCTGTTCATGTTCCTTCAAGAAAGATAGCCACGGTCACGCTTGTTACCAGATACAGAGTTCACAAACAAAAGCATTTGTGAACTGAGGTACCACTGTATGTGTAGAAAACAGACATATCAAGACCCCAAGAGAAGCTCCAGATTTGGGTTTGAGCAACATGGGTATATGGTAACATGGTTATTTATCTGAAAAATACAGGTGGTTAGGAAAGTTCCCCCTTCAGAAGTGGGTTCTGAAGGCTAGATGGAGTTTTTCAGGCAAACAGTAGAAGGAAGGGTACGAGGTTGTAAGACTGTGTGGCATGCTAGAGATCTATAAGCAGTTCGGCATTAAGAGAACAGAATGATGGGAAGAGGTGAAATAAGTATAGTTGCAGCGGGCATATTCGGAGCCTTGCAACCTTGCCCAGGAAAAATGGGCAGTCCTTGACCCAGAATGGGCTCACAGATATGTCCTGCATGATTGTCCCTGTATTTCAAACCATCTGTGATGAGCTATCAGGTATTTAGCTTTTCTTATGCCCTGTAATCTGGCAGCCCTGGACATGAGCTTTTGTCAAATAATACTTGGCTAGAATCTCCTGCCTGCTTCCCCAATGCAGGGCCTGCTGGTCAGGGGCCCTACCCCGGCCTGGCCTCAAGACCATCTTCTGCTCAGAACTGGGCTGCATGATGGTGCTTAACGTGGTGGGGAGGCAGGTTCACATCTCAGATCAATTAGAAGTAGGCAAACAAGAGGCAGCCAAATTAGCCAGTTACAGAATTTCATAGACATCTGCAATCATGCTATCAAAAGGGAGGGGTATATACCCTTGGGTTATTTCTCCTGTCATGTTCCAAAAAAGGGGATATTATCTTTCACAGTGTACCCTAGGACAGACTCTAAGTACAATGGGATCTATATTCCAGCATAATTCTTTATGATAGGGGTTTTGCTGTACCATCAAGTATCTGTAGGGAGTAACTGAAACTTGGGCTTCAGTGGAAATGCATGTATGTTACCAGTAGGAAGAGCCCTGTGAGTTTGTAGCTAATGGGACAGATCCCAGGGTTGTGTGTATAGTTATATGCAGGAGGATTCTGCTAACTAATTCTAAAAGACTGAAGAGTGATGGTTAGCAAAAGGTCTAACAATCCTAAACGTCCTATTCTAGATACACAGCACCAGCACAGAGCGAGTGAAGCTTGGAGGTCCATAAGCAGATGTATCTCAGATGAGTAATTGGATGGGAGCATGACATGCAGCGTTAAAAACGGAAGAAAACAAAGCAAACTTAAGACGTTAAATCGGTACAAATATAAAAGTGTCTACATCTAGGACAACAGTAATGGCTTGTTTTGTTTTTTTCCATTTGTCTGTGATGACTCTTGTCAGATTTTATACCATACACAATATCTATGTTGTCTTAGATAAGACCGTGATGACAGACTATTTTTCCTGATTACTTCTGGTATACTTTTAAGAGCCTAAGATAGCACTGTGCATCCATCAGATGCTCTGTTTTGATAGTACTATTCGAAAACAAAATTAAATGCCAGCTGAACAATGGGGTGGCCACCACAGGCACCTCGGCAGTGAAATTGAACTGGGGAGATGAGGCAGGAGGTATGTGGTTGGATATAACCAAATCCCATCTGCCCCCATGCTGCTGCAGCCAGCCCCACTGTGGATGAGGCTCTTCCTCAGGCAGATTACCATCGTGGTCAATTTTATCATCAGGCATTTTTATTAAGTATCTCCTGCAAGGCACTGTGTTAGCTCATCCGTTTCACTTAAATCTCAAACTTTATATGCTGTAAAGTTCCCTCTTTAGTTTTTAAAAGGCGACTATAAATGAATTGTGCTTAACTCTCCCCTTCTACCACTAATTCTTTTATGTCTTTACTAGAGGATGAAGCCCCAAATTACACATAATGCTCGAGTGGGATTTTATCAGGCCTGTTAGTCAGCATTTACTTTAAGACACTAAAAAGTGTAAGAACGCCCTCAGTGCCCATTATCACTTTCTCCATCAGTGGACTTTGTGGTTCTAATTGAAAAGAAAAAGGCTGGCCTACACAAATGGAAATAAATGTGTCTCTCGGGTGTAGCAGTGAGTAACGTGAAATGACAGGGACATTGACAGTTTAGTTGGAGCTTTAATTTGGTTTGGGCCTCAGAAAAACACATAGAAAATAAAGAGAGACTTACTCGTTCTTGTCCAGCTGTATCCCAGATTAGGAATTTATGTAGCTCATTTTGGTACTGGACAGTCTTGGTCATAAAAGATGCCCTATAAAGAAAGACCTAAATGATCAGAATACAATTATTTAAAGCACGTTTCCAGCCCCAGTCGGAAACATCACTTATGCTTAAACTCCCAGCTCCACGCCATATCCTAATTATGTTCCCCTCTGGAGTATTTATAGGATGCTCAAATGCTGGCTGTATATTCTGTCAAAATAAAAAAGTGTTAGACAGAACTGCCCAGCAGAAAGAAGGAAGAATTCTTGAGCTTCTCATTGCTTAAGCTCCATATCTAAAGAACTAAGACAGAATTGGATAATTCAGACATTAGCCTCCCTTATAAAACACAGGAGTTATTATTTTAAAAGATGTTATGAAATCTATATCCCATCATAGATGGCTGAGTAGGCACTAGTGTATCATTGAAGCTAATAAAGTTAAGATACTTAAGAATTAAGAATGAGCAGAACACCTGAAGAAGCAACTGCTGCATCATGCTGACCTGATGTATCCTCAGCACAGGTGGCCCCATGTAGTTTCATCAACAAAACAAGTTTTGTCCCCTCCCCTATCCAATTCTCCAACCCTCTGTGTGTGTGTGTGTGTGTGTGTGTGTCAGGGGGGTGGTGGGAGGTCACAGTACTGGGGATAGATCCTAGGGCCTTCATATGAGCTACACCCAAACCTCCTTTTAAATTCTGGGACAGGGCTTCATTAAATTGCCGAGGCTGGGCTTGAATTTATGATTTGTCTGCTTCAGCCTTCCAGAATATTGGGATTATTCTATCAATACCATATCTGGCTTAAAACAGGTTTCTCAACTGAGGTTCAATCCTGACGTCAGGGTCTCATCCAGCCCTTGATGGAGGAAGGAACCATGATTTACAGGTCACATAGCTCATTGAAGGCAGAAGTTCCAATTACTTTTGGGATCCCCTACTTTTTGGAGGATCTTCAGTAAGACTTCAAAGCTTATGTATTTTCTGTGGAGTCAGTGCCTGGATACTCTGGGGGTTTCTAAATAGAACTTTAAGTACCCTGCTACTAGACCTCATTCCCACACTACCTTCTGCTCTCCAGCTCACCTGGAAAGCAGTCTCCTAGGAAATCTTTCTCTCCTTGTCTCTGTACAGCATCCTAGAACAGTCCAATTTATAGAACCTAGAGGTCTTTTTTTTTCCCTTTTTTTTCTTTTAGCTTCTACTGGATAACAAGCTTTTTTGGGCCAAAGTCTCAGTTGTATTCTTGAACCATACCCCAATCAATTCAATCAAGACAGTGAAGGCAATGACTAGGCCTTTTTATACATGTTGAGAGTGTGAAATATTTTTGTTGAGATTCAAGCAAGAGATAATCTTTAACAAAGTGTAAGTTTACTAGAATGACTTCTGGAAGAATCACTAAGCTTAGAAGAATATCACAATTTTTAGTTTTAAAAACTGTAACTCTGAAATAATGAATTCCTGGCAATGTTTATATAAATGTACGGCATGGAACTAGCTTTCAAAATAGTGATGGTGATGAGGAAAGGAAAGTGAATTAGGAGGCAAGATCATATATTACTGGATAGGTGTTTTTAATTAGATATTTATTTACTGAAAACTTACACCTTTGTGTGCTTAGTGAAGTGACTTGTACATAGAAGATAATCAATAAGTGGAAACTGTAACAAGAAACTTTTGAATAAAATTTTTAAAAACTAACCTCCCCCCAAAAAAGGGAAACTTTTGGTGACTCCCTATGGTTGTGCAAATGTTTTCTCTCACAGGAAAGAACTAAGCGTTCAAAAACCATTGTGTATTATAAAGATTAAATAAAATGATATATGTCAAAGTGCTCTGTAAATTATAAAGCTCTGTATCTATACAAGGTATTATTATTATTAAGGGCAGCTCCAGGAAAGTTTAAACTTCGCAATTAGTGCCAAAAGCACAATTGCAACTCAACCCTCCATCAATTATGGCTGTGGAGTTACACTGAGGACAGCAACCAGGCACCCAATTTCACAGAACCTGTGCATCCAATGCATCTATCCTTGCTCAAAGGACCACAGAAGTATGTTTCAAGCACACCAAAACCTGACAAAGGTAAACACAATAATTAAAAGGAAATGTTTCATTACAGAACTAGAACTCAGTGAAGTCCAAACTACTTACCAATCATTTCCCTCTAATAAAATAAACTTTTATCACTGTGTTATGAGACAGACAACACATAGATAACCAAAGTGACTGAAAGGACTAGCCCATTTTTCGCTCTGGACCACCCTTCCGGCGCATCCGCCTTGGTACTCATGGCGACTCCTTCTGGTCCACTCTCTTGTGTCCAACGCTCTCTTCTTGGGTTTCTGTATCTGTTGGCCTCTTGTCATTGGTACCACTTGCCCATACTACTGCCCACTACAGCAATCCTTGCCTCAGCCACCTGGAAAGGCCCCAACAGCCTCTCCATGTGCTTCTTCTACCCTGACTCTGTGGAGTGTCTGTCCTGCTGGAGGAAAATCACAATACAGGTACACAAGCAAGAAGATTCTACCCTGTGTCAGCTGGGCTGCCTCTCAAGCCTTTTCTCATTCCATGCAGAAGTTATGCCACATTCTTATGCTTGTGTTCCAGCTCCCTGCCACTCCCTATTACGCTCTTTCCTCAGGGTACCTGATTGTCTCAACATTCTTTAAAAAAAAAAAAAAAAAGATTGTAAGTCCTCTGGCTCCCAACAAGTTTCCCGGCTGACACTCCCAACTTGAGAAGGGGTGGATTTCCACCAACACCAGCATGAGTTTTACTTTTCTGACTTTGGCTGAGTTAGTGATGTCTTATCCTCTGCTTATACATCACTGCCATTCTGGTTCATGATCCCAGTACATCTGGCTTGGGCCATGGTAGTCATCAAATTGTTCTCCAAGTCTGAAATCCTTCCAATAGTGCTCACTTTCACCTCCAACCCCAGTCTTCTCTGGCTGGATGCTCCTTATTCTTCGGATCTCAACTGAAATGTCAGTGATCACAGACGCTTGGGACACCCACTCAAATCAGGCAGCTTCCTATCCAATTCCATTTCCTAAGAATTTCCTAGTACAATGGCTGAGCAGTTCATTTTTTAAAAAATTACCTCTTCAATGTCTAATTCACCCATGAGAACTCTAAGGTTCATAAGGGGCAGGGAATTTGCTGTAGTTCTCCCTGTGTAAGAGGGCCACCTTCTTCAACTCTCTTCCTTGCTATCCTGGAACTCTAACCCACATTTTCTGTGGTGCCCATCAACTACTTATTCCAACAACTCCTGAAGCATAAAATAAGTACCACCAATCAAGTGCAGGTAAAGAGTCAAGATTAGAGATTTTGGCTCTTTAATTGTAACCCGGGGTGTGGTGTCTACAGCATGAGAGAAGTGGTTCAAGTAGGTAGGGCAGGGTGGGCTATGCCCAGGATCCTGATTCAACCTCCACCCAGCCAACAGGCCATAAGTAAAATCTAGCTACTGTGTCCTTCCATCACTGAGGCATTTTAAGAAGTCACTTATTTTATGGGGGTATCCCTGCTGCTCACTCATGCACTGAATCAGGAGCTGCTGCTCGAGTCTGAGCTCAGGTGGCTAGGGTGAGATCTCTCACCTCTCTTTCTCTGGATCTCACAATGTCTCTTCAAAGCAAATAAGTATCTCTGTTCATTTTTAAGAGATGAAATCTTGAGCTATCATATCTGTAAGAACCATTTCTTTCTGCTCAGCATTCAGATTTGGTTCTTATATGTAGTAATAACACCCTGGACTCAGGGTCAGACTTGGGCAGAGGTATACCATGTTATACCTCTCAAGTGATCCACATTGAACTCTGGGCTTGCCCCAGGGCAGAGGCTTTCTGATTGCCTCAATGGCTAATTTCTTGCCATAGCTCCAATCTTGCCTGTTGAGGACAGCAGCTTTTCAAATGTGATTGACTTTACTTTAACTATATAATGTAGATACTTCATCACACTTAACATCATGAAGATAGGGCTTACCTCCATCTTACCCTGACAATCATTCCAAATTCCACGTTCTGTCTTAGAACATTAAATTTCCTTCTATAGAACAGAAACTAGTCTGCCACTACTCTTTGTCCTTTGTTACTTGCATCCAATTTTGCAGAAGAGCTGTCTGGTTCTTCATTTTATATATAATCTACACTTGAACCTCAACCTCTGATATAAATTCATAAATTGGACCCTAATCTTTGGGCAGGATTACTACAATTTTTCCCTTCTACTGTCGCTCAAACTCCTTTAACGTCCAAGTTAAATGATGCAGAGGGTATGATAACTTCAATATCTTGCTTTTTGAAAAACAGGCAGTGGCTCCCTGCCATTCAAATGATACATTTTTATTTTCTAGCCTGCCATTTACTTGTCTGATAGCCTTATTTTTCACTACTAAACCGTCTCTCTTCAGTCTGCCTAGGCAGATCTTATTACCTCTTTAATCTAAAGTCCCTACTAGCATTATTTCTGAAAGCTTGAATGCCTTTCATATACTTTTCCATTTTTCATGACATTCCAAAAATATGACTTCCATGCACACCAAATAGTCATCATCTTTGGTCAGAGTACGTGTTCCTAATGAAAATACATGCCACAAGATGTTTTAAAAATTTCTTTACATTAACTGCAGTTACTTGTTTACATCTCTTGGAACACAGATGTACTATGACATCACATTTGAGAATCTCTTACTTGTGAGCCTTTTTCTTGGAATGGCACATGAGATACTGTCATTTCTATAATATAGGTAAATAATGCCTTTGGAAGATGAACAATTTGGTACACTTCAAAATTAACAAAAGAGTGTAACTTATAAACACTTTAAATCTTGCCTGCCCAGCAAGCCTAAGGCCCTAAGTTCTGGTACCAAAAAAGAAACAACAACAACAAAATAAATCACTTTAAATCTCAAATACCTGGATCTCTAGCTTATATAGAAAGAAACAGCATTAAATACCAAGATTGAAACAAAAAGACCACTTGGACCTGGTGGTGCATGTTCTTGCACTCAGGAAGCTGAGGTAGGAGGATTGTTGTGAGTTCGAGGCCAGCCTGAACTAAATAGTAAGACCCTGTCTAAAAATAAACAAACTTAAAAAGACCAAATAGAACAGACTGCAATGGCGCATACCTACAATCCCAGCACTCTGGGAGCCTGAGGCAGAAGGATCGTAAGTTCCAGCCTAGCCTGGACAACTTATCAGTATAGCAAGACCCTGTCTCAAAAAAAAAAAAAAAAAAAAAAGAGTTGTGGATGTAGCTCAGTGTGAAGACCCTGGGTTCAACCCCTAGAACCATAAAAAGGAGAAAAAAACAAAAAATGCAAAACACATGTGAGATCTAGAAGTTCCACTAACAGAGATACCAAGGGCCCTTCAGGAAGTTCCTGAAAGGTGCAGGGAACTGAACAGGTGCTCAAGGATGGTTAGCATTACACAAGGGTATATTAGACTAGTCCGACCTAAGGGATATCTTGCCCCAGTGCACAGCAGTTTCTTCTCAGAGCCACTACCCACTGAAACCTATAGGGTCACAGTCACCCCAAGCAAACCATTTATTACTTTCTTCACTTGGTCACATGCACGAACACTTTTGGAAAAATAGTTAAAATCAAGGAAAGTATCATTTAAATGCAAAGGTAAGTATGTAACAGAGTTTCGCCTCCTCTTTCCCAACTGAGTCAAGAACACCTTACAAACAGTACACTTTCACATGATAAACAGCATCCGTGAAAACATCAGCTGCCCTGACTAGGTGTTGTTTTTTATTTGGTACTGGGAATCGAACTCAGAACCTTGCGCTTATCAGGCAGACACTGTGCCACAGAGCTATATCCCCCACGCCAGGTGTTCACTGTTGCTGGGTGCTCTCCTACTGTCATGTGTGTGACCCTATTTAATCTTACCGTGAGTCCCTGGGTTGGGTTGATTCTTTCCCACCACTGAACGGGTAAGAAACTGAGGAAACAGAGTCAGTAAGTGGAGCAGCTAGGAACCAAGCCTGTTCTCTGCAGTACCACTAGGATGTCTTGCACTGCAGCTCTGTTTACTCAAACAGCTGCCCTTCCACTGTATGGCGGGAAGACCGGGCAGGCAAGATGAACAAGACCCACTGCCCCTGAGAGAACCACACCGCGGGAACTGGTCAGGTAAACAGATAATGACAAGGCACATATTCTGTAAGATAGTGAAGAAAGGACAGAGTGTGGGAGCAGAGAGGTAAAGCCAAGTGTGAGTAGCGAGGAGTGGTGATGCCAAGTGTGGGAGGCTAAACAAGGCCTCCCGCAAGCCTATACCACAACCCAAGAACCTGTCAGTAGGTAATCTCATATGGCAAAAAGCATTCGTCAGATGCGAGTAAGTTAATCATCTAGTGATGAAGAAGAGGATCCTAGATTACATAGGTGGGATGGATCCAACACAGGGAACTTTACAAAAGGAACTAGGAGGAGATGGAGTCAGAGATGATCTGAAGATGCAGTGGAGACAGAAGTGATGGGCCATGAAGACAGGAAGCGGCCGCACACTGAGGCAATCATTAGAAGCTGTTAAGGGCAAGGAAACAAATTTTCCCTTTAGAGCCTCCGGAAGGAACCAGCTCTAGCAACACTTTGACTGTGAGCCAGCAAAAGTGATTTTGGACCTCCGATCTCCAGAGCTGCAACACACATTTGTGTTCTATTAAGGCAGTTAGTTTGCTGTAATTGGTTGTAACAGCAAGAGGAAATGAATATATCACACAAGGCTTTGGAAAAGAGATGAATTTTAAGCTGAACTCAAGAGTCAAGGAATTTGACTAGCCTGATGGTACAAGAACTGAAGAGAGTCACGTTCCGGAACTGAACACCAGGAATTGAAGGACAGAACTGTAAAGTCGCAAGAAATAGCCTTATTGTTATGCAGGGCTAGATCTGGTATGGCTGGGCAGAGAGGTAAGTAGTGTCTGAAGACCACAGAAAAAGCTCCAGGCAGGCAGGGGACAGCTGACGGAGGCTGGTAACAAGCACCTCCTTAGCATGAGACCCCATCTTCTGTAAGCCAGCATATCTCCAGAGGCCAGTGCACCATGGCTATCATTTTTGCTATACCCGTGCTCTGTCTACAGTACTTCTGAATATTTTAACAAATCACATTTCTCTTTTAAAATGGAGCCTTGTCTAAGCAATAATATTGGTAAAATTAAAAGCCTACAAGTTTCATGGACTAGTTTTAGTTTTTCCAAGAGATAACAAAACATTTATCAATATAAATTAAAAATTTTACCTGTGTACCATCTGAAGTCATCCCACATGGCATTTGAGAAAAGACAGCTAAAGTGAAGAAAGTGACCAACAAGAATGATGCTACCTAATTAGAAGACAAACTCTCCGAGGCCCCAGGCCCCTACATGGATGAACAAGAGTCACCCAACTACCTACTACTTTTAAGGACCTTAAGAGGCAGAAGCAGTGACATTCATGTAGGTAAAACAAAAATAAAAACAAAACAAAACAAAACAAAATGGAAACACCAACCAAGAAAGGGAAGCAACTTAAGAGGCTCCTGGAAACAATGTTGGACAAAGATGGAGTAGGCTTTCTAGGAATGGAAAAAAGGGACAATTTCAGACTGACTGATACACAAAAGCCACAGGGTACTGACTGGGGTGACAAAAGGGACAATTCTGAGCAAGTATAAGCCAGGTTTCTGGGAGCTGAGGTAACTATGCATAATGATTATTTCAGTCGTTTCTAAACTGTAACTGTATTCCTTAATTTCTGCAAGAGGGAGTACATTCACATGCTTCAATATCCCAAATGTACAAAATGGGTATATACTGGAATGTCTCCCTCCTATGTCTCCAGCCAGCTCCTCTCTTTGGAAACTTGATCTTACCAGTTTCTTTCATAAATACAATCTTGTGTAGTTTCCCCTATATCCTTTTTTTTTCTTTAAACATAGGCTTTTTTTTTTCTACCCTAAACTATACCTAAGACGTCAATGCATATAAACATATAATGTTTTCTCTAGCTGTATCCTTTATTGTATTAAATAACTGTACTATACTTCATACAATCAGACCCTTACTAATCAATCATGTTGCCAGTATCAGTCTTGCCCAATTATGAACCTGTCATTTGGAGTTTATAGGTACTTATCTGTATGGTACAGTCCTAAAACTTGCTGGGTCAAAAGTAAAATAGTACACCGGGTAAGAATGCAGAGCTCTAAGCCAGACTATCTAGCTTTACTGGTTTTGCCACCAACTGGGTACCAAACTGCTAGGTGTCAGTTAACTCTAAAAACTCTTGTTTTTCAGTTCTCTCACTGAAAACAAGGAATAACTTCATGAGTATCTTCCTAAGTTTCTTGTGTTAAATGCTTGGTCCCCCACCTGGCACTGGTGGGAAGCGGTGACCATCTTTAGGAGGTGGGGCCTGATGGGAGGCACTTGGGTCACTGTGGGGGCCTGACCTGTCCCTTCCTTTTTCACTTTCTTTGCTCACTGTCCATGAAGTAACACTTTTGCTCCACCCCCGTGTTCCCACTATGCTGTGTCACCTCACCACAGGTTCAGGTGATCAGGCACTGGAAGCTCCAACACTGAGCTAAAATGAACCTTTTCTTTTTCTAAGTTATTTATTTCAGGCATTCTCTGATAGTGACAGAAGGCCGATTAACACAAAAGAATTTCACACAATTATATATACTTTACTGAGGTACAACTGGTGTATAACAAAATGCAAATGTAGGTTTTTTATTCCAATGAGTTTTGAAATTTCACATTCTCATGTAACCATAACCCAAAGTAAGATAAATAGTACTTCTATAACCCCAGAAAGCTCCGCTGCATTTCCAATTTATTCTTGTCCTCATCTTAGGCAAACCACCGAGTCTATAAAAAAATATAAATGCTGCAAATTAAAGGAAGTGTAACACACACACACACATATATATTAATTTAACTTAATTTTTCAGGGGGTGCTGGATTAAATACAGGGCCTTGGGTATACAAGGCAAGGGCTCTACCATTGTTCTAAAGCTCAACCCTATGAAAGGCTTTAAATTTCCTATCTGACTGTTTCTCTGCTCCCCTTCTTTTAGGAAAATAACATTTTTCATAATCTATTTAATCTTCTGTGCTGCATTTTAGCTAGACTTTGTGTTTTCCAATGGTTTCTCTAAGGATTATATTACACAACTAAATTTCAGCTTATATCCAAATAATATACTATTTCATAAACAACATAAAAATCTGACTGTCTGATTCTTTGTAGTCCCTTCCCATCCATTATACTCTCATTGCCTTATTTTAAATTCTTGGTTGGCAGATTTTCTCTTTTTTCTTTTAATATATTAAAGACACCATTTCACTGTTTTTGGTGTCCGTTATTTCTGCTAAGAAGTCAGTGATAATTCTTATCACAGTTCTCTTACATATATAACCTGCTTTTTAAAAAACACCTCTTCTGATTGCTTTTTTTTTTGAGACAGGGTCTCACTATGCAGTCCAGGCTGGTTCTGAGCTCACTTTGCAGCCCAGGCTGGCCTCAAACTTACAACGATCCTCCTGCCTCAGCCTCCTGAGTGCTGCGATTACAGGCATGCGGCCTGACCACTTTTAAGATATGCCCTTTATTTCTGGTTTTCAGCAGTTTGACTGTTATCACACCTACGCTATGGTTCTGGTTTTATTCTAAGTGGATTTTGCAGATGTTCTTGGATTTGCACACTGATCACTCCAGTTTTGAAAGTTCTTGCACATTACCCTTTGAATTGTTTCTTACATTCTCTTCTTCTAGTCTTTCTTGAAGCTGACTGTATATGTGACATCAACAACATCTAATTTTAAACAAAAAACAATCTTTGTCTTCCCTTTGTGGTTCTACTGTTCTGACTTTAAGTGGACATTTTATGTAATAAGCTTAACAGCAGATGCCACACACCAGAATAGAGAATATGTGAACTGGGTTAGGGTTTTGAGGATGGCTCCTTGCTATCCAATTCTACTCCTACTTGGAACTGGATAGCAGGGCTTGGCTGTGGTCACTCTGACTAGTGGAGACAGTGATCCTGTGGAAAGGCTGTTTTGAGATCACTTGCCCCAGAGCCTCCCCAGTGGACAGCCCAAGTGTTTCTATCTATGGAAGATTCTATCCCTCTGCTTCAGCAGAGGACAAGAGCAGCCATGGATCTCTTCTGAACGACCTGCTGCTTTCAGAGTTTAAATAGTTTTTTTTTTTTAAATGACATCTGGGTGCAGTTGGGGTGTGTGAGTACTTTACAGTGAATATTTTAAAAAAATTCTGAAACACAGATGCAGTGGCACACATCTGTAATCCCAGCTACGTGGAGGCTGTCGCAGGTTTACAAGTTTAAGGCCATCCTGGGCAAGACCCTGACTCAAAATAAAAAGAGTTGGTGTGTAGCTCAGCGCTCTCTGGGTTCAATTCCTAATTCAAAATAAACCAAACCAATCTCTACTTTATAAGTATAACATAAAGAATTTACTTTTTCTCCAAGTAGTTGAGATGTTATAAACATTGAATTTATCTTGAATCATTTGATATTGAATTGCTTTTTTACCTTTGAATGCTAGGGTACGTTTCCTATAAGGAAGATTATTTTCTTATATAAGCAGAATAAGATCATCAATTTGTACTGACACATTACTACCATCTATTCCTTGAAACATTTGGAGTTTTGTCAACTGTCGTAAAAGAAATCTTCTGGCAAAACATCCAGTTAACCACATCTTACATTTAGTTATTATGCCTCTTTAGTCTCCTCAATCTGGATCAGTTTCTTGGGTCTCTCGACGTTTTATGTCTTGAGACTTTTGAAACTTAAAAACCAGTTGTTTTGTCAAATGTTTCTCAGTTTACCTGATGTTTATTATCAGATGCAGATTATCCAAGAAAAAAGTTAAATTTATGAAATTAAATTTGTGATAGTTCTAAAATATGCTCACTCGTGTACACTGTATGTGTGTAATACTGTTCCCTTCAAGAGTGGAGCTTGAGTCTCGGATGGGTTTAGCAACTTTCTTCTACTGAATAGAGCCCTAGTAGGTGACTCTGTAGCCCTGCAGGTTACAAAGGCGCTGTGGACTCCTTGCTTTGTCTCTTGATTCACTTGCTTTGGGAAAAGGTAGCTGCTTTGTTGTGAGGTCACTTAAGCAACCCTCGGGAGACTCTCACAGTCTGGCAGCAAACCAAGGAACCGAGGCCTCCAGTCAACAGTCATGTGAGTGAGCACTCTTTAGCCCTAGCCAGCCCTTCAGATGACGAGCCTGGCTGACATGTTGGTTGAAACACCATGACAAGCCCTGAACCAGAGCCACGCTAGCTAGGCCATTTGGCTTCTCGAGCCATAGAAAAGGTGAGATAATACATGCTCACTGCTTGGAGCTACTAAGCACTGGGACAATTTGTTATACACAACATACAAATAGAGTCGTCACCTACCATATGAACAGAAAAAAAGGAAAGAAACAGTATTATTATCTAAATAGACGTAATTAAGACAAAATTTAGACCTATTCTTGATAAAAACTCTCAGCAAACCTGGAGTAGAAACAGCTTCATCCTAATAGTGGGCAACCTACAACCAACATCATACTATATGCTTTTGAAAATATTCAATAGTACAAAATTTAGTGTTTGCCTGTAAGGCTGGGAAAGGTAAGGTTGATGGCTCTCTACTTTTTTTCACTATGATACTACAAGTCTTAGCCAGTGCAACAAAGCATGGAAAAATTAAAAGCTAAGAGGAAGAAAAAAATGCAACAAAACCTTGAAAGAAACAATGCAGAAAGAAAATAAAGACCTAAATAAACAAGGAGGTACAATGTCCAATGATCAAAAGGCTCAGTAACTTGCAATCCTGGGGACTGAACTCAAGGCCTTCATAGTGAGCTACATCCCCAGCCCTTATTAAAAATTTTCAGCCCGGCTTGGTGGCACACAGCTGTAATCCCAGTACTTGGAAGGCTGAGGCAGGAGGACCATGGAAAATTTGAGGCCAGCCTGGATGACATTGTGAGTTCCTGTCTCACCAAGAAAAAAACACAAAAAACATTTTTTTTCTGACAGACTATCTTACTAAGTTGTCTGGACTGGACACGAATATGCTATCCTCATGCCTCAGCCTCTCAGACCGCTGGGAGTACAGGTGTGTGCCATCATGCCTGATTCTCAATATAATTTTTGAACTACTCTTCAAGTCCTTTAGCAAACAATGCTGGGATAACTGGATATATGGAAAAATAATAAGCTTGACCTCACACAATGAAGAAAACTAACGAGATGGATCAAAGAACTCACTGTAAGCCAGATGTGGTGGTGCACGGCTATAATCCAAGCACCCTGGGAGGCTGAGACAGAAGGATCCAAGTTCAGGAGCAGTTTGGGCAATTTAGCGACACCTTATCTCAAAAATAAAAAAGAAAAAAAGGGCTGAGAATGTAGGCAGTGTAAAGGCCTGGACTCAATCCCCAATAATGTCAGATACGCTAACTAATGTAAAGTTGAAACTAGAAATCCTAGCAGAAAACACACGAAAATATCTTGTCTTGGAGAGAGTGTCGTACTACACAGTTCAGGCTGGCCTTGAATTCACTATGAAGCCTACGCAGGTCTTAACCTCTGTGGTGATCCTCCTGCCTCGGTTTTCCAAGTGTGGAGATTACAGGCATGAGCCATCTGACCTTGTTTAGAAGACTATGTACCTTTGAGCTCTTTAGGCAGAAAGAGGTTCCTTGGTGAGGACAAAACAGAGCATGAACCAGGCAAAAGTGATAACCAGGACTTCATTAACATCATACTATACTCCATCAGAAGACCTCGCTAAGAAAATGAAAAGACAGAAGCTGGGTGTGGTGGCATATGCCTGGAATCCCAGAGCTGGGGAGGCTGAGGCAGGAGGATCGTTGGGAGTTCCAGGCTAGCCTGGGCTACAAAGTGAGCTCAAGGCCAGTCTGAACTGCATAGTGAGACCCTGTCTCAAAAAAGACAAAAAAAAAAAAAAAAGAAAAGACAAGGTACAGAATGGAAGAAAATATTTATGATAACTAAAGAATATATAAAGAATCTATACGTTTGTGAGTCAAAATAAGTCTCTCCTCTTTTAAATTGCATGTGTCAGATGTCGTGCCTCAGCTAACAAAGATGTGTAATAATATACAGTGGTGAATGTGCTTTGTACTTCCCTAGTAACTAATGATGTGGGACATCTTTTCATTTGTCCTGAGAACTAATAAACCTGTACCCCAATTCAGAAAAAAAATTTCTACAAATTATTAATAAGAAAAAAACCCAATTAATAGCAGGCCAAAGACTTTTAAAGCGATTTCTTCTAGATGCATGAATGACAAACTTATTATTAGTCATCATGAAAATACAAATTAAAACCACAATGAGATGTCATTCTATGGCCACTAGACCTACTAAAATTAAAAAGACAGTACCAAATACATATTGGTGAAGACACAGAACATCCAGAAAGCTATACAACCCAAGTGGAAGGGTAAATAATGCAACCACTTTTTTTTTTTTTTTTTTTTTTTTTGAGACAGGGTCTCGCTATGTAGCCCACGCTGGCCTCAAACTTCTGGTGATCCTGCCTGAGCCTGGGATTATAGGCTTGTGTCACTTGGCTTGCTTTTTTTGTTTGTTTTTTTGTTTACATGTGATTGAGAAGGGGCTTATAAGAATGAGTTACAAATACTGTGTCGGTACTGAACTCCAGGTATTTTCAAATTTTAAAAACAAAGAGATTTTTTATCACTGTCTCATACAACTGAGCACTCAAATTAAAAACTGAAATGTAATCTGGAGATTGGAACATTTTGGACTGTGTGTTTTGCACATCCACTTAGCAAAAGCATATCACTTCGCCCAGGAGGCAGCAGGCTCTGACGGAACACACTCGCCATAAGCAGACGACGCATAGGTGTGCTGTGATACAACCACTTTGAATTGCTACTTGGCCACTTTTTAATAAGCTCTATAAGTATCCACTGTATGAACTAGCAAATCTATTTTTATTTACCCAAAGAAAATGAAAATTTATGCCCACAAAAAGAGTTGTAAAAGTATGTTCACAACATTTATATGTGCAACAGTCAAAAGCTGCAAACAACCGGGGATGGCCACAATTAAGAAAAAGGATAAGAAAATTACGGTCTGTTTATCTCTTACTATATACTAAATTAAAATAAAAATGGATCAAAGATATAAACACTAAAACAGAAGCATTAAACCTACTAAAAGATAAAATAGGTAAAACATTTGAAGGTGCAGAAAAGGGTTTTCTAAGCAAAACCTCGATTGCACAAGAAATAACAACAAGAATCAAAAAATGGGGTTGTATTGGACTAAAAAGCTTCTGTACAGGAAAAGAATCAATTAGTGAAGCAATAATCTACAGAATGGGAAAAAAAAATTTGCCAGCTATTCCTCAAAGGACTAATATCCAGAATACATAAAGAACTAAAAAAGAAAAAGTTTAAACCACATAAAATTAAAGATCCAGTTAAGAAATGAGTAAGAGAAATGAACAAAAACTTCACAGAGTAAGAAATACAAATGGTCAACAAATATATAAAAAACAGTTCAACATCTGGCAATTAGAGAAATGCACTTTTTTTTTTTTTTTTTTTTTTTTGGTCTTTTTAAGACAGGGTCTCGCTAAGCAGTTCAGGCTGGCCTTGAGCTCACTTTGTAGCCAAGGCTGGTCTCCAACTCTCAACGATCCTCCTGCCTAAGCCTCCCGAGTGCTGGGATTACACGTGTGTGCCACTGCGCCCAGCTGTTTAGAGAAATGCAAATTAAAACAACACTAAGATTCCATCTTACTCCAGAGAGAATAGCAATCAAAAATAAATCCAACAATAACAAATGTTGTCATGGCTGTGGTGAAAAAGGAACCCCTTTTCCCATTGTTGGTGGGAATGTAAATCAGTACAACTATTATGGAAATCAGCATGGAGACTTCTTAAAGAACTGAAATGAGGAATCCATACAACCTAGCTATTCCCCTTGTAGGTATCTTCCCCAAGAGCTTAAAACATCATATTACAGAGATACAAGCATACCAATATTTATAGCAGCACAATTCATAATAGCTAAATCCTGGAAACAGTTTGTGTACTCATCAACAACAAGTAGATAAAGAAAATGTGGTATCTATATATGTATAATGGAATACTACTTAGCTCTAGCTTAGAACACTTGCCTTGCATGCATGAGGCCCTGAGTTTAATCCCTGGTACTGCAAAACAAAACCCCACAAACCTCCCCACACCAAAACCAAAATACCTCCCCCAAATAAAAACCAAAAAACCTAAGGGAGTATTTTTTTCAATTAAAAAAAACAAACAAACAAGAAGACTATGAAACATGCAACCATGCTGACTCTGTAAAACCTTCTTTCATGTAACATTTTATTTTGTGAAATTAAAAAATAAATTATATCATTGAAATCATAATAGTGATTTCTTATGGGGAGGTGGGTTTACAGAAGGAGCTTTGTGAGCTGAAGGGAATTTCTGCACTTTGACTAGGGTGGTAGTTACATGAAGAATACTTTATCAAATCAAATCATAACCTACTTTTACAAGGGAGCCACTTTAAATATAAAGATACAGAAAGACTAAAAACAAAAGGATGGGAAAATCTTGTACTATGCAAATACAGGCCAGAGGAAATAATGTTATATAACAGAGAAATTGGACTTCAAAGCAAAATACTTAGCCAGAGCTAAAGAGCACATTTATCAGTAATATATAAAATTCTAAATCTGCAGGTACCTCATGTAGTTGCAGAATAGACAGAACTGATGAAACAGAGAAGAAATCAACAGATTAAGAACCACAGTGGCAGATTTTAACGAATTTCTTTTAGAAACTGATGAAGTCTGATATTCCAAAAAAACAGCAAGGACAACTATTTCTCCCTCTCCCCCGCCCTTCTCTCTGAATATGATTGCTGGGGACATAGCTCAACAGCAAAGCACTTGTCTGACATGCACAAGGCCCTAGGTTTGATTCCCAGAACACCCAAGAAAACCAAACCAAGGCAACATGATAAATATCTTAACCTGATTCCCCTCATAACACACAGTACCCTGCAGTTACAGAATATATAATCTTCTCAAATACACAAGGAACACTTAACAATTATGCCGGCAATCATTAAGAAAAAATTAAGGAGATGTTATTTCTACATTTGAAATTGAGAAATGTACATCTAAATGACAGTTGTATAAAACATGAAACAATAACAACTGAAAAATATTCTAGATTGAATGACAGTGAAATAAGGATACTTGGTTAAGGTTTTAAAATATAAAGATAACAAATAAAAAAGTGGACTGAAAAATCAGGGACAAAACCACCTCTTTCAAAAAGTTAGAAAAACATTATACAGGACAGAGGCAATAAAGATAAAAGCAAAAACTAATAAAATAGAGAACAGATATGCCATAGGGTTAATCCACAGCAAAACTAGTATCAGATATAAAAAGGGTTATCAATGAAGAATCTTAACATCTTTATACCAGTAAATTGAAAAAAGTCTGTGAAGTCAAAGTAAAAAAAAAAAACCAAAAACCCAAAACCAAACAAGCAAAAAAACCCAATCTACCAAAACCAAAACAAATAGCCAATCCAAATCTGAACAATTTTATAACTATAAAAAAACAAACTTCTTAATTAAATTCTATTATAGAAGGACAGCTCCAAGCCCAGATGGCAACACTGATGAATTTTAATCACTTAAGGAAGGAAAAGGAGCAATTTTATACAATTTTCCTGAAAATAACTTTCCCAACTAGTTTCTTTTTCTTTTTCTTTCTTTCTTTCTTTCCTTTTTTTTTTTTTTGTCTTTTTGTCTTTTTGAGAAAGGGTCTCACTATGCAGTTCAGGCTGGCCTAGAGCTCACTTTGTAGCCCATGCTGGTCTCAAACTCACAAGGATTCTTCTGCCTCAGCATCCCAAGTGCTGGGATTACAGGTGTGTACCACCATGCCCGGCTCCCAACCAGTTTCATAACACAACCGCAATCTTGATAAAAACTTGGTAAGTACAACGTGTGACAGAAATATATGATGATATGTTTAAAAAATTTTATAACTATAAGACATTGTCATTAATCACCCTCAAAATACTCCCCCTCACTTGAAACACATTTATCCCATCATTCTTGCCACTTTCTGAAGCAGTTTTGGAAGTCCTCTTTCATGGGTGTCTTTACATGAAGTGATCAAAAATATGGTGAATGCAGCAGCTGAGTGCCATCCAATGCAAAGGCAGGCTTGTAAAAGCATCATGGCACATCCTCATCCACTTTACTCATGGGATCTGATACCACACAACTTCTGATTTTTCTCCAAAGTCAAAGATAACATAAAAGATGAACATTTTTATTTGGGACATTTGAGGCAGCCACATCAGCATAACTAAAGACATGAAAAAGGGCTTCCAGAATTGCTTCACAAAGTGCAAGAATGATGAGGTGTATTGGAAGAGAAGGAAATTACCTTGAGGAGGGAATAATGGTAATGTATTTTTCACTGTAATAAAACTTTAAACATTTACCAAATGTTTCAATCATTCTTTATGTATTCAACAAGAAATATTACATGGCAATTTCCTCATATAAATATACACAAAACTAACTAAAGCCAGTTATAAAAAAACCATATCACAACTTGAGGTTTTATTCCATGAAAATTCAACAATAAAACCACATAAAAAGCCTAAAAATGAGTATCTGATCAGTATAATACATAGAAAAAAATCTTTTAATAAATTCAACATTATCCAAATTAAAAAAAAAATCCCTGAAAACAATGAAAAGGAGGGCACCTGTATAAGGTAGTGTGACATACAAAAAACCTAAACCAACATACTTAATAGTATGATATTGAACTCTTATCCACTAAGATTATGTTAAGATCAGAATATCCATATCACCATTTGTATGCAATGTTGTTATGGAGATCCTTTTGGATTTAATAAAATAAAAAGTTTGAGGATTAAAAATTAACATAATATTCATGTCATTTCCAGACAATACAAAATCATGTTCAAAAAATACAAAATGATCCATGTATTAGAAGCTCTATGAATTGATAAATAAATTCAGCCAGGTCACTGGCTCTAAGCTCAATTAAAAAATAACACATTTCTGCATGAAATCAACAAATAAAAATGAAAAATTTTTAACAGTATCACCTTCTATACTAACAGCATAAAAATGCATTTAAAACATCAAATCCCTGAAATAAATCTAATGAAAGATGTGCAAGTCCACTGCACAGAGAAGCAGAAAAAAAAAATACTTGAGGGAAAACAAAGAATTTCATTAAAGGGAATGATAATCTATGTGCATATATTAGAAAACTCAATATTAAAAAGATGTCATTTCTCTCCAAACTGATCTAAAGTCAATGCGATGTCAATCAAAAACATTTTAGTAGATTAACACAGTGTGTGTGAAAATACAGAATATGATTTTTAATGTTTATACTGAACTGTAACAGGTCAAGAGCAGCTAAGACAGTCTTTAAGAATAAGATGGTAAGACTTATACCTCTGTACACTATGAGTTATTATTATTATTATTTTTTATTTTAAAGAGTAAAAGAAGGATAATAATGGGCGGGCTTACCAAATTACAGACAAAGTGGTAGGAAATTATCAATGGTTGTTGTTTTACATATTGTTATCTACAAGATAGTTTCTCAGGAAAACAAAGACAAATAATAGTGAGTTACAGATAAAAGAGGTAGGAGCTTATCAATAGTTGTTGTACTATACTTTGGTATGTTCAAAGTGGTTTCTAAAGAAAATAAATAGAGCTATACATGACTGATCAACTGAATAATCACTAACTATTCTCAATGGTTGCTGCAGGAAACACATCGTAATAAACATACATCCATTTACGAAATAGCATAGGCACCATACAAACATTACAGAGTTATGGACAGATAGTAGAAAAATATCAATGGCTGCTGTAATACACGGTGGTATCTTCAAAGTGGTTTCTCAGGAAGACAGAGATATGCAAGAAAGATCTAACAAGTAGTTACAGCCTAAGGGTTCTGAAAAATGTGTATTACCTCCTCACCAGTGACTCCTTTCACTGAGGTGTGGCAGCTGGAAGGAAGGCCAGGATTGAAAAGAAGGACCG
>NW_004955445.1:1210546-1212249 GCF_000276665.1 Chinchilla lanigera
GGGGGGGGCCCAAAGGCCGGCGCACCCTGCTACATGGCTTCCTGGGTGCCGGGGGCTTGCCTCCCGGCGCCTGAGCAGCTGGGGGTCAGCCCTATGAGTTATTATAAGACATAGAAATTAAGACATTATGATAGCAACATAAGGATAGAAAAAAAAAGACTAGGGTCTTTTTAAAAGAACACTAAGGCACAAAAAAGTATACTGTGGATTTTATAATATATAGAAGTAAAACATGACTATAACAAAATGGACTGGAGATGGAGTATAGAAATCTAATCCTGTAAGATTCTTACATTATGTGTAAAATCGCATACATATTATTTGAACATAGACTATATAAGCCACTTATTACAAATCATAGTACAACCCCTAAAATAATAAAACAGAGGTAAAGCTAACAAGACAACAGTGGAAATAAAACTGAATAGTTAATATGGAGCAAAGAGAAAACTGTAGCAAGATGAGAGATTTAAACCAAGCCATACCAACAGTTACAATAAATAAGAATGGTTTAAAACCAGTGTTATACAACAGAACTTTGTGTGACGGGGACTGAAATCTAGCTAGCATGACCAAAAGACCTGAATTTTTAATTTTAATATGTGGCTAGTAGCAACTATATCAGTGCAGGTTAAAATGTTCCAATTAAAAGGCAGAGACTGTCAGATTAAATAAAAGAAAAACCTTTAATTCTGCCTGCATGAAATCCACTTGAAATATATAGCTATAAACAGGTTAAATGTAAATGGATGGAGGAAGATATGCAAACAGAAAGTTGAAGAGCCTACATTAGTATCAGACAAAGTGGAATCCTGAAACAGTGCCCTTACCATGGGAGAAAAGGGGACATTTCATGATGTAAAAGGGTCAAGTCATCAAGAAAACATAATATACATGCATATACACTCAACAACAAATGCTTCAAAACACAGGAAGCAAAAACAGATTAAAAAGATAAATAGACAAATCCTCAATTAGGCTTGTTTCAAACACTCCACTGCAAACAAGAGGAAAATAATCAGTAAGAGTACAAAAGCTATGAACAATGCTATTAACCAAACTGCTTTAAAAAAAAAAAATTATACAATACTCTGTTTAGCAATAGCATGAAGATATATTCTTCTCTAATGTCTAAGAATCCTTTACAAAGACAGACCACATTCTAGGTCATAAAGCAATTGTTATATGTAAAAAGTTTGAAGTAATACTCAGAATGTTCCCTAGCCACAACAGATTGAAACTAGAAATCAGTAACTGATAAATTTCTGAGAAATCCCCCTAAAATTGAAAGTTAGAAAATACATTTCTAGCTGAGTATAGTGGTGTACACCTGGGAGACCGAGGCAGAAAGACAGCAAGTTTGAGGCCAGCTTGGGCAATTAAGCCTGTTCTCAAACTGAATAAACAGGGCTGAGGATATAGCTCATTGTGAAAGCCCTGGATTCAATCCCTAGTACCACTATCAAACACACACACACACACACACACACACACACACACACTCTCTCTCTCTCTCTCTCTCTCTCTCTCTCTCCCTCCCTCCCTCTCCCTCCCTCCTCCCTTCTACTCCCCCAATGTCTCCACCCCTCCCTCTCCCTGTCTCTGTCTCTGTCTCTGTCTCTCTTTTTAAGAAACCATTGGTTGGGGGCTGGGGATTTAGCTCAGCGGCAAAGCGCCTGCCTGGCAAGCGCAAGGTCGTGAGT
>NW_004955445.1:1212349-1215567 GCF_000276665.1 Chinchilla lanigera
TGGGGGCTGGGGATTTAGCTCAGCGGCAAAGCGCCTGCCTGGCAAGCGCAAGGTCGTGAGTTCGGTTCCCGGTACCGGAGAAAAACCAAAAACCAAAAACCAAAAAAAAAAAAAAAGAAACCATTGGTTAAAGAAATCACATGGGAAGTTAGAGATAGCTGCAACTATCTATCCGACCCCAAAATCAGTACTTAGGGAAATTTATAGTTCTCAATATTCACATAAGGAAAAAAAACACCTTAAAAAAATCAGTGGCTTAAGTATTTACCTTAAAAACAAGAAAAAGAATAAGTTAAGCTAAAATAAGCAAAAAAAAAAAAAAGGCAAAAACATAAAAATCAATGAAGTAGAAAAACAAAAATATTAATGCAACCAAAAATCGTTTCTTTGAAAAGACCAATAAAATTGATAAACATATAGCTGGACAGATTGAGAAAAAGAGAGATTTGAATTATTAATATCAAATGTGGAAGAGGGGCTATCATTTCAGATCTTAAAAGACATTAAAAGGACAAGAGGGGGTACTGTGAATAATTTTATGCCAACAAATTAAAAAAATAGATACAATGAACAAGTGCCTTGAAAGACATAAACTACTCAACCTTACTCTAAAAAACCCAAAACAAACCCCAAAACCTACATACCTGAGTAGTCCTACATTTATTCAAAGAACTGAATTCATAGTTAAAAATTTTTCTGAAAACAAAGAATGAAAAACCTCCCTTCTCAGATGGCTTTATTTGTAAATTCTACCAAATCTTCAAGGAAGAATAATACCAACTCTATGCAAACTTCTGAAAATGGGAAGGGGGAAAATACTTTCCAACTCATTTTATGAGGCCCTGATAGCAAAGCTAGACAAAAGACATTACGAAAAACTACAGGTCTATCTCCCTCGAGAACACAGAGCATCCTCAAAAATTTTTTTTGAAAATTAAGTCAAGGAATGTACCAGTATGAAAAAAGACAATGAAAACAACCAAGAGAAATGTATTCATTGTAATGCATTGTTTTAACAGATTAAAAAAGAAAAAAAATTAAGAATGCTTGAAAATGTATAAAACACTACCTAAGAGAATACCTTTAACCTGAAGTATGCATCTATAAAAAAGAAAGAGCCAATCGTCAGACTTAATGGTAAAAGACAGAGCAATCCTCCCCTAAGATCAGGAACAAGACAAGAAAGCCAACACACTACTGGAATAACCTAACACCAAACTAGTGTAATATGGCCAGCAGAAGAAATAAAAAGGGTATAGACTGGAAAAGAAACAAAATTGCCTAGGCATGATGCCATGAGTGTACACCTAAGAAAATCCTAAGGAGGTTACAGAAAAGCTGCCTAAGCTAAATGAATTTATCACAATCACAGGATACAAGGTCATTAATGTAAAAATCAATTTTATCTCTGTATTATTAGCAAAATAATTAAAAACTGAAACTAAAAGTACCATTTATAGTAATATCAAAGACCATAAAGTATTTTGGGATGTATTTAATGAAATATATACAAGGACTACACAGTAAGAACTAAAAATTTTTAATAAAAAGCAAAGAATACCTATAAGAACAAAGCAACATATCATGTTCATGCATCAGAAGATGAAACATTGTTAAAATGTCAATTCTCTCCCATACAGTAAATAGTAATATTGTTATAGGCAGCTGAGTTAGATAGAAATATTATAGGCAGTCAAACAGGGCCAGGCCCTTGAAGAAGCCAACATGAAAGACAAGGTAAGATAGCTGTGGGCCAGACCTCAAGACAAAGGATTAAACAAATGCACCCACAGACCTCCCTAGGTGCGAACAACAGGAATTGATATTCTAAATAGGTAGCAATCACCTTTAAAAAGCCAGAAAGAGTCACTAGCCCAACCCCCTACAGGAAAAGCCCCTGTTCTGTACTCATGCCCGCTTGCTATGTGACTCGCTTCCCCATTTGATCCCAGTTTACTCAATTTTACCTGAACTATTATACTTGTAATTTATTAGCTGACCATAGTTTTGTCCCACCTCATGCCCACCTTGTAATTTCCCATTTTCTCCCTATCTTGGACCTGCCTCACCTCAGCGTTTTGCTCTATGAAGTCCCTGGAAAGGACAGGGTCCTTGGCAACCCACTCGGGCCCCCTTCTGTCCCTCTCTTGGGCAGAAGTTTTCTTTCCCTCAATAAATATATTCTGCTCTTAACCTCCATTGTTCCTAAAATTCATTCTTCGATTTTAGAGAACACAAACTCATCTTAGATATCATTCAGGTTGGGAGTTTTTATTTTCCTGTATCAATATATTCTGCAACAAATCTCAGAAGATTCTTTTAAAGAATTGGGCATTATGAGTATAAAATTTATACAGAAATGCAAACAACCTAGAGGAGCCAAACAAACCAGATTTCAAGATTTAAAAAAAATCTACAGTGATCAGTAGTATTACATAGGCATAAGGACACTCAGATCAATGGAACAGAACTGAAACTCACAAATACACACCTACGAGAATTTATTTTTAAGTAAGATGCCAAGGTAATTTAATCCAATAAATGTTGAATTCAACATTAACAAATGTTGCTACCATAATTAGAGAAAAAACGATCTGTGACCTGTCACACAGTAAACCTTCACATAGTAAACAAAAACTAGTGGAAACAGATCAGAGACCAAACTTAGAACAAAAAGGTATAAAAGTTCTAGAAAAAACATGGGAAAAAGCCTTTTTGATTTTGGATGTGTAGGTCACAAGAAGCACGAGGCAGCCAGTCATGTTAGCTTGTAGTCCTACAGCTGAGATGGCTGGATATTTTAAGTCTAGTAATTCAAGACCAGCCTTGGCAACATAGTGAGACCATCCCACCATGCACCCCTCAAAAGCCTGAGGCATAAAAAGAATTGATACATCAAAACTGAACAAATTAAACACTTCTGCTGTTTAAATGATACTGTTAAGAAGTGGGGCTGGAGAGGAAGGGGAAAAATAATTGAAATGTGTTATGTACATCTACCAATTCCCCACAATGAATGTAATCATTATGTATTGCAAACACGCACTAATAAAAATAAAAAATTTAAAAAAGATACTTTTCAAATAAGAAGCTAGAGCCAGCTGTGGTGGCACAAGCCTGTAATCCCAGCACTCAGGAAGCTGAGGCAGGAGGATCATTGTGAGTTCAAGACTAGCCTGGGCTACAAAGTGAGCTAGAGATCCTGTTTTAAAAAGACA
>NW_004955445.1:1216092-1218726 GCF_000276665.1 Chinchilla lanigera
TATTGGCTCAACAGAATCTTTTTCTTTGTGTGCAGTTTTAACAAGGACCCTATCCAGTGACACCTGCTTTTGCCTCCTTTTGAAGGTTCCATGGAAATGTGACATCGCAGTGTTGCTGCACAGGTTCATCTCTTGCACTGCTACAGCCTTATTTAGTTGCTGCTTTTCAACAGGACTTTACCATTTCCCGCCTTTCCCACATCTCATTTGTTTTTTATTTTTTGTTTTTTGTTTTTTTTTTTTTTTTTTTGGTTTTTCTCCGGTACTGGGAACCGAACTCACGACCTTGCGCTTGCCAGGCAGGCGCTTTTTTGCCACTGAGCTAAATCCCCAGCCCCCAAGAACTTCTATTATTAACAAATCCTTTCAGAGAGTGAAAAAAATTAGGAGAAATATCTGCAATACACAGAACCAATCGATGACTATTATAAAGAATATATACATCATGCTTAAAAATCTGTAAAGAAAAATGACAACCAATAGAAAGACAAGCAAGATTTATAAACAAATAGTATACAAAAATTAACATTGAAATGGCTGGTAAATACAAGAAAAAGTGTTCAATACCTTTAGTCATCAGGGAAATAGAACTTAAAGTTAGAATAATACCACACACTTTCCAAAGATATGAAAGTATGCCTGGGGACATCATTCAGTAGCAGAGTTCCTGTCTAGCATGTGCAAAGCTTGGGGTGAAACCCTAGTACTGCGAAGAAGGAAAAAAAAAAAAAGAAGAAGAAGAAAAACAAACAAACAAAACCTAAAAGATTATACCAAATGCTGCAGAAGATAGGAAGCACCTGGAATTCCCCATACCCTGCTGGTGGGAGTGTAAACTGGTTCAATACTTTTGGGAGATACCTATCAGCCTAGAAGGAAATATATTCACTGTGACTTAGTAATTTCAGTCAGATGTGTGTGTGTGTGTGTGTGTGTGTGTGTGTGTGTGTGTGTGTATGAGACAGGGGGGGGGGGGGAGAGAGAGAGAGAGAGAGAGAGAGAGAGAGAGAGAGGGAGAGGGAGGGAAGGAGGGAGGCGGGGAGGGAGAGAGAGACTGTGCGTATCCCCCTAAAGAAATTCCCACATATAAAGGTACCAAAGATTTGCACAAGAATGTTCAAAGCAGAATTACATGTAATAGCCCCAAATGAAAAAGCAATGTCTAAATAGAGAAACACAGTAACAGTAGAATTCATAAACTGTGGCACCATGATCCAACAGGATACTCTACTTATATGTTGACAAAGTGAAGGACTATTAGGACACAAAACAAAGATGAATCTCAATGCTGAAGATAAGCAGATATAAAACCACACACACATACATATACACACCCTTAATTACACCTATAAATTCAAGACTATACTGTTAGTTTATTAATAAATAATAATTGCTAAGTAACAAGTTCTTACCATATGCCTACTGCCATTCTAAGTAATTTTTGTGTTTAACTCAATTTTCACATGACAACCTAAGTCAGATGTCATGCAATATCCCAAATGTGCAAATTTATTCACAAAGAGGTTAAGTAAGTTGCCCAAGACCACAGAGCAACTAAGTGTGAGAGCTAGGAGGTAAAGGAATATAGCCTGGAGTGAGTATGTATTCTAAACACCATACCATATGGTAGCTCAGTGACAAAACTTTAATGGAAAGGAGAGAGGGTAAACATGCAGGAGGAGAGTGGAGGAACATGGCTAAATTCCTACATTGCTAAAAAAAAAAAAAAAATCAACAGATAATGCCTAAAATTGAGGTGGGAGATGAGGATCAAGAACTACCAGTGTAAGGATGTTGTGAAAAATCTGGAGAAAAGATCAGAAAAAATGGCTAATGCCACAGCAACGTAACTACTTCTAGGAAATGGGTCAGAGTGGACTAGGGGCTGCTATATTTAAATTAAAAGCTCTGTAATACTATTTCATATTTTAAAAACCATATGCACAGGCCAGGTGTGGTGGTGCACGCCTGTAATCCCAGCACTTGGGAGGCTGAGGGAGGACTGCTGTGAGTTCAAAGCCAGCCTGAACTGCACAGTGAGACCCTGTCTCGAAAAGAAAAATCATATGCACATTATCTAACAAAATTTTTTTAAAAATCTTAAATATTTAGAAAAGAACAGCTATCATTTACTGAATCCCTGTGTCCCTAACACTTTGCTAAGCCTTTTAAATTAATTTTCTCAAGGAATTCTAGCACTATAGACCTAGTTCTATTTTGCTGATGAAAAACCAGATTAGCTGTGTGTGGTGGTGCACATTTGTAATCCCAGCACTTGGGAAGCTGAGGTAGGAGGGTCACTTTGTGTTCAAGGCCAACATGAACCTTGCCTCCAAAAAAAAAAAACATAAACAAGGGCTGGGGATATAGCTCAGTATAAAGGCCCTGGGTTCAATCCCCAGTATTGAAAAGAAAGAAAAACCAGATTAAGGATTTACTTGCCTAGAGCTCACTGTCTAGCAAGTGCTAGAAGTGCAGCACACTGAGATTCCAGGGTCCCTGTCTCATTGTGAATATGGAAGATAAAGGGCTACATGTCATTGGCAGCAAGCAATATGGTGGGACGTTTAGGAGGCAGCGTAGAAAGGAGCTAGTGTTCCTATACACAAACAACAAACAGACTGACAGAGAAAT
>NW_004955445.1:1220411-1225763 GCF_000276665.1 Chinchilla lanigera
AATGAGTCCTTGGTTGATAAGCATTGCATGTCTATATCTGTTTTCATGAGAAACCACTTTGAAGATATCAATATGTAATACAACAAGCATTGTTAATTCCCTACCACTTTGTTTGTAACTCCGTACTGTCTGTACTGTTCCTTCACTATTCTGTAAAATGTTGTCTGTCTGTTAATATTTTCTTCCTTTTATTTTTAAAATAAAATAAAAAATAAAAAAAATAAAAAAAAGAAAGGAGCTAGTGACTTGCTACTGGCTGGGAGAAGGGAACATGAGTTAGGAGGGGATTTGAGAAGGACGCACAGGTTGCTGATTTGAATAAATGAAGATATGTGTTTTTCTGGCCTACCACAGGGTCCACAGAAAGAAGAGTCAAGGTCCAAGCCTCCTATGGTTTGTTCACAAGCTTAGTCACAAACATTGTACGGTCCTAGGTGTTTGTGGGCTACCTGTGGGCACAGGCACTGAGGTGAGAATTTATAGGTTTGCTCTTAGAAGAGAATTTGGTGTGGGACTCATGCACATGTACAGCAGTGACTGTCAACTATTCCTTTATCCCTGTACACTTGAGTGTAACAGTGAGCTCCCACTGGTAACCACAAGTCACTACAAGGGTGTGCTGAATGGGGGTGACTTCCTCCATATATATATATTGTGAGGTTGAGAGGGATGGAATCACACCATGGGATTAAGGTATTACTAACCTCCACCAACATTTACTGCATATTTCCTATGCCCATTCTGTGAGCAACCTTTGAGGCAGGCTCAAGCAGGACCTCCCTACCACCAAAGGAGGAGTTTGGGCACTTTCATAAAGTTTGCCCTGGAATGCTGGACTGAGATCCTGATTTAAGTTCAGACAGGATGGTCCTTTGAGGCATAGGCTCTTCCCCACTATACAAAGTTGGGGCATTAGGGAATGGGATTTAAGAGTGGAGGAGGGGCAGTTCTGCAGGGGACGAGGTCCAAGTCATGTAGTGATATGGTCCAGCACCCAAGGAAAAGGGCTGAGGAAGTCAATTTCAGATTATCCAGGTGAAGGTGAGCTGTGGGAGGGGAGACAAGCATTCAAGGGAAATGAAGGAAGCTAGGACAAAGCTTGGGAAAGACACTGAGCTCATCAGCAGGAGACCTGAGCAAGAAGGCCAGGCCACAGGTGGAGGGGAGGAGCTGGGAAGGCAGGAGTTTCACTCAAAAAAGCTGGGGACATGCTTGTGATGCTGGGCCCTTACCCATCTCCAGGGCTCTGTTGCTTGCGACCTCACCAGCCCCCTTGGCTATGCCTCCAGTTCATGCTCTCTGCCCTTTAGTAACTACTGGGGAGAACTACCTCTCTCCTTGAAGGAGGAGCAATTGTCTTCATTTTGGCTGAGCCTGAGCTTATTTCCATGTATTGATGTATGCAGAGCTGGCTAGGACCTTTTCCTTATCTCATCAATCGGCTTTAAGCAGTGCATATCAGTTTAGCTCAGGTACTGATGGTAGTGTTTGAAGAGGGCAGGCGTGTTTCCCTGGACAGCCCCCACCCACCCTGTTCCCACTAATGAGCCGGTATGAGGTGGGATACGTGAGCCAGTGCTCCACACTGTCAGCTGGGATGAGGCCTTGGGATACAGGCTATGAGTGATCATACATCAGCGCTGAAGCACCAACCCGAACATTAGATACTATCTCAACTGTGTTATGCAGATGACTCTTTCTGCACAGCCTCCTCTCTGCATTTGCAGAGGTGATTTCAGGCCTCCTACCTAGCCCAGCTCCTGGCGCTCACCTGCTTCCCACGGTTCTCAGTCACTATCCTCAAGCCACTCCCTTCTTCATGAATGAATAAAACCTGGTTTGTTCCAGATGGCCATCACTGCGGCTGGACTTAGGACCCCTCGGCTTCCCATAACAAATATGCCTTGGTATCTTTATTCTCGCCATGGGTTGCGCTCAAAGTGGTAGACTGGAATTAACTTGCTAGAATTCCAATAACTTTTCCTGGGATTACAAATACAAACCTCCTGGGCTGCGAGGACTGGGAAAGGCTCTAACTCCAGCCTCCTGGCTCCCTCCAACCACCCTCCCCTCCTACCACGCAGTCCCTCTGTCCCCCATGCTTGTTCCAGCTCTCTTCTACTCACCACACCGCACCACCAACCATGGAAACACTTCTGCTGTTCAAATAATTGTCTGCTCACACGTTTTACTGATATATAATCCACTCATCTTTCAAAACTTAAACTGCAGTGCTTCTAAGGCACCCTCTCTTACCCCTGTATCAGTCACCCCCAGCACAAGGGCACGGCCCTGCTCGATGGTCTCACAGCACATCACAGTTCTCCTTTGTAGCGCAGAAAATGGCTGAATAACTATTTCCTGTATATCAGTGACAAAATATATCTTGATTTTTACCTATAGGTAAGCTTGATAAGGGTAGGAATTGAGTTTGTCTAAATCAAAGGTTAGTAAACTTGTTTTGGCTCTGTGATCTTAGTTACAACTATTCAATTTGGTCACTTTAGCCTGAAAATAGCAAAATGGTTGCCAACTGTTTCTTTTTTTTTTTTTTTTTTTTGGTATCGCAAATTAAACTCAGGACTTTGTGCTTGCCAGGCAGGTACTGTGCCACTGAGCTATATCCCCAGCCCTGCAACTGCTTCAATAAAGCTTTATTTACAAGCCAGGAGGCAGAACAAACGGTAGTACTTTACTGACACTTGGTGTAAATCACCGGCATCCAAGCTAGTATGTCACACATGTTTGGTACTCATGAATGAAACTTAAAGAAAAAGCGACTGGGTTTGGTGATGGATTGTGGCTGGTACAAAGGAAAGGTGGATTTAGCGGCATGGTAGAGTAGAATGGAGATGACAGTGCTGTGGAAATAACACTGATGAAGTTTCTCTTTCAGGAGGTACACGCTTTGTGGAGCAGGGTTGGGGAATGGTGCGCTTGTAGTGGAGGAGGTGGACAGGAACATGTTTGCAGGTTATGTCAAGAAGGGAGGGTTGGGGGAAAAACTGATGAAGAAGCAGGGATCCAGAGTTCCAGCATGGAGTTGGCCATAAGGGAGGAAACCACCAAAAAACAAGAAAAGATAGTAGGGAGAGATGAGGAGAAAGTCTTGCATTCTTTTTTCCTAGGAAATGTGAGCCCACAAACTCTGGTGAACAGACAGACTAGAAGCTGCTAAGGACCACAAGCCTGTGGCATACTGAGAAATACTGACACCAGAGAAAAATGGAAGCTCAATATAGGCTTACTGGGACTCACAAAGCTATACACATTTCTCTCTCTCTTCATTTGAGACTAACCAAGGTGTCATCTAAGTATCTTGTGGGTTCTGGGTTTTCAGATCTGACTCAGCGTGGAGTTCGTCACTTACTCAATCACCAGAGCTACTTACTGCCACTTCCTATCACTTTACTTTCCCATGCAGGTAGTGACAGGTAGGGCCTTAGGAGGATGAGGTCATGCTTTAAGCATGTGAACATACCCAGTTCGTTCTGTCTCCTTTTTCTCTCTCCCTTTTTTTTTTTTGAGACAGGATCTCACTATGTAGCCCATGCTGGCCTTAAACTTTCAAAAATCCTCCTGCTTCAGCCTCTTGAATGCTGGGATTACAGGCATGGGCCACCATGCCCGGCTCCAGTTCTTTCTTAAAGAATACTGAAAGACATTTTACCTGCAGAAATAATTATAGATTTCATTCTTGTAACCTCAGATGTGAGGGAAACTCACAGAGTTTGACAAAGTAGATATTAAAACAACCAAGCACATAAACTAACAACAGGAGATTATAATTTCTCAGTGGATGATCCTCTGGGAGTTTCCCTCTCATAGGTTGTAAAATATTTCTTTATGAGGCGGAGAATGATCTGTGTAGAGCACAAAGCCATATTTTATTTTAATGATGCATAACACAGAACTATTCTTTTAATAGTGAAAAACACTTGATTGGTGGGGGTGTGACAATATGAACAGAGCAAAGCAGTCACTTAATTCTATAGGACAAACAGTATTAAAACCTACAAAACACAACTTCTCACACAGAAAAATATTAGTACTTTTTTGTAGAGTTAAAAAAAACCATAGGCAGTCAACGTCAATAATCCAAAACACCACGATGTGAAAAAAACCTAACATCTCAACACTGATTCAATATTACTCCCATTGCAGGAATGTTATCAGAAGGGTTTGGACCCCATTCTACTTGTTTTCAAGAAGTATTAAAACCATCTAAATATCTTTTACTTATATCTGAAAGAATACCAGGACCTATTTTCATCTGCTTTCCAAGGTGTAATTGCTGTTGATACTTGCAGGCTGAAACTTCCATGTCTATTCTAATCCTAAGTAAGATTCTAATTCATATATTCATTTTGAGCTTATCACTTCCCACAAGAAAGGACTTTCAATGTAAGTTGAGTGTAGATTAAATAAATTAATTTCTTACCCTATTGTTGGGTTGATATTTGGATCAAAACTGTCTTCCACAAACCGCCACACAATACTCGATTTACCTACACCTGTATCCTGAAAGAGAACGAGATGTGCGACAGAGAAAAAGTTAACCTTGCGCAGACATCAAAAAGGACATTGTGGCTTGAGTTCAGGTTTTCAGAAAAATCACAGATGTGTCAGTTTTACAAGCTGAGGGACACAAAAGTGGTTTTCACAAAAACCCAGCAGAGGAATTAGAAGATTTCAAAACAGTTAATAACAGGTGAAAAGGCTTTGCGCTTTTCAAGAGGCTAGGACCTCTTTGAAACACCCAAAGTTTCTGCCTCATGTGAAAAGTGACAAATGCACTTGCTTTCTTAACACATATGTTAGCAAGCTCTGAATTCCAGGATTAGTTCTGAGTAATCCCTGATGAACCCTGGCCCCACCCTATCTGAGAGGCACAAAGGACCAGTTACTGGAATTCTTTTTAATCTTTAAAGCAGAAACTCAGGAAGGAAAGCATCGACCTCACAAAGCTCTGCAATGGCCAAACTGTCCAGACAAGACGGGAAGCCGAAGCGTCCAACCCATCTTTGGGGCGTCTTGCTTTGAACACCCCTCCTTTGCAATATAACTCTGCTAGAAGTGGCAGGAGTGCCCCTCAAGTTCGAAATCACCACACAGGCGCGAAAAGAGGTCAACACTGCCTGTAAAAGTTAAAGACCTGTTACTGGTTTGACTTTGAGAAACTTGGCCAACTCCCAACTAGCACCTGGGCGAGTTGGGAGCAAACTACTCCGGAGCGCCTGTCAAGCGGGGCGTGATGGGGCGGGGAGCGCCGCTCGTCCCGGGGCGGGAGAGCCCCAGGCTCGCGGGGCAGGGGCAGGGGCAGCGTCCCGCCCGGCCCGGAGCCCTCCGCTG
>NW_004955445.1:1226279-1286644 GCF_000276665.1 Chinchilla lanigera
GGGGCTGGCGCCAGGGGCGGGGCCAGGAGCTCCCCGCCCCGCCCAGAAAGCCACGCCCCCCAAAGGCCCGCCCCCTGCCTCCAAGCCCATCCCAAGATGGCGGGTGAGTGGGGCTAGGCTGTGGGGGCAGCAGGCGGCCCCCCTCCCCTTCCTCCTTCCCGGGACGCTGGGGAAGCCGGGGACCTCAGCCCGCCGCAGACCCCCCATAACTCTTGTGTGTCTTTTGGTTTCCAGAGATTCCTCTGTACTTTGTGGACTTGCAGGATGACTTAGACGACTGTAAGTAACAGTTGGGGCGACCCCGCCCCTCCCCGGCCCCTCTCACAGAATTGGGGGTGCGCGAAGGGGAGCCACGGGGCGTGCCCTCGAGGTAGAACCCCGACGGCCGGACCCCCTGCCTGCTCTGGCTGGTGGTGGTCCTTCCTCACTGCGCGCCGAGCTGCGGAGCTCTCCCTTGGGAGTTAGGACTTCGGTTGCTCTTGGGAAACTTTGACTTCCTGTCACTTTCTCCTTCCCGAGTCCTGGGTCGGGCGCTCTCCAGCGAGAGGAGGCGTGGCCCACCTCCGAGGAGGGCGGCTCCCAGCCTCGGGGCTCGCCCACCTCCCTAGGACTTTGGCGGGTGCAGGGCCGCTTGAGAGGTCCGCTTCTCCGTGTGGCTGGCCCCAGACTGCTTGGACTTCCCAAAGCCAGCTCAGTCTCCTATCCCATGAGCCCACTGGCCCCCTCGTTTCTTGGGTGGGATTCTTCCCCTTTCCTTGGAGTCGTTTTACAGGTAGCTAGGGGAGATGTCATCCTGGGAGTGCCAGTGCCTATTTGTGGTGAATGAAGCAGTTCCTTTCTGTTCAGCAATGAGCACCTACTTGTCCCGGGCCAGTGTGAGGTTCTGGACTTAAAAAGATGAATTAGAAACAGTCACCCCACGCAGGGGGCCTGCAGGTCATGGGGAGACCAGAGGTGTCACAGAAAATTACCAAACCTAGGGTTTTTTTGTTGGTGAAGAAGGCCTACATGTACTACCAAAATAGCTAGCAGTTATTTGGGGCTTCCTGCGTCCCAGTCAAGTGTGGTACTTCCTCTCATCTTTTCTTCCCCATCTGCAAGTTTCCTAATGGCAAGAGTTAGTGTTCACTGAAATCTTACCATGGACAAGGTACTGTTAAACCTTTTACATTATCTCTTTTAAGAGAGGGGCAAGAGAAGGCAGTGGTTAAGTGTCCTGGTTCTGGATTTAGATGACCAGGGTGTGAAATCTTGTGTCACTGTTTACTAGTAATCATTCTACGCCTCAGTGACCTCGTGTGTAAAATGGGCATAACAGCACACTTCAAGGAACTTTGTGATAATTACATTAATGAATAAAGGCTATAAGATGAACCTTGGGCATCATGAACACTCAGTAGATAGACACCATTATTATTAATATGATCCTTACTGACAGGTGTTTAACATTCTGAAGCCAGGTACAGTGTAGACCCAGTTGTGGAGCAAAATGTTCCAGCCAGTGCACATCGTTAAATTGAAGCAATGAACTGTTTCCGTTATGTGTTAAGTTGAGCTGCAGTCAAGGTGCCTCGTTTATAGATTTGATACTTGGCCTAGCTGGAAAAGCTATTTCTAGCTGTTTCGGTTATCTGCACAACCCCAACTCAGTGGCTTCAAAGCAAGAGCTTTTTATTTTTTCTTACCATTCTGTGGATTGACTGAGTGGCGCTCCTGCCTCCTGTGGTCTCAGCCAGGACTTTGGGAAGGTAAATGGTCCAAAGGGGCATCTTTCCACTGTGGCACCAGTCCTGGAGATCTGTGTGACTACAGGTGCCCTTTCTACTTGGCTTGATTGGCCTTCTCATGGCCTGGTGGCCACAGGGAATGGGAGATCTTTGGTGGCAGCTAGCTTTCTTTAGGCTTATTTATTTGTGTGTATGAAAAGGAAGTAGGAGATTTTACAGAGAAAAAAATTACAATTTTACTTTGACCTATTTGAACAAATAGTATGTGAGCATATGAGACTTGTAATTAAAAAGCCTTAAGTGCCCTTGCAGATGGCTGAAGACTTTTCCTAATAAAGACAGCTCTGGGAACCTTCTGGAGCTTCTGGTTTGGGCAGGAATGGGTGCTATGGGTTGCTGCACCTTGCCGCCTTACAGTATAGTTGATCTAGGAGCCATAAGAAGAGCACACCCCTCTCCCCTCCAATTTATGGTGCCTCAGGTCTTATGTTACACTTCACTGTGGAGGTGTTTGGAGGCATTATCCACACCATGATTGACATCAAGAACTGAAGTGCTGTCTCCTGTATCTGTAGTTATATTAGCTTGGGTGGATCACTTACCCATTTTGTCAGTATCTTTGGAAAATGGCGTAAGACTAGGAGCTGCATCATAGAATTGGTGTTAGAGTTAGATGGGATAGTACACAAAGCATTTTAGTTGACTATCTGGCATTATTAGTGTGTGTTATATTCAATATTTTACCTTCATCGTCATCATTGCTGCATCTTCATGTAAAATTTTCTGGTTCAGTATCAACAACGGCTACTCTGTGAGGTAGGTTCAAATGATAAAACTGAGAACCAGGTTAAATAACTTACCTAGTGTGGCACAATTCATAAATGGTACAACTGACAAATTTTGTTGCTTCTGACTCTGGTTCTTTTTATTCCACCATGAAGATCAACTTCACAGGTACTCTTTTTTTAAAAAAAAACTTTTTGTGGGGTAGTGTTTTGAGACAGAGTCTTACTGTGTAGTTCAGATTGGCCTTGGATGGTATGCAGCCCAGGCTGGCCTCGAACTCCCGGTGATCCTTCTGCCTCAGCATCAGGAGTGCTGGGATTATAGAGTGCTGGAGTGATAGGTGTGTGCCCCACCCTTCTGTTCTGTTCTGTTGTGTTCTGTTTATTTTTGAGATGAGGTGTTACTGTGTTGCCTAGGCTGTGTTGCCTCTCAAACTCCAGAACTTATATCCCTACCACCACCACTCTGGCCCCTGCTTCAGCCTTCTGAGTAGCTGGGACTGCAGATGTGTACCACAATAGTTGGCTACAAATATTCTTAGCATAGTGTTTGGGACATGGATGTCAGTTTGAGTAGTACTGTCTGTTGTCTCCTTGCACATTTTTGTCTAAATCATGCAGTGCTTCTTGATTTAGACTGCAAGTCCCTTTGGGCAGGGACACAGGTCATTCTTTTTATTATTCAATGTCCTGCATGATCTAGGTGCTCAGTTAATATGGTTACTGTTAACGAAAATGGATTCCTACGCTTGTCTGATTTACTTTGTGATTCTTGATTAAGTTTGGCTAATTTCAGAAAGAAGCTGTAACAAATGAGCACCTTGTTTTTTTAAATCATTCAGAGTCTTCAGGCCATCACAGCACATAAAAGATTTAATTTTAAAGAATTGGCCTGCTAAACCGATCTAAATTCCTTCTCTTGAGAGCAGAAAGTATGGGGGGTAGCTTGGCATTTTGGCTTTCATACAGAATTGTATATGGAAAGTGGAGCTCAGAGTCTGCCTAAGGGTCGCAAGGTCTGTGAGTGCCTGGGTTTACTTACAACAGATGGAAGCTAGAGAAACATTACTGTTGGTAAGGTTTGCTTGACTAATTAGAATTTAAATGTATTCTAGTGATGGGTGAACAGAAAGTGAGAGGAATCTACTGCAGATATAATAAGACCAATGAGACCTATCCACAAAATACAATATGAGATCATATCTGGGTCTTTAGTTGAACAAATCAACTCTAAAAAGACATTATTGGGACAGTTAGGGAACATTGTACTGGGACTGAGTATTAGATAAGAATTATTAATTTTGCTAAATGTAATAATGGTGTTCCTTTTTTCAAAGGAAAAAGACTAACACAAACATTCATAAATGAAATGATTTGATGCATGAGGTCTGCTTTCAAATACTGCAACAAAGAATAAACTAACAAAAGGTCTGAAAGAGGAATCAGTGGAAAAAAATAGCAGAATGTTGATACTTCTGGAGGCTGATTACTGGAGACTATTCTCTATTTTTTGCATATGTTTGAAAATTTCTGTAGTAGAAGCTTTTAAAAAGTGAAATGAAAGGGTCATATATGATCAAACTTCTACAAGAGAGTTGGAATTCTGGATTTCAATTCTCAAGTCATACAAAGTTATTTGTAAGGTGCATTATTATGCTTCAAAAGACTGACTCATAAAGTACATTACTATTTGGGGGACAGTGTTTCTTTTCAAATGCTTAGTTTTTAAGAAGTATCTCTGAAAGAACTTCGAAGAGAGCATACTTCTGTTTATGAGAAAAGTGAGGTACCAACAAATGATATTGACATTTAGTGAAAATAAGATTACCTAAACGAAATATAGATAGAAAGTGAGATATAGAGAGAAAGATAAATAGAAGTGAAATATAGATAGAAGACATCTTTCAGAGCAATAAACATTCCATTTCAGCTGCCCACTTTGTTCCATGTTTGTAAAAAATGTTCTTTTCAAGGACTGCAACCATCTATGTGCCTGAAGGCAGAGAAACTATGTTAATTTGAGCCCTAAACAAAGCCATTGAACTTTTTCTGTGAATAACATAAACTTAAATCAAAGGTTATCAATGCAGTTTATACAAATCTTCTCAAGTGAAATACTTTGAATACAAATAGGAACTAGTACTCTAATTCTTAAGAAATAGAACAAAACTCTATTAAACTGTTCAGATGGGTTCTTTCAGTTCTACAGTTGCAGCCCACAAGCAGCTGTAAACTACACATAAACGAATGGGCATGGTTTTGTCCTAGTAAAACTTTATTTACAGACACAGGCATTGGGTTGAATTTGGCCTACATATGGTGGTTTACCAACCCCTGCTCTAACTCATTCCATTAGAGCTGTTATATGTGTCCATGAACCACTGTCTTTGAATGAGCCTATTGCATAGGGTGTCTTTGCCTTAGCTTTAGTGAGTAGAGCTTAACCTTGTGTGGAGACCACCCCTATTTTGTTGAATAATCCTTGACAAGTTGCACATACTTGATGTCTTATCTTTCCTGTGGTTGAGGATAAAATATTCTTTTAGTGGGAGGAGAAGGACACGCAGCCAGTGTCAGAGCGGTGGAAGCAGAACAAGCTTTGCTGTCCTTCCGTCCTGATGCGTTTTATTTGGTTGACCTGTATTTTCCATTTCCTCTGAGGTCAATGGATGAATGTCAGAAATTTCCTGAGATTGTCTCTGTTCAGAAAAGAGTTATAAATGGCTTTTTTCATCATAAGATTGTTTCATAAAATTAAAAGAAAAAAAACCCTTTAAATAGGAATTTTGCAGCAGAACCTAGCTAATGAATGTGGTTTTGACCTTCAAAATGCCAGTTGTTTCTTAATCCTTGTAGGGGAAAAAAGAGGTGAGGGTGTGTGGTTGGCTTCCACATTCGGGTAAGTCATTCACCCACGTAACAGAATTCTGTCCCACTTCTCCAAGATGCCCAGTCTGTGGGAGGTGCCGGCTTCTGAGCTTCTTCCAGCACAGAGGAGCACCAGCTGGCAAACATGTTGCAGAGGCAGGGGGTACGGGGACCAGGCAAGACAGTGAGCTGGGGAACTGGGGCATCAGGAAGACAGTGAAGCCGGGCGTGGTGGTGCAGGCCTGTAATCCCAGCACTTGGGAGGCTGAGGCTGGAGGATCTTTGTGAGTTTGAGGCCAGCCTGGGCTACAAAGTGAGTTCAAGACCAACCTGAACTGCATAGTGAGATGCTGTCTCAAAAAGACCAAAAAAAAAAAAAAAAAAAAAGGAAGACAGTGATTCAGTCTGTCAAAAGAATGAGGGGATGTGACACTGAAGTTAGGTCAGATCAAAGAAAGTGATGGGCATTCTAGGCAAAGTATGCTCAGAGGTAGGAGTTTCAAGATGACTGCTTTGCCTGGAGCCTGTTGAGAATTGGGAGACTTGGGAATGAGGGGTGTATGGGAGAGGGGTAGGGGAAGAGTGGGAGGTACAATCGGGAGCCATCAGTGAAGAATCTGTCCCACCAGTTGGTGGGGATTAGGTCTAACCAGGAGGCAGCAAATCCCTAAAGCTTTTGCTTGAATTTACCTCTTAGGAAGGAGACGGGCAGTGGTATAAAAGCTGCCATTTCTTTAGGACTAATGATGTGACAAAGCTCTGTTCTGAGTGTGTCTAGTTTTTTAACTTAAGTATGAAAACCCTATGGGGGCATGTATTTTTAACCCCATTTTATGGCTGATCGAGGTTCACAAGGGGCATAGAAAGGCTAAGTAACTTGCCCAAAATAACACAGCTAGCGAGTGGCAGGGGTGAAATTTAAATGAGGGACTCTGGCTGTAGAATTTATGTTAGCTAGTAGTTTTTGGAGGACTCATCATCCCTTCAGACATTCGTGCATGCATTCATTGCTAGGTCTGTTTTGTTTAAGGACCTATTAAGTCTCAGGCATTACATGAGATATTGTAGACAAAGTGAATAAAAACAAATGTGGTTTCTCCTTTCATGGAGCCTTGAGTCCAGCAGCAGAGAAGGACATTAAACAGGTAAACCTGAATGAAGGAGATAATTAGGTGCTATGAAAGACGGGTTACATTAGGTGCTATGAAAGACGAATAGCAGGCGACTGCGATAGTACCCGCACAGTGTGACTGGAGAGATGCAGGTGCTGCGTGCATTGAGTGGCCAGGGCAGGCTTCTTTGGATCTCTAAAAGGTGCTCTTGACTTGGGATTTGAGTAAAGATGGGATTTTCACATGAAGAGCCAGAGGTAGTGACTGGATGTAGCTCTTCCTCCTCAAGGAGTAGAGGGAAGGCTTGTGTGTCTGGAGTGCAGTGAATGATAGACTGTGAAGGCTGGAGTGGTGAGGGGAGCCATACCATGCGTAGCCCTTAAGTCCATCTCAAGGTGAAGTGTTCTGTTTTTTTTTTTTGCAGTGTTGGGTGTCAAACTCAAAGCTTTACACGTGCTAGGCAAGGGCTTTACCACTGGGCTACGTCCCCAGCCCTGAAGTATTCGTCTTTTATTTAAGGAGTTGGGGCTAGTCACTGGAGAATTTTAACCAAGGAAGTGACTAGAGCTGAGTTGTGCTTTTCAGAAATGATGGACTGGGGTAGAAACAAGTTAGGGATGGATGGCCAGTGTGTTCTGAGATCTGGCAAGGGGAGTAGAGTTCCCGTAAAGGAGATAGGCATGAGGGCAGGGAATGAGTTAATAGCTCTTTCTGATGGTGAGAAAGACATTCAGAGACAGGTTCTGTTGGAAGCTTTCCTTAGATACCCCTGTTCCCTTCTACCCAGACTGTGTTAGGTGTCTGTTCTTTGTTTCCCGAATCTCTGTTGGCCTGTGGCAGCATTTGACATCTGCATGGCCAGATGTCTTCCTTGTCCATTAGAATGAGATGTGTCTATCTTGGATCGCTATCTAGTGTAGTGAATGGCATCAGGCAGTATATGGGAAGCATGTTTTGGGTGATGGGGTAGAATAGGTAGAATTCATGTTTCTGTCTAAGACAGTTACTTTTGAAAGCTTACAGGGGATCCCTGCGGTGCTGTCTGGCCCTTGAAAAGCCCCTCAGAGGCCTAGTTCTAGAGCACTGTTAGGATTGGGGATTAGACCTGAGAGTCCTTAGTGGTGGGTAGTATTTGGAGCCATGGGAGGGCCTGAGAGCCTCAGTGTTGGAGTATGAGGAGATAAAAGGTGTGATCTCTGGGCATCAGAAGCTTCTCGTAGCTAGCTGTAGAGAAACCTAGAGGCCTTTAAAGCTAGGTTTTTGTTGGAGGTGATTATTTATGTCACTTACCCTAGAGGGATCAGGTAAGCGAAGGACTAAAGACAGACTGGAGTTTGGCATTTGGGAGATCTTCAGTGACCTCAGTGGAATTATTAGCACAGCCAAGGAGCATAATCCCCATTGGAAGTCTTGGGAAGGCACTGGAAGTTTGAGGTAGTAGACTGGATGGAGTCCAGTTATTTAGTGGTCATTTATTGAACACCCACTATATTCCAGGCAGTGGCTGGGCATTGGGCACTTTGGGGAATGAGTACTACTTTGTTTATTTATGTATTTTTATTTTTGAGACAGGGTCTCACTATGTAGTTCAGGCTGATCTTGAACTCTTGTAGCCAGGCTGGCTTCAAACTCATGGTAATCCTCTTACCTCAGCCCCTGGGATTACATGCCCTACTGGTTATGACTTTGGGGCCTCACAATGTAGCAGGAGATAGCGTACCATTTGAGGAAGGCAGTGGATGGGGGGCAGGAACATTTCTTTATGTATGGAAGATTCCAGAACACATAGGTACTCTTTGTATTTACTCTGGAAACTAAAAAAATTTTTTCACTGAACAATCCAACAGTTCTACCCTTAGTTATAGGACTAACAAATTGGGAACATATGTCCTCAGAAAGACCTATCCATATTTCTGTTATTCTTAAGAGTCAGAAACTGGAACCTACTCAAATATCCATCATGAGTACCTTGAATTATAAATTGTGGTATGTTCAGACAAGGGAAAGCTATGTGGCTGTAAGAATGAATGGTCTACAGTTCTACTGAATAGTATAGATGAATTTCACAGATGTGCAAGAGCAGACTCAGAAAGGTACATACTGCATGATTCTGTCTATACAAAGTATGAGACCAGCAAAGCTACTCCAGGCAATTAGGAGGCAGGAGAGTGGTTACTGTAGGTGAGGTGAAGAGTGAAGAGGGACCCTTAGTTTTGGAGATGCCCATGAAATTCTCTGCTTGCAGTGAGTGCCGACTACACAGGTGTGTTCACTTTGTGAACATTCATTATCTGGCTTACTCTTTTGTACACTTTTCTGCCTGTATGTTATACTTTGACTTTTAACAAAAGAAGTAATTTTTAAAATCAAGGCGAAGGGGAGAGCATAAGTATGGCTTGAGGGACTGGAGTCAGAAGGGGAAAGATGGTGGAGAGCAGAAGAGGCAGATGACCCTGGGTTTTGGGCCATGTAAGCTGTGAAGGAACTCAGAGTGTCCTGGAAGAGTTTGTTTCTTTCTGGGAGGAAGGTGATCCTCCTAGCCGTTTGGCCAAGGTGATCAGTAGAGAAGTGACTTTATTTGGTCAGCATTACCTGATTATTTCAAATACTTTGAAAAGTAGGAAAAGAGACCCCCCCTCCCACTCACTCACTCCAAAAGCTGTTGGGTTTCTTCTGTACCTTATTTATTTATTTTTTTCTGTTTGAATCTGCCTCAAGTCTGACTAGAGAACTCACTGCATTTAAGAGTAATATTGTTCCATTCATCAGTACTGTGTCAACTAGCACCCTCACCTTCTCCTTTTCTGTCCCCTAACTGGGTGAGTTGGCAGGAAAATTGAGGTGTGTAATATCACAGTGGAGCATATGAACTGCTTTGAGGTGCAAAGTTCTTGCCTATCAGGTAACCCGAGTAAATGTTTCCCATTGACCATCAGTGTAAAAGTCAGAGTCATAAATAATGGCAAGTTTGGGAAGCCGTGATTAAAGCCACAAATCAAAGAACAATTTCCATGTATGCATGGTGTGGAAAGGAGGGCTGCTCATGAATTAAGTTGGTCTTTTCATCCAGCCCATTGAGTAGTGCTAGTAATAAACATCAGTAGCCCTCAAAGATTTGTAATATAAAACATTACGCATTGGATGGATCTGCTCATATGAGAGCTTATAAATCAGTGTGAGTCTTGTTAGAGAATGACACTTATATAGAGGAAGTTTGCCTGTGCAACTTGCCGTTGAAATTTAGTTAAGTCAACAAGGACCTGCGGTGTGTGGGGGCTAGTTGCCCAACAAGAGCTAGTGAAGATTCAAGTGTTATTTACCTTTTAGATGGGTCATGTTTGTCTACTCTAGCTAGCAGAAATAGTCCCAAGTTAAGAATTTGCATTAGTACTTGTAAGCCTGTTATCAAGAACAAAACCACTTTAAATAACAGTATAGGAAGGACATACTCAGGTTCCCCAAAAATTATTTAAGGTTTTACAAAGAGTTCTTCAAAGAACAGTGAACTCTAAATGGCTAGTAAACACTGTAAAAGTAATTATTTACAGAAGTTCTGTATTTGTTCATTTTTCTTTTGTAAAAAAGTAGTTTTTCAAGTAAGGCTAATCTGCTTTTTAGCTACCACTAGTCATTCTTTTAGCATTTTGATTTGGACATAGGCAGAGTTGACCATGTCTATCATGTTCCCCATCCAATGTCCCCTAGTACTGTGTCAGAGACAGAATAGTGGATCATGTGGATAATTGGTCTGGCCCAGGGTGTCATATCTCACACAGACGTATAGTGATAGGATGACATGTTGAATGGAGCATCGTAAATATTGGGAATGCCTGGAGAACGGATTCTTAATGAAAATGCTTGCTGGGATAGACGTGCCATAACATTCTGCCTCCAGCTTCAGCTCTGTTCATATCTGAGCCAATAAAGGGATCTCAATGGGTATGTTTTATTGTGTTTATTTTTTTCCCACCTTTCCACTTAAAACCAATTATAGTGTGGCTGCTCAGTCAGGGCTTGGTGGCTTCTGTGAAATCTCTGGCATTCCTGAACTGCTTGAAGGTGGCTGACAGTGTACTTGTCTCTGCTGTGCTTGTGTGTCCATCTGTGATGGTATTTTCCCTTTCCCACCTTCTCTTTTTCCATGTGACAGATTCTTACTTGATCTTCAAGGTCCAGTTCACGGATAGCTTCTGTTGTAGTCTCCTTCCCTCCCTAACTCCCCTGCTCTTCCCCTACCCCTCCCATCTCTCTCTCTCCTATCCTCTTCCCAGTGGAGTAAGTTTCCTGTTTCATACGTGTGTCCCATGGCTGCTGCCATCATAGCGGTGTGTGTTACCTCTATATCACCTTTGTTCCCTTGGGAGCTTTTGAAGTCTGGGGACCATGTCTATTCACCTCTAGATCCCCAGGATTGTGTTGAATTTTGGTTTATTATTGAGGTTCACTTCAGAGGGAAGATGATGTTTAACATAAGTTTGCATTCATACTGGTTTGTTGATTCTTTTAGTGCTACAGAGTAATCTGTAAATTCCCCCGTCATCCTGACTGGGGATTGAACCCAGGGCTTTTGCACTGAGCTACGTCTCCCACCTTCCTCCCCCTTTTTGAGACAGAGGTAAGTCACTAAGTTAGCTAGACTGGGCTCAAATTTTTGATTCTCCTGTCTCAGCCTACCAGAATGCTGGGAATTCGGGTGTGTGTCACCATACTCTTTTTATTAGATTATATCTACTACATTTTGAAACTGAAACACATTCACCTAACATCAGACTTATCTTATTCTTTGCACGGTGGGCAGGGCCTCACTGAAGAGGGACCAGTTCTAATTTGGTTGTGTGAGCTCAGAACCACTCTGGTTTGGATTGGATGGCAGAGGTAACATATCTCTGTTGTAGCTATTAAAGAGCAGTTTTAAACTTGTCCCCAACCCCAGGCAGGTAGCAGCCACAGCTGCTGACTCAGGGACATTGGGTACAGTTCAGGCAAATTGGGCAGCCTGTGTGTGTGCCCCCATGGCATGTAGGGTGCTAAGCATATGGCATGCTGGAAAGGGCCACACACCTCTGTATCCCTCTTGCACTTTTTCCAAACCCTTTCCTAACTGTGCTAGTTTTGATTATGGATCCTTTTTGATAGAGTCAGTGATTTCCTATGTAAACTTGCCCGTGAACCTAATATGTGGCAGTTAGCATCAATGCCAAGTGAAGTCAAAACATGATCAGTATTGTTTTATTTTATATTTTAAATTGGGCTAAGAGGGGCTGGGGATATAGCTCAGTGGCATAAGCGCCTGCCTGGAAAGCGCAAGGTCGTGAGTTTCATCCATGGTACCACAAAAAAAAAAAAAAAAAAGAAAGAAATTGGGCTAAGAAAGTGTGAAGTTATTACTACAAGTGATTTTTTTCAGAAAACTTTGCTTTTCAACACTATATTAAGCTTTCATGAATAAAGTTGGTAACTTTCTTTCTCCCAAATGTAAAAAATACAATGAAAACAATTTCAACAAGGAAATTATTTATACACTACTTTGTATTTCATTCCTGACTTGAATTCCTAAGATTTTTGATGTTTATGTGTGGTCTGGACTTGTCAGGTCCCAGAATAATCGACTGCTTGTAATACCATCTTGTAGACCTCAGCCCCTTGTTCCTGTTAACAGTTGCCAGACAACATATCATCTTGGCGGTGGCCAGAGATACAAATTCTAGAAAAGACTTTTGAAAACAGGAATCATTTTATGGGCTAACTTCCATTGTCAGGAGACACAGCAAACTGGCTTGGCATATTTTTGCCATTCATTCCTTCATTCAGCAACTTTTATTGAGTGCCTGCCACAAGCGGGCATATCAATGAGTTAAGCAAAATTCTTTCCCTGATGGGAGAGGGAGGGGAGCATGGACACAGCTGATTGACAGTAAATATAGGAAGATGTTTGTGCATGTGTTAGAAGGTGATGAGTTCTCTCGAAAAGTTGAAAGGTAGATCAGGATAATGGGGGTATAGAAAGAGGACTTATAATTTCAAAATAAGATATTCAGGGAAGACCTCCCAGAGATGATGATTTTTTGTTTGTTTGTTTTTTTGTTTTTGTTTTTCTTCCGGTACCAGGAATTGAACTCACGACCTTGCACTTGCCAGGCAGGCGCTTTGCCGCTGAGCTAAATCCCCAGCCCCCAGAGATGATGAATGAGCAAAGGTTGAAAGGAAGAAAAGAAAAATGTTTGAGAGAACATCTCTGAGGGCAAGTTCCAGGCAGAGGGATGAACCCATGCCAAGCCCCTTTGTTGGGAAGTGACTAATATGTTGGAAAGAGCTGGAGACTCATGGCTTGGAAGGGTACTCTTTAAGGTGTTTCTCAGTTGAGGGTTATGTTACTAGCCCACCTTCTCCTGTACATCTGTCAATGTCTAGAGATAGTTTTGATTCTCTTGAGGTGGAGCAGGGCTGTTCCACGCATGTAGTGGGTAGAGGTCAGGGATGCTGCTCGACATAGTCCCAGGACGGTCCCAACAGCAAAAATTGATCTCGCCTGGGATGTCAGTAGTGCTGAGGCTGAGAAATCCTGGTCTGTTAGGACGTAATACATCAACTGTTGATTGATTTGGTTTGTCTTTAAAGACTTAATAAAAAAAAATCAAAATGTCATGGGAAAGATGAATCACAGTAGCTAGTCAGAATTCCTTCACAATTGACATGGAAGCTAATACTATTTTCATTCACTTTGAGGAAAAGTGGTGCAAATCTTTCCTGTATGTACATTAGTCAACCCTGGTGCTTTTAGGAGTAGTTTAAAAAGTGGTATACCATTCAAAAGTAAACAGTGATAATTTCAGTGATGATCTCATTAATTTAGACTCAAGTGGGATCTTCTAATTTTGAAAGCGTCTAGGACAGTGGTGGTGAACCTATGGCATGGGTGCTGCAATGGACTGTTTGTATCATTGAAAACTCTAAAAGGTTTGCCATCTCTGGTCTACAGATATTGATCTACACAAGAGAAAATATTTCCTTACATAAAAAAAATTGAATTTCAGTACTTGGAATAAGAGGTACTATTTTTGCATATGAATGTAATGTTATTAAGAATATTTTCCTTGGATTGTACTTATCCAGATTTTTCAGAAATCAGTCATGTAAGAGCCACTTCTCTTATTTTTACATTGTCAGTGTAACACTTGTATTTTTCTTTATACCAGTATCAGCTAATTTCTTTTATTTAAAACTATTTCAGAAAATGTTGAGACACATTAGCACAAAAAGAAAGCTTTCTATGTTAATTGAGAATTAAGAGGAGCAATAACTTTCTTGTGTGGTTCACTGACCTACAGTGTATCTTCCACCTGTCGCAGATGTCGATGTCCTGGCCCAAAGTCTCTGAGTGACCTCTGTGAGGCGAGTGACCTCTGTGAGGTGAGTGACCAGCTGTGCATTTGCAACACTGCTGGCCAGGGTCAGTGCTGCAGGCTGAGAGTGAGAAAGCAGCTGGTGACATAAGGGAGGCCATTTCTTTTGGGCTGTGACTGGCCTCTGACAGCCTATTAGTGCAGGACTCTCCCAGGGAAGTAGCAGTTAGACAACCTGCTTCTTTACTGTGCATAGGACTAAGATTATAATTCTGTTTCTTAAAACCAAAACCTCTGTAGCTCAGATTTCTTACAATGTCAGATAAATCTTACACGTCTTTTTCTTTTCTCTCTCTCTGTTCTTTCTTATATGCTTACTATGAGTTACCAAAATTTAATTCTACTGTGTTCATTGTTGGGATGATTGAAGACTTCTGATACATTATAGCAAACATTACAATTCGTTAATTTTATTTTAGCAGTTATATGATAGTTTTGGACCTATTTTTTCCTCTCATGAAATTAGCTACCTCGTTTTTGCAAATAGGAGTGAATTAATTAGTATCATTGGTTGGTTTAGAAGTCATATTTTGAGTGTTGCTTTGCATGGTTGTAAGGTAGATACTGCCTCTCACTTTGTTTTGGGAAGGCTAGATTTTCTGTTTTTTCTGACATTACTGGACTCTTATAAATCCTGCTAATCAAAGACTCAGGAGTCTGATTTCTACAGAAAGAAATATTTATTGTTTGCTGTGTGCCCAGCATTATATGATATGATCCAGATGTCTAAAGGACCTCCAAAAAATAAAAAATAAAGGACCTCCAAGTATAGTTATGGAGACAGAGTTAACATTATATCAGTTGAAATTAACAATTACATAGTTCCATTTATTGCCTTCCTCCCACTTTATGTCATAGTTTTCAATATACAGTATGTATGTATCCTCTGTTATAAATCCCATTGTGCAAAGTTGTAATTTTTGCTTTAAACCATCATACACATGTATATGAAATGTATTTTTCCTTCCTTCCTTCCATTTATTTATTTATTTATTTATGATTCTGAAGATTGAACCCAGGGCCTCATACTTGTGTGTGCACAAGGCAAGCAGTCTAATGTGGAGCTTCTTATTCTATTTTGAGACAGGATCTCACAAAATTTCCCAGCCTGGCCAGGAATTTGTGATCCACCTGCCTTGATCTTCTGAGTAGCTGGGATTATAGGCATGCATTAGCATAACTGACTCTGTCCTAAATATTTTTTAAAAAGTAAAAGGAAAGTAATTTTTTTCTGTTTATCATTTCCAGTATACTTTGTTCTTTTTGAAGATAAAAGTTACCAAACTGTATTTTCCACTTCAGTTTACAGATCTTTTAGCATTTGTTGTAGTCAACATTGGCTGTTAAAAAAAGAAGCAGGTTTTCTTTTTTTTGTTTGTTTTTTTTCCAGTACCAGGAATCGAACTCACGACGTTGCGTTTGCAAGGCAGGCGCTGTGCTGCTGAGCTAAATCCCCAGCCCCTGAAGCAGATTTTCTTCTGTGAAGTCCATTCAATGAATTTTTAAATTTCTGATATTGATTTAATTTTAGAATTTTCATCTGATGACCTTTTATAAATACAGTAATAGTTCTTTGCTGAGATTCTTCATCTTTTTACTCATTTTCCTTTATATCCATAAATATTATTATAATAGTTATTTTAAAACCCTTGTCTATAATTCTAACATTTGTATCCCCTTCAGAGTCAATCTATTTTGATTTTTACTTTTCTAACTAGTTGATGTTTTTCCATTTTCTTCATGTATTGAAGACTTTTGAACTATAATGGATATTTTGAATATTATGTATTGTAGAATTTCTGGATTCTATGTGTGCCTCTAAAGAGTATTGATGTCTTATTTTGTTTTAGTGGGCACTTAAATTGAATGAGGTCAAACTGTTAACTCATTTTTCCTGCAGAGAATAATATTCCAAATCTCAGTTCAATTCTTTTAGCCTTAGCTGTGTGTCATGTAGTTTGCTACACAAATGTAGGGTTCAGGGATGAAGCCAAGGCTGGAACAGAATTTAATAGAGACCCTTCTTCAGGCTGAGTGTCTCCTCTGTAGAATTCCATCCCTTTCCCTGCACCTTTAGTGGTTATGGTTGCTCTGAACTCTGGAGATGAAACAAACAATATCAGTAATATAGTATACTTAATAATTTAAGCAAATAGTGATAACAGCTGATATAGTCAAATAACTTAATATGTCAGATGTTATATTACTATGTGTCTGTCTGTCATCTATCTTATATCACCTTGTCCACACTGCAACAGTTACCCAAGATAGGCAGCTATTGCCTCTCACCACATTATCTTTTCAGTGCTGGGGATTAAACCTAAGCCTTTGCCCTTACTTTTTATTTTGAGACAGGGTCTTGTGGAGTTAGTTGCCCAGACTGGCCTGGAATTCATGCTCCTCTTGCCTCAGCCTTCCAAGAAGCAGGGATTATAGGCATGTTCCACTTTGCTTGGCCTGTTATATCCATTTTAAGCTGAGGAAACAGAATCAGAGACTAAGATACTTATCCAAGGTCACATACCTACTGGAGGCAGAGCTGGGTGGCAGAATCAGGAATTATGACTCAAGGTCTCTCACTCCTATTGATTATACAACTATTCCTCCAACATCTTGTGAGAAATCTGGAATTTAATATTAATTTTTTTCAGTTTTCTTGGCCATTGGTATTCTGCAATACATCAGGGTCTGGATTTGTTATTAATTAGTTTAGCATTTGTACTTCAAATTGAATATTCAGTTCTGAAAAAGTCATTATCTCATTTAATATTGCCCCTTCTCATTTTCAGTAATTTCTTCTTCTAGAATTCATTCTTATTGTACTTATCTTGGGCTTTTGCATGCCATCATTCATGTGTCCTAATTACTGTCCCATATTTTCTGTCTTGTTATTTCCCTGTGCAGCGTTCTGGATGATTTGTCATAGCAATCTTCCAGCTCACTAACTATCTCTTGAACTGTGTCTAAACTGCTATTTAAGCCTGTTGCTGAAATTTTAATTACATTGTCTATATTTTTCATTTCTCTTTTTCTCTACTTTTCATTTCTACTTGGTCTTTTTTCCATGTATATCTACCCCTTCCCCCATTTCCCTCTTGTTGTTACTATGTCAGTGTAAAAATTTTTAACTCATTCTAAACATAGTTGATAATTTATTTCAGATTTTTCTAATATTTCTAAATCTTGAGATATGAATTCTCTGTTTTGGGCACTTACTCTTCCTGATGATGGTTTGTAGCCACATGTAGTTTGAAATTTCTTAATACTAGTTTATCTTCAGGGGTGGTTTATGAAGTTTCACATGTCATGGGTTGTGAATGTGTGTGTGTGTGTGTGTGTGTGTGTGTGTGTGTATGTGTGTGTGTCCTGGCCTGTACTGGGAATGCAACCCAGGGCTTCATGCTAGATAAGTGCTGTACCATTGAGCTACATCCTTACCCTTTATGCATTTCTTTAGAACAGTCCCTTGTTTGCTTTTGTTGGGGTGCCTGGGATTTTAATGAATCTGGGCTGTGATCTTGGTAGCTCAGTTTGGAGTTCCTGCACTTTGGGGGTAACATAAATCTGGACTATAATGGTTTTGACTTATCAAATTTCCCCCACTGTAGGCAGACAATTCTCTTATATTGGGGCTTTTATTTCAGATTCACTGCCTATATTTTTTGTCCCTATGTAGGCATCCAGGTCTTCAATGCTGGTCATGGAGTGTCAACTTCTGCTTATTGCTCTTCCTTTGATTTCTGCCTTCCTTTCTGGCCTTAGAGGTGTCCTTCCCCTGTCTTGCCTATTTCTGCCTTACTATGTTTTAAAATATTTTATGGAAATATCTGTGGGGTGTGTGTGTATGTGTGGTGAAGGGATTCCATTCTCTTCTATTCCACTGTCCTGTTTTGGAAGTCTCAGTAAGTAGGATTTGAACTCCGTCATCCAGATCACATGCTACTGTGGTCGTTGGGCTAGGGCAGTGACCATAGGAGATGGAAAAAGGGAATTAATATTAGAATAGAGATTAGGTCAGTTGATTGTCTGTTACAATGAGATAAGTATTTGCCTGGAAGGTTGAGACATCAGGCTGATAGTTCAGTAGCTTCCTCCTGGATAAAGTGTAGAGGAAGAATTTGACAATGCTTTTCCAATGCCGTTCAGGAAAATAATAACTTACTGACAAGCAAATAACCTGGAGATTTCCACGCATATTCCTGCATACTCTACAATGAAGTGAAGGTATCCTTAACGGTGAATGAGTCTCTTTTTTTTTTTTTTCTTTTTTTTGTGTTTTTGAGACAGGGTCTCGCTATGCAGTTCAGGCTGGCCTTGAGCTCACTTTGTAGCCCAGGCTGGTCTTGAACTTGCAACGATCCTCCTGCCTCAACCTCCCAAGTGCTGGGATTACAGGCGTGTGCCATCACGCCCAGCTGTGAACAACTCTCTGTAGTCTTAAAATTATGATACTTTCTTTAGATCTTAATTGAGGTTTCCAAGGAGATAAGTTCATGGGGTCACTTGTAAATATGGAATCAGAGCAGAGGAGTTTGATCATTTGAAAAGTTGTTTCCATCACAGCAGGGCTAGTAACTGGCCAACTTGATCCCTGTAGTCTCCATAAAACATGGTTTGGGAGGTGGGCATTGTGGCACAAGCCTATAATCTCAGTGCTGATGAGGCTAAGGCAGCAGGATTGCTGTAAGTTCGAGTCCAACCTGGACTGCACAGTGAGTCAAGGCCAGCCTGAAATATACAGTAAGAGCCTATCTCAAAAAACTGAAAAAAAAAAAGAAAAGAAAAACAAAATGGCTTGGAAAGAAGAGAAGGGCAGATAGATGTTACATTATGTGCTTATCTTTCTTTACTTTTAAAAAGTGATTTGATTAATGCATAATTTACACAAAGTAAAATTCACCAACTCTTAGCAAATATGTAGCTTGTGACCACAATCATGTAACTGTAATCAGGATACACATTTTCCAATACTTCCAGAAGTCCCTTAACCCCCACCCCTGATTCCAGGCAACCACTGATCTGCTAAATATTACTATGTTTTTGCCTTTTTTATAATTTCACATAATTATATGGTATGAAATCTTTTGTTCTGGCTTCTTTTACTTGGTATAATGCTTTTGAGATATATCTATGTTGCTGCATTTTAACAAATCATTCCTTTTTATTGCTGAGAAGTATTCCATTGTTTGGATATTTAATAGTTTGTTTATTTACTTAGCAGTTGATTGCTATTTTGTTTATATCCAGTTTTTGACTGTTATAAGTAAAGCTGCTATGGATGTATTTTTTGTAAACATGTGCTTTCATTTCTGTTGGGTGAATACTTAGAAATGGGAATTACGGGGTCACTGGCAAGTGTGTATGTGTATTTTTTTTAAAGAAACTGCCAAAACAGGGCTTCGTGGTGCATACCTGTAATCCCAGCTCCTTAGGTGGCTGAGGCATTTGGATCACAAATTTGAGGCTAGGCTGGGCAATTAGTTTAGTGAGACTTATCTCAAAATAAAATTTAAAAAGAGCTTGGGTGTAGCTCAGTAGGAGAGCCCTTGCCTAGTATGTGTGAGGCTCTGAGCTTGAGCCTAGTACTTTCCGGGTATATTTGAATGAAGGAATGAAATAGATAGATAGATAGATAGATAGATAGATAGATAGATAGATGAATGAAGGAATGAAATAGATAGATAGATAGATAGAAAGAAAGAAGGAAAGATCCACCAAAGCATTTCAGTAGCTGTCACATTTTGCATTTCACCAACAATGTATAAAAAATCTAGTTGCTTCAGATACCTGCTAACATATTTAATATAGCCGGGGGGGAAAAATTTAACCTTCTTTGTAGATATATAGCAGTGGTGGTGAACCTATGGTACGTGAAGCAAGCATGCAGAACCCTCTCTGTCCGCATGTGAGCCAAGTCACTCCAGCAATCTCTCCAGCAGCCAAGCATTCAAGTTTAATTGCGGTGTTGGCACTTTGTGATAAATAAGTGGGTTTGGGATTACAGTTTAGGTACTCAGTCTCTAAAAAGTTCACCATCACTGGTATATAGTATTAACTTATTGTGGTTTCAGTAGAATTTTCTTAATTACTAACGTACATCTTTTCCTTATTTAATTGTCATTAGTATATCTTCTTTGCTCAGATGTCTACTCAAGTCTTGTACATATTTTTGGAATCAAGCTCTTAAGTTTTTATATAACCTGGATTCAAATCTTTTATGTTTCACACATATTTTCTTCTTGGACTGTGGGCTTAGTGTTCCATTTTCTTCTTTGGACAGCAAATATTACTAATTTTGGTGAAGTTTATATAGCACATGCTTTTTGTAACATCTTTAAGAAATATTTGTTGTACTAAGTGTATAAATATTATGTATTTTTTAATAGAAGTTTTATTGTATGTTTTGGATTTATGTCTATGAAAGATTTTGAGTTATTTAAGGATCAAGGTTCATTCCCCACACATACACATGTTTATTCACATAGTGTAGTACTATTTACCAAGAAGTTTTTCCCTTTTCCCATTGAATTACCTTGACACCTTTGTAAAAAAATGAAATGACTTCAGATTTGTGGATCACTTTATGGATTTTTGCTTCCATTCTCTACATGTTTATGCTTAATCTAGTACCACAATGTCATGACAATAAGTCTTTTCTGAGTCATTCTAGTTGGTTTCTCCTTTTCAAAATGGTTTTGGTTTTTTAGGTCCTTTGAATTTCCATATACATTTAGAATCAGCTTTTTTTTTTTTTTTTTTGGAGACAGGGTCTCATATGTAGTTCAGGCTGGCCTTGAACTTGTGGTGATCATTTTGCCTCAGCCTCCTGAGTGGTGGGATTATAGGTATGTGCCATCCTGCCTGGCAACTTATTTATTTCTGCAAAGTTAATTGCTTGGTTTTTGATTGGGATAACATTGGATTTATAGGTGTATTGAGGAAGAGTTAACATTGTAACATTATTGAATCTTCTGATCCATGAAAATGTTTTAACTCTACTTAAAAAAATTCTTTTAACATTTTTCTCATTATAGGATTTATACCTTGCTTGTTAAATTTATCTCTTAAGAATTTCATCATTTTGATGCCATAATATGCTGTTTGTGTATTTAGTTGTATCCTGAAATCTTGAACAACTCACTTAGTTCTTTCAAGGCAGTACTTTCAGTTTCACTATGATCTTCTGCATAGACTATCATCTTTGTGAACAATTTTACTTTTTCCTTTCTAATCTGTGTATCTTTCATTTTGTCTCCTTGGTTTACTGCTATTTTACTTCTACATATGCTATAAATCCCATAGTGTATTGTCATTATTTTTGCTTTGGTAGTCAGTTATCTTTTTCAATAGCACATGTTTATACTACATAATGATTATATTCATTGTGGGGAGTTAGTACAAATACCTAACACATCTTAGTTATTTTTTATCCCCTTTCTTTTCTTTCCCTACCCCCTCCCTCCATCTTTTGGTCCCTTTCACATTTGAAAAAGTTCTATCTTCCTGTTTCCTATTATTTTTTATTTTGTGCTTTATTTATAGTTTGGTTTTCTCAAATAAGAGAAACCATGTGATATTTAAGCTTGTGTTTCATTTATTTCACTTAACATTATGGTCTCAAGGTGCATCCAATTACCAGAAATGACTCAAATTTATCCCTATTTACAACAGAGTAGTACTCTATTGTGTATAAATGCTACACTTTTAATCCATTCATCTGTTGATGGGCATATAGGCAGCTTCTAAGATTTAGCTGTTGTGAATTATGCTGAAGTGAGCATAGGTATACATACATCATAATAATATGATGTCTGACTCTTAGGAAGATACAATCAGACCTCTTTCTCCTCTTCCAGTTCCTCTTCTTCCTCCTCCTCCTCCATGGAACCCAAGTGCTGTGTCCCTAGAAGGGAAATACCTGGGTAGAATGGAAATTCTAGTTTTAGTTCTGTGAGGACTCTCTATACTGATTTCCATAGTGGTTATACTAGTTTACATTCCTACCAAAATTTAGAAGTGTTCCTTTTCCCCCATAGCCTCTCTAGCATTCGTTATTATTTGATTGATTTATTATTTTATACTATATATCTTTCTTACTTACTTGTCTCATTGCTGAGACAAAATTACCTGATGCTCAAAGTTGGAGAAGGAAAAGTTTATCTTGCCTCACAGTTTATGTAGGTTTCAGTCCCTAATTGACTGGCTCCAAGGCAGGTGGCATGGCAGAGGGGCATTGCAGAGGAGAAACAGTCCATGGTGGGCAGAAGGAAGGAAGGCAGCAAAGCAGTGAAGCAGCAAGGAAGCAGCAAGTGAGCGAGCCACAGTAGCCCTCTTTCTGTCCCTTAAATTCTATCTAGGCTACATACCCTTGGGTGAGTAGCACTCACACCCAGGGAGAGCCTTCTTATTAGCCATACTAGAACTATTCCAAACCAATCAGTGGACTAATTTAGTAATCACATATCCTTAATCCTCGCATTATACTCTTAACCCCGCATCACACACTCTAGATCCAGCCACCTCTGAAAAACCCCATGAGGCTTTGGAGGACATCTAGACACAAGCTGCAACAATATCTTTGGGTTTTGTTTTCTTGATCTATTCTGCCAATTGGTGTGTTTTCATTGGGGAACTGAGACCATTCACACTGAAAGTTATTAAGGAAATAAATATATTGACTATAGTTTTTTGTTTATTTGTTTTGTGCTTATGTTTGCAGGAGTTTATAATTGAAGACTTTGTTGCCAGTAAGGAGATCTGTTTCATTAGTCTGCTTTTCAGTGATGCATTCTGGGCATGGCTAACTACGGTCTTTGTCTGTGTCCCAAGATCTGAGTACCTATGTTAATTTGGGAGAGAAAATGCAGTGCAATTGTCCTAACACTCAGTTCTCCGGGAATGGACTGTAGTATTGTTAATGTCACAAAAGTAATCTGGGCAGTGGCATACAGAGATAACTCATTGCTAGCACAACTATGTGATCCTGGCAATGTCAGACAAATCAGCAACAATAATACTGTTCAAGAAAAAAATTGAATATTGGCATACCATAAGAATCAATAATGTACCGTATTTAGCCATAAAAAGAAACCACAATTATAGTAGAAACACTAAGACAACCCAGTTGTTGATATACAATGCACATATACTAAATGGGAAAAACTGTGTCTTCAGTAATGACAGAAAAGAATCTTAACAGTGATAACATAGAGTTAACTATCTAATGACTAACAAAGCTTAACGTTATAATACTACAGACAATAGGGGGTAGGAACAGGAGAATGGAATTAGAAAAGTTTGAAAAATTAAACAAGGGACGTGAGAAGGAAGAGAAGTGAGAAAAAGGGTCACATTAAAGAGTAGAAGGATATTTATAGAATTAGGTAAAGGTAACAAAAAATGAGAACTAGAAGATAAAAGATGAAAAGGAAGGAAAAATAGAAAAAATAACATGGGGAATAAAAAGAAAATATTAAAAGGGATAAAGAAAGGAAAAGAAAAAAATAAGGAAAAGTAAAAAACAAGGAAGAATGACAAAGGAAAATTCCCTAGATCCCAATAAAGCAGTGAAGAAGAGAGGGGGAACAAAAGAGGAATAAAAAGGAATCCAAAACCAGAAATTTCTCTGAATTTTTGAATGTGTAGTTTCCTTCTGGAGTGTACAGTTTTAGAGTCTAGCAGTGCATGTTTTTCTCCACCTAGCCTTAGGGCCTGCAGGTTTGTGAAGTCCTCACCCACATTCCAGAGGCCCCTCTGTTTAGTCCAGGCTGTGACAGTGTCTGCTTCATGGCCCTAGATAAGGAAGGCAGTGAGACCCCAGGTCATGCTGGTGCAGCAGTATGGTGAGGGCTCTGGTATTCACTGCCAGTACTTTCAGAGCCAGTACTGTCCTCGCACCTTGGGAAGAGGTAGTGGGGCTCATGCCTTTCCCCTGCCCTAGCTACCAGCCCTCATGGGGTCCAGCTTAAGGAAGAGATGAAGGTGCAGCTACTGGAGCTGCAGGAGCTGGTCCTGAGGCTGTTGGCTGAGTGGCAGGGCTGGTTCCTGTGGCTGCCCACAGCCCTGCTGAGGAGCCCCCTCCAGGATCTGCAGTTGCCACGAACTTGGTGCTGCTGTGGCTGAGCAAGGGGATCTTTGCTAGGTGAGCCTTGCGGACAGTGCCTAGTGTACACAAGAAGCATCCGGCCAGGGCCTCCCCCTTGTAGCCCCCCCAGACCCCACAACAGGGCAGATCATGCAGCTGCTGAGCCAGATCCACAACTTAGAGGAGCCTCTGGGCAGCAACCCCTGTATCCCCTTTTTGTACCAGGCGGTCAAGAACAATGAGATGAAGATTGTGGCAATCTGAACAGACTAAGCACCAAACCTAGAGAAGCAGAGCAGGATTGTCCCCACTGTCCCACCACTCAGTCTCTGACACTCTATCTTTGCCACCCTTTTATCTTTAGAGTAGCAAGAAAAACTAAACAAATTTAAAAATTTAAAAAGAAAAATTGTTCTAAATAAAAATTATACAAAGATTTAAAAAATTGAAAAAAAAAACTGAGAAAAATAAAGTCCCAGTGCCAATCTGTCTCCTGAGGTTTTCTCTCAGCTGGTCACTGTGGGAGGGTGACACAGGGAACCCTGGAGGGAAGTCATCCCTCAGCTGTTCTAAGTCCTAGATTCAGTCAGCCCCTCTCAGAAGGTGCCTGACCAAACACTCTAGTATGGTGGGTGCCTGCACTGGGATCCCTTGCCGGATGTTGCCTGCCATGTGGGAATCCCCTCAGAGCAAAACCCCATTCTGATGCTGCAGATGACAACGATATGGTCTCTCTCTGGAGCCCTCAGCACTCAACTTGCTTGTGCAGAGCCAGGCCCCCCTCCCCATGTGGGGCAAGCTGGTAGCAGGTAGAGAGTCCAGACTGTTTCATTCCGTTCTCTGCACTGTGATCTACCTCTCAGACTTCTCTGTTGCTTTTATTTTCCTGTCAGTTCCTTTCTAATTTCTGGCAAGGTACTGTACCTATCTTTTTTTCTTCCCACGTTGTTATTTTCCAGTGTCCCATTCCGGATCTCTGAGAAGTTGAATTTTGCTGCCACTTACACTCCACCATCTTGATTCTGTCTCTTTTTCTGTTATGATATTAACATTTTTTAAAAGTTTAAATAAAAGAAAAATTAGGAAAAAAAACATTAAAAGGATACAGAATCAAACAAAGTGATAAGAAATCCACAGTGGTTGTTATATTGCATATTATCTTCAAAGTAGTTTTTTTTTTTGATATTAGCATTTTTAAAGGATTCATTCCCTCCCTGTCTCTATCTCTGTCTCTGTCTCTGTCTCTTTGTCTCGCTCTTTTTTTTTTTTTTTGAGACAAAGTCCCTCTGTTTAGTCCGTGCTAGCCTTGCACTCACTCTGTAGCTCAGATTCCTCAAACTAACAGTCCATTTTGGTTAGTTTCTATTGCCTTTGAGTTCTCCAATTTTTTTTTTTCAGTTTTCTAATCTGCTGTTAATTTTTTCAATATTTCTTGATTCATTTATTGTTTTTTCATCATTGGAATTTATATTTGGGTCTTATTTATATTTGTTTCCTCAACATCATGTATTTCTGGAATATATGGAACATTCTTTTAATTGCTATTTATAGAGAATTTTCTGTTTTGTCATCTCTGACATTTGGGGAGCTTTCTGTAATCACTTTGTGGATGATGATCATATATTATTTGAATTCTTTTCACATTTGGTAATATTTTACTGAGTGATAGTCATAAAGAATTTGTATGGTTAGTTGCTAGATTTTACTGAAAAACATCTATATATTTGGTAATGTCATGATGCGTAGTTAAGCTTGATGGGTGTAGTTGGATTCCACTGAGAATTGTTTTAAAGCTGTATTAGAGCAGTTCTAGAGAAAGCTTTATTGCAGACACAGTTAGCCCTAATATCCAGATAGTACCTTTTTGGAAGATCCTGCACCATATGCCATCAATTATGAGCCTTCTGTGACCAGTGGGAACATGAATTAGTGCTCACTCCATATTTGTGCCAAGAATTACTCTTCTGGCTCCTTCCATGTTTGGATAGTTTTTTTCTCTAGTGTACACAGATCAACGCTCAAGTAAGTTCCATGGGGGCCACCATGCTTATCATGTTCTCTGCCCTCCTCCCCACTCCATTCTGGTCCCTCCTTTGCAAATTCAACCTTCTAGACTGCCTCAGCTTTTGGTCTCTTTTGATGGAAACTGCCTTTAGGTGGTAAGCTGCTGTAGTTTAGGGCTCCCCTTGTTTGTGTCTTTTTCAGAGGAATCAGTCTATGCAGCCCATGGCCTAGAGCCTAAAAAGTTTTGTTTTACTTATTCAGTTTTGATTTTCTGTTTTGTAAATTGTGTTGGTTTACTGTGTTGGTTTGGGGCTTATTTTGCAAGGGGAACAATATAATACAAGACACATATTTTATATGATTATTTATAATAGTCACCCAAAGGATGATATACAAGAGAGTGCAGGAAATCTGTCCATACACTAGAGACCAAGAATCCAGCCGAGGGCCTGGATCCCATGGTAATGTCCTACATGAGTCCAGCTGAAGGCCTAGAGCTCATAACAGTGCCTTCCACGAGTTCACCTGGAGTCCTAGAGCCCGTAACAATATCTCATGCAGGCCTGTTTCATGGATCTGTGCTGGGAAGGCCCAAAGGTCAGTGGTGGAATCTAGGAAGTCTGTGCCAGTGGGATGAAGGATGTGTGCTAGCAGGCTGAGGGATCTGCACTGGAGCCGGGAAGCAATGCTCAGAAGAACCAGAGCTCCCCCGAAAGGTACCACAGCCGTCCTCAGCAACAGTGAGGTCCCGAGTTCCTCCGACGATCAAGAGAGTCGAGTTCCCATCAGGGAAGCCAACACAGCAAGCTTCTCTAGGAGACCGGCAGTGCACCATCTTCCCCTCCGGAGCCAGGAAGCGATGCTCAAAGGGAGGACCAGAGCCTCCCCAAAGTGAACTGAAGCTATTCTCAGTGCCAACGAGGTCCCGAGCTCCTCGTAGGATGAAAACAGCCAAGTTCATCAGGAAAGCCAGCATGACGAGCTCCTCCAAAACAACCAACAGCTCCTTACAGCTTCTACCAGCTCCCAACAGCATTTCTCTGCTCCCAACAGCCTCTTTAGTTCCCCAAAGCCTTTTTCCTTCTCCAGGTCTGCCTCTTATGCTCCTGGCAACAGTTCCCAGGTGGGCCTCCCACACCCAGCACCAGGCTTACTCAGTTCAGCTGGGGGTTGTAAATTGACCACCAGTTGTCAGTCTACTACATCCACTTTTGCTATCTTACCTGGAAATAAGTCTTTCTCATTTCCTATCCACAATCTTTCCTTTTGGCTTTGTTGTTCTTTTAGTCTCCATCCTCTTAGATTTTTCTGCTTATTTGGTGATAGAACACTGGGCTGGACTGCAGAACTTTTAGGTTCTCAGAATCCTTGGGCACATTCATTTCCTTGTCTGTAAAATGATTTTATCAAGATATATTCTTAGGCTTCTTCTTGCTTCTCTGTGATTCTATACTATAACATTCACTGTTTCAATTTCTTCTCCATTTTTTAAAGTTTCTGTTAGGAGTATCATTCCTTCTTTTAATCTTTTTGTGGAATACCTACTACTGGACATAACCTGCACTGGGTGCTGGAGTTTTGTACCTTCATGGGGTTCTCAGGGCCACTAGGACAGATGTGTTGTCGTGATGGCACCCAGTGCCAGCACTTCGGTGGCCAGTGTTGGGAAGGAAGAGCCACAGCTCCAAGACAGTCTGTGACAGCAGATTGGCCTTCTCCCTGGGGGCTGGGGAGGTCTCGTTGGGACACTGAACTCAAGTTGGGGTTTAAGAAGTGAGGGTGTCTCAGGCCATGGGAACAGCAGGAACAGAATCATTAAGACTAGCACTTAGAGAGGAGATGGGCAGGGTTCCTTTAAAAATTAAAATTAATATCTAGGTTTCCTTTCTGGCACTATAGCACAGTGTGATGTCTGGAGTCTGACTGAGTTCAGACTTTGACTGTACAACTCTCTAGCTTTGTGAACTTTGACAACTTTCTTAACCTCTCCAAGCTGCATTTTTCTTAGTACAAACATGGAAATAATATGGTTGCTATCAAGATTTAATAAGCTACTGTACACAGAAAGCTTTTAGCACAGTTCTTGGTTGGGAAATAACCAATAAGGGTTAATTACTATCTAATATTTTATGGCTTTTAGCTTTTATTTCCTTGTTTTATATATAGTGTAGTAGAATCATTAATATTCTCCATTGACAGCGATTCTCTTATGAGACTAATTGCCAAAGCCTTAGTTCTCTGATTTAACAGTTTCTTGTGAAGTATCTGGATATTTTCTTTTATCTTAATACAGCAAGTTAGTTCTTAATCCCTGAAGTACTCCGTAGGCCTTGAAGACCCTCTGAAAACCCTGTTCCTGCATAAAAGGCTCGGGTGACTCTATTTGTGTCCAGAACCATCTGTGAGCCCAGCAGGTCCAGAATCACTGCTTTGGACTTGGTCACTGTTTTGAATCCACTCCAGGCCAGCTCCGTAGGTGCTCTCTACACATCTGTGGAGTGCAGGGTATGCTCCTGTTGGCCCCTAGGAGCAGTGTGGAGAATACTTACACCCAGCACTGCCACTCTTGGCTTGGCTGTGACTCCGTCTAGTCCCATTCATCTGAGGGAGTGATCCTGCAGAGAAACAACATGTTTTGATTATGCTGTGTGTGTTTTTGTACAAATGTATAAGTCTTTATTAAAATTCTTAGAGTAACTGTTATACAATGTAAATTTTTAATAAACTCTTATTACTAGCTTAAAAGAATTAGCTGATAAAAAATGTTTTCAGTGTTTCAGAGAAAATAAGCACCTAAGCATAAGCTTGTCATCTCTATTTTAAACTCTTATCAATTACTGCCTAAATTGGCTTTGGTTTTCTGTCTGCCAGGTAGGACTCCTGCTTTTTCACACCAGTAGTGCTACTGGCACAGCTATCTAATTTTCAGCGTAAAGAATAGTAGGGTGCATTTACACCTCTGTAGCAGGTGCCGATTGATCTTCCTGGACCCAACTATAGAGACAGTTCTCTTGCCAAAACTAGCCCCAAGGAGGTCTTTGGCAGCCTGTTTCTTTATCTTTATTCTTTAAGGTAAAAAATGGGAAGGTTGACTGAAGGGAGTAGGGGAAGGGAGGACTTTGTATATATATTTCTCTTTATTGTGCACAAACTCCAGCCAGGCTGTCTTTGAAACAGCCAGCATCCTCTTGATAATGGAATTTCAAATTCAGGCACTTCCTTCCCTGCCTTATCCTTTTAGTGGATGCCCTCATCTCCAGCAGGAATGGAATGAGGAGATATCTGCTAATAGAAAAGATTATCATAACAGGGGTTCTTAAAAATGCCCATATTTTATAATATGCATAAATGCATGCTCATACTGCGTTGCCATCTGAGCCAAGGCCTTGTTGATGCACAGGCACCCTCCTTTTCTCCGCATAGCACACCCGTAGGCTTCATCAGCATTCTGGTCTTTACATGGGGTGAAAGATCTGTGCTAAAAACATGGACGTAAAACCTTGTGTTTGTAGTATTTCCCACTTGTTTTACCCACAGCTGTGTTTCAGTAATTCATCTCTGCTGAATCTTTCTGAAGAATTCAAACTAATGTTTGGGAATACAGCTTTGTTTTGACAATCGTATGCCACTGATTACATAATATTTCCCTGAGATATTTAATCAGAGTAAAGAAAACTAGCATAAACAGCTTTGCGTACACAGATAACTCACTCTTAGTGAGCACAGGACCCTTCTGACAACAACTGTGCAGGGTCCTACTTCTGGATAGCGCAAGCTAGATGAATGACGAAAGGAAAGCTACATAACCTCTCTGGGTATTGGTTTGCTCATCTGTAAAATAAGGATAAGGATAGTCTTTACTTGGTTGAGTTGTGGGAACTGAATCATACTTGTAAAGCACTTTCCTACCATTTACTCATTACAAGTACTAGAAAAGTAGTTACTGTTTTTATTTTTATGACTGTCCCAACAACTCCTTTTACCAGTGTGATTCTTGGAGAGTAGCCTCTTAGCTATGACTGTGTCCTGGGATTAATCAGTGTGTTTTATAGAGTGGATGGAAAGATTAAGTTAATTCAGTGGTTGGTTAAGAGGTTGTTTGGTGAAATGCATGGCTCGAAAGTGAATTTATTCATGATTTATGAACATTTACTGTGTGCCATGCATCATGCTAGGCCCAGAGAACCCAGTAGTAGGCAGCTGCAGGCCTGCCTGTGAGAACCTGTATTGGTAGCAGGATGAATGGATTGTATATAACATTGTACAGTAACACGGCAGATCAGCCCAGCTTGGTACCACCTGGGGCACTTGAGGTAAGAGGACAGTGGACAGGGAAGTCTTTGCTGAAGGGTTGCACCCTGCCTGAGACCTAAAGGTCAAAAGGAGACAAAATGTGGCGAATAACATTTGTAGAAGGCCTCAGGGGTGCAAAGGCCTCCTGTGATTCTGCCACACCAAAGCAAATGGTGGTGATCTGTGGTCAGAGTTGTTCAGATCATGTGGAGGTGGGCAAATCCACACATATGAACTCACCTGTCTCACCCCATTTAGAGAGCAAGGGTAGGGTTTATCCCCACCGGCAAGATGAAATCATGGAAATCTAGATAGGTTCAGTGACTTACTCTGGGATTCCGCCATCCCAGGAGCATTTGTCTCCAGAACTCATGACCTTAGCCACCCACCATGCTGGAGAGAAGGATGTGCCTCGCCTCAGGGATGTAGGGCAGAACAGGCTTAGAGAAGAAGAAAAAGGATGCGAACTGGTGAGTTTCTCACCAGTGCGAGCTGGAGGAACCTTTCAGACTCTGTGGGGAGGGTCAGGTAGGTGGGAATTTATGTCAAGTACATGAACCTTGTGACTACATTAGTGTAGGCAAAATGTTTGGAGAACTTGCTGTCAGATTCTTGCTGTTTGGGCAGAACCTATTTGCTTTTTCCTTTGACTATTTTAAATGTGTTTGAGTAGAGCTACATGGCCGCTTTTTAGAAAAGCGAGGCTCTTTGTTTCCTGGCTTCTGAACTCCCCAGTAAAGGAGTGGTGCCTATTTATCCTGTTTGAAACTGAGGCCGGCATCAGACAGATGGCAGTAAAAGAAGCCATCTAGCTTTTCTGTATGACTATAGTCTTTACCACCTTTGACGTAAGGTTATATGGCTATCCATTTTAGATGGATTCTCAAGGGTGTCTTTCCTAGGAGCTTCTGCTGGAAAGGTCTGACAGTAGAAAGCTGTGCCAGTAGGCCCCATCTTTGCCTATGTCTGACTCATCACAGTGAATAGACACTTCTGCGTGGGGTATTTGAGTTTCTTCTCTTCCCTTCTAGATGGATTTGAAGACTACGGTCCAGATTGTGACAGTATGAGACTGACAGCCTTCTTGGACATCCCAGGCCAGGATGAGCTGCCCCCTCTTGCACGCCTGGAAAAGTATGCTTTCAGCGATAACATCTTTAACCGGTAAGCATAGCAGTCCTTCGCACACCCACAACTTGCTGCTTTATTTGCTTTACACTGATGCTGGTGGCCACTTCTCTGTGACAGCTTTGAGGAGACTTATGGGTAAGGTAGGATGCATGCTGTCTGCAGGATTCTTGGATTCTGTCTGAATGGCCCCATTTTATTAGTCTTTTGTGTTGTTTCTCTTACTGTTTTACTGACTACCTGGTAAATCAGGAAGGCAGTGGCAGTGAAATTTAATGGTGTTTGGGGGTTAGTACTGCTAAGTGAGTTTCTTTCACATAAACACTCAGATTGTAAAGTGAATGCATTGCTGTGTGAGAGACGTGGGGAAGCATCAGTTGCAAGTGTTGCCTGAACACTTTGGGTTAGGTTGCACAGTGCTTTGGGGACTGTGACGGCAACTTGTTCTGCCATGCTCCGTTGTCAGTCCTTATGGTGCTGCAGGGTTCAGCTGCAGCTCAGACACTCACTCCCCACACCTCTCCTCGCTTTAAGATGACCTTGATTCTGATCTCTGAAGAAAATAGAAACTGCGCCATCTCTTTCCATCCACAGTCCATGCAGACTTCCCCGAATCTGAAAGTCTTCCTCCTTCCTTCCTGTCTCTGTGCTCTTGTTCTGCTCCTTTGGCTGGCCCTCAGTCCCTGCCGCCTTTCTTTCAGGCATAGATTTTTTTGTATTGTTTGTTTTTTGAGACAGAGTCTGGCTACGTAGTTTAGGCTTGCCTTGAACTCACTATGTAGCCCAGGCTGTTGTTGAGCTCCCAGCAATTCTCTTGCCTCAGCTTCCCAAGTGCTAGGGTTATAGGCACATACCACCTTGCCTCTTAAGCATACCTTCTATCTCTGTGTTGTTTGCCTGTTACACTTGGCCTTTTCTTCCACTTACAAACACTGTCTCATCTCATTTTAAACTATCTTCTGAGTTTTTCTAACTTTGCTCTGCCTATCTGTACCCTCTTTCTCTTCTTCCTTTTTTTTTTTTTTTTTTTTTTTTTTTGACACGGTCTCCCTGTGAAGTTCAGGCTGGCCTTAAACTCACTGTGTAGCCTAAGCTGGCCTTTGAACTCGTGGCAATCCTCCTGTCTCAGGCTCCCAAGTGCTAGGATTACAGGCATGCACTACCATACCTGGCTCTACCTTTCTTCTTTAGAGACTAGATAACACTCAGAGAGTTTCTGGCTTTACCTTCTACTCACTGTTTTTTGTTTGTTTTTTTGGTTTTTTGGTGTTTTCCGGTACCAGGAATTGAACTCACGACCTTGCGCTTGCCAGGCAGGCGCTGTGCCGCTGAGCTGAATCCCCAGCCCCTACTCACTGTTTTTAAAATTCGTATTCTGTTCACTGTGGTGGCACATGCTTGTGGTCCTGGTACTCAGGAGGCTGAGGCAGGGAGATCTTTGTGAGTTCAAGGCCAGGGTAAACTACATAATGAGACCCTGTCTCAAAAAAAAAAAAAGCAAGAAAAAAATTCATATTCTATGCTAAACATACGCTAGGTCCCTTACATGATTGAATCATAGAAAACTACAACCGTATTACTAAGTGAATTCCAATTATTCTTCCCATTTTACAGATAAGGAAATGATTTTGATTTAAATGTTCATAGTTAATCAATTTTTTTTCTTCTGTGGTGAGTGCTTTTCATGTTATGTGAAAAAAGTTGGATCTAAAGTCCATCTGAGGGCTGGGGGAATATATCTCTAGGGTACAGTGCCTGCCTGGCTAGCACAAGGTCCTGAGTTCAATTTCTGGTAACCGCCCCCCCCAAAAAATTAAAGAAAAATAAATTCCACCTGGAATTGAAGTTTTTTGTTTGTGCGTGATGTGAGGTGGGGTCAGGTTTTGTTTCCTGCCATGTGGAACCAGGATCTGGTGCCATTAAGCGGACGAGTCTGGGCTCTGAGCTGCTGCCTTTGTCTGCAGTTGGATGTGGACCTTCTGGTGTGCTCCTCTGGCCTGTTTATCTTAGTCACTGCACCAGTACTGTACTCTCTCCATTACTGAATTTTGTCATATCACGAACATTTTCCCACTTCGTTCTTCCTCTAGGTTCTTAGCTATGCTTGGCCCTTAGTGTTTCCAAATACTTTTTAGCAGCAGTTTTCACTTCCCAGGAAAAGAAAGAAAGAAAGAAACTGCTAAGATTCTCATGGAATTGCACCTTGGATTAATTTATAGAGAATAGACATCCTTCCTATATTTAGTCTTACAATCCTGTTTCTTCAGATTTTCTTCAATTTCTCGCTGTACGCACATACACAAATAACTATGAAGCAATAGCATGTAGTTTTCTGTCATAGAGACCTGTATCATTAGATTTACTTCTAGGTATTTGATTTTATATTAGTAAGAACTATGTTGTTTCTTAAACTTTTGAATTGTTGGTAATACATGAAAATGAAATTTAAAAATATTTTTAGTCATCTTACTGAGTAAGCTGAATTCACTTATTAATTTTATTGTAGTTCCTATGAATTCTTTTAGGTTTCCTACACATGTCAGTGATGTTGTTAGCAAGAAATGATAGGATTTTTGCGGGTGGGGGTTGCGGGGGATTGAGCCCAGGGCCTTGCACATTCAGGCAAATACTCTTATCACTGGGCTACGTCCACATCCCAAACAGTGACAGTTTTTTATTCCTTTCTTATTTTATTTCATTTATCTAGTTTTTTTTCTTTTGAGACAGAGTTTTGGTATACTGCCTACACTGACCTCAAACTTGTGGGGCTCAAACAGTCCACCTACTTCAGCCCCCTGAGTGGCTGGAACTGACTACAGGTGTATGCCACAACACCTAGCACACTTAGAAGTGTGCTGCCTAATTTTCAAATATTTAAAGATTTTCCAGATATTTTTCATTACTGATTCTCACTTCTTTCGTGGTCAGAGAACATTCTTTATGTTACTAATCTTTTAAAACATTTATTAAGATTTGTTTTTATGACCCTGTATGCATTCTGTCTTGCTGAACTAGTCCTTGTACACTTGAAATGATGTTCATGCCATTGTTTTGAATAGAGTACCTTATAAGTATCATTCAGGTTAAATTGGTTGAAAACATTGTTCAGGTCTCCTATGTTCTTATTTATTTTATGTACTTGTCAATTACTGAGGGAGAAATGGTGGCATCCTCAACTGTAAGTGTGAATTTACTTGTGTTTTTCCTTTGAATTTTTATGTATTTTGACACTGATGTGTTTTGACACATTTAATATTGTTCTGTCTTCTTGAAAAGTGATCTCTTAATCAAATCGTGTAGTGTCTTTATCTCTAGTAATATTTCTTTTTCTAAAGCTTACTATGTCTGATATTAATATATAAACTCCAGCTTTCTTTTGTGGTACTGGGATTAATCCCAGGGTCTTGTGTGTGCCAGGCATGTGTTCTGCCACTGAGCGCCATCCGCAGCCCTCTAGCTTTCTAGCCTTCTAGCTTTTTTTTGACTAATATTTGTATAGTGTATATTTGGGCCTACTTTTAACCTATGTCTTGTAAGTATTTTTACAGAAGACATGAGGTTGGTTTTTTTTTTTTTTATCCAAATTAAGCATCTCTGCTTCTTAAGAGTTGATTTACATTTGCTATTATTGTTGATGTTGTATGTTAAATCTACCATCTTCCTATTTGTTTTTTATTTATCTAAATTGTACTTGTTTTTTTCTCTTTTCCTGCCTTTTACAAGAATGAAGTTTTTTGTTTTGTTTTGTTTTGCTTTGGTTTTTGTTTTTTTCCGGTTCCGGGAATTGAACTCACGACATCGCGCTTGCCAGGCAGGCGCTGTGCCGCTGAGCTAAATCCCCATCCCCAAGAATGAAGTTTTTTTATAATTCTATTTTATCTCTACTGTTGGCTTATTAGTTATACCTCTTTAAAATTTGTTTTTGTTGGTTCTTCTAGGAATTACAATGTGCTTCTTTCATTTATCACAACATATATTAAATGAAAGTATACCACTTTGTGTGTAGTGCAAGATATAGTTTAAGAACTTTACAACAATCTGCTTTCTTTTCTCTTCCCCAGCTTTTGTGCTGTTTTCTTACATTTACCTTTTACACATGATAAACCCCATAGTAACTTGATACTATATTTGTTTTGGATAGTCAACAACCCTTTAAAACAATTAAAAATGAGAAAAGTGTGTTTTGTATTTGCCATAATATTTATGCATTTTATTAATTTTTGTGAAATACCTATTTCCAGCAGGTATTTTTTTCCCTCAAGAACCTCTTGTAGCAGTTCTTACTAGTGCAAGAGTGCTGTCCAGGAGTTCTCTGCTTTTCACTTTCATTTTTTAAAATGGCTATTCTTGATTTACAGTAACAATTTAGATTCACAGAAAAATTGGGTGAAAAGTACAGCATTCCTGTATTCCTTCCTTGTCCAGGCCTGTCCAGCTCTCTCACTAGACCTTTATTATATGGATCACATTCATTGTAAGTCCACCTCTCCTCATTCTGATTCTGATGTGTTCGTCTTGCACGTCTGCTTGTGCACTGCTCCTCAACTTCTGGACAAGTTAACGTTCTTTGTTTCTGGAACACCCTGTAGGTACTGACAGACCTCGTCACTGTAGGTCCTGGTAGATTTTCTTGCCTGCTTCTGGATCTGGGCTGTAAGTGCCTGTGGGCAGGAGCTCGACTTTGCTCAGCTTCTCCTGCTAAGTTAGAGCTGGTTAAGCTCAACACATGCCTGTTGCTGAGTGAGTGGGTAAAGGGGAAGATGCAGGGCTATTTCCCTGGTTATGTTTCTAGGGAACATTTTTTACTCTGTCATATAAAATTGAGCTATCTTTTTTTGTTTTGGTTTGTTTTGTTTGAGAAAAGGTCTGCCTACAAAGTTCATGTTGGCCTTGAACTCACTATGTAGGTGAAGCTGGCCTTGAGCTCAGGAAGATCCTCATGCCTCAGCCTCCTGAATACTGAGATTATAGGCATATACACCACACCCGCATCCATCGTCTTTTTGTTTAAAAATATTCACAAAAATAATACATGCATATTGAAACATGTAGTAGTTTGGGGAGTTTAAGTAGTGAGACTTTCCCTTTTCCCTCCACTCAAACTGAACAATTTGTTCTATATGCCTACAGTCTTTCTTAAATAAGTATAGGTACACATGAACGTGTATGTACATATATCACACATACATTCTTAAATATGATTTTCATTAAGAAAGGAGCTCATACTATGTAGAAAATTCTCCACCTTGGCTTTTCATTTATTTTATCATAGATATCTAACTACATAAATAGGGGTGCCTTTAAAAATGGTTGCAAAATATGCCAAGGTATAGATGGGTTGTAATTTCTTTAACACAAAGTTGTTTGCAGTTCTCTGCTTATGTTGCTCTATCATGGCTGAAATCCTGGAGGGCTCATGCTGTGCCAGGTACTGTGTTAGGAGCTTCCTGTGCATGTTTCACAGGGTCCTCATGACAGACTAAGGGCAGGGATAGGGGTCTCTCTAGAGGGACTCCCTTACCTCGTTAGCATAGCTGACAGTGAAAAGTGTTGAGGCTGATTCTGCTTATCCACTGTCATCTCTCCTGGTCGTGCCAACTTAAAGCACCAGGTTTTCCAAAGTATTGTTTCCAAAGAGCCAATTTGTTTTCTTTAGCTCTTTCCCATCTGTATTCACTGCAGTGAATTGTCCCTGCTTCAGGGTATGTTCTTATCCCTTTCGTCTCTTTTCCTTAAGAGGGCACGTCCTTTGTGAGCACTTGAAGCTAGATGCAGATTTGTCTATCCATTCTATGGCCTTAGAAGCAGATTGGGGATCTTAGTTGCTTGATTTCCCAAGGGAGGCTGACATGAATGCGGTCTAGTGAAATGTAATCAGTGATTTTCTCTATAGTGTCTCTTTTGACTTCCCCAAGCCTCCTGCCTGCCAGATCTTGACCTGCCATCCCCAGGGTGGTATAAGTCTCTCTGTGGACAGGCTTGAGTTGATAGATTTCTCCCTGTAATATGCTGCGCCAAATGACTGCCTCTTCAAATTCTGTATTTCTAGTCTTCTTTTCCTGCAAATCAAGGTGGGTTTTTGACTTCAGCTAATTCTGACACATGCATGGCCAGGAATGATGTGAATGGGTCCTGGTGTGTCATTTACTCAGGAAAGCACACAGAAGCAGGCAGAGACAGGTGCCAGTTCCCACTTCCTTAAAGGATATTTGCAGAAACTGTAATTCCTCTTCTTACACACTGAGACCTACAGACCGCCAAGGCTACTGCTGATCACCCTGACTTTTCTACTCATCACTGTCTTTGTTTAGAGTGACTTTACTGAGTCATAGTTTACATAACACAGAATTTGCTCACTGTAAGCATCCAGTCGGATGAGTTTGGGTTAATGTATACAGTCATGCAACCATTCCATTACCATAATCCATTTTGAATATTTTTATCACTCAGCAAGTTCCCTTGTTTCCCTCATTGCAGTTGATCCCTCCCTCAGCCACTGCTATGGGCAGGCAACCACTGACATGGTTCCTAATATTTTCAGAAGGTTTTACTTTTCTAGAACTTAATTTAAAGGAATCATATGGCATGTGCTCTTAAGGTATCTGGCTTCTTTACCTTAGCAAAATGCAGTAGAAATTCATTCCTCTTGTTATCAGTAATTTGTCCTTTTTTATTTTCAAGCGTTTTCCACTGTGTGAATGTTCTGTATTTTGTTACTCATTGATGGCTATTTTGAATAATGCTTATATGAACATTCTCGTGCTTTTCTGTGTGAACGTGTTTTCATTTCATTTGGATAAATACCTAAAAGTGAAATTGGTGGGTTGAATGATAAGTGTGTATTTAGCTTTTTGAGAAACTGCCAGCCTCTTTTCCAAATCACCTGTACTATTTTGCATCCCTACCAACAATGTCTGTGAATTCCTTGTGCTCCAACTTGGTGTTGTCATTATAATTTTAGTTCTTCTAATGGTTTGGTATTATCTCATTGTAGCTTCATTTTACCTTTGTGCTTTGTTTTGTCTTTAAGCTTTTTATTTTGAGATAATTTAGAGAAGGGCTGTAACAATGGTATGAGAATCCCTTACACCTTCTGTTCAATTTCTTCTAATGTACCTACTCTCAACCAGGGTGATTTTGCCCCCATGGGACCTTGGCAATATCACTTGTCAGAGTAACATTTCTGGTTGTCACATCACTGAGGAGAGGAGATGCTACTAACCCTAGTAAGTAGAGTTCAGGGTGCCACTAAATACCCTCTACTGCTCAGGACAGCCCCAGCAGTTACCTGCTCAAAAACAGCAGTAGTGCCAAGGGCAAGAAACCATGCTGCAGTGTTTATCTCAGATATAAACATGTTACATTTATCAAAACTAAGAAATTACCATTGGCATTGGTCCAATGCTAGTAATGAAACTAAAGACTTTACTTGAACTTTGTCTTTAGATTGTTGTTCTTGCCAGGCATGGTGGTGCGTGCCTATAATCCCAGCACTTGGGAGGCTGAGGCAGGAGGATTGCCATGAGTTTCAGGCCAGCCTGGGCTACAGAGTTCAAGGTCAGCGTGAACTGCATAGCATTACTCTCTCTCAAAAAATTTTTTTAAAAAAAGTATTACTAGATTGTCGTTCCTTTTTCTATTCCAGAATACCATCTAGGGTACCACGTTGTATTTAGTTGTCATGTTTCTTTAAGTTCCTCCACTGTATGATAATTTCTTGGTCTACCCATATCTTTCATGATCTTGACATTTTGAAGAATAGTAATCAGGTATTTTGTAGAATGTTTTTCAAAATGTTTATGATACTTTCTTGTAAGTAGACTAAGGTTATGAAATCTGGGGTTCCACACCCCAGAAGTGGTGTGTTCTCATTGCTGCACATCAGGAGTGCATGATGCCCGTGTCTTGTTACTGGAGATGCTGACTTTGATCACATGGCTCAGGTGTTACCTGTAAGGCCCATTGTGATCTATATTTTGCTGAAGACGTGACATTTCTTGGCTTTTTAATGTATATGGATACATTTGTACATGTGAAGTTAAAAATCTTTCACATTTTAAAAAAAATGACAGCTTTATTGAGGTTTAATTTCTGTATCATACAGTCACTACCTTGAAGTATACAAGTTGATAATTTTTAGTAGAGTCACAGAACTGTGCAACATCACCACAATGGATTTAAAAACATTTTTTCACTTCTCAAGAAGAAATCCTGTTTCCATTAGCAGTCATTATCCATTCATCCTCAGCCTCCTAATGTAGCCGTAGGCAACCACTAATCTACTTTCTGTCTACAGTGATTTGCTTATTCTAAACATTTTATAGAAATGTAATCTTGTAATATGTGGTCTTAGCAGGACATGGTGGCACATGGCTGTAATCCCTGCCCTCTGGGAGACTGAGGCAGGAGGATTGCAAGTTTGAGCCCAGCTTGGGCAGTTTAACAACTAAGCAAGATCCTGTCTCAAAATCAAAAAAAATTAAAAAGGCTGGGGATGTAGCTCAGTATGAAAGCCCTAGGTTCAGTCCCCAGTACCAAACCCAAAGCCAAAACCAAACAAAACAACAAATAACGTAGTCTTTTGTGACTTTTTACTCAGCATCCTCTTTTCAAGGTTCATCTATGTTATTAGCATGTGTCAGAACTACAGTCCTTTCTGTTGCTGAACAAAATTCCACAGAGTAGATATATTGTGTTTTATTTATCCATTTGTCAGTTGATAAATATTTAGGTTGTTAATCAGCTTTTGTTGGTTATGAATAATTTATGAACACATTTTTAAAAATTGGGCTCCTTGTTATTGAGTTGTAGGAGAAAAAGAGTGATTTATATATTCTGTATATATCTGAATTGTCAGATATTATCTCTAGTCTGTTGCTTTTTGTTGTTGTTGTTTTGTTTGTTGTCTTAATGACTAATTTTAGAAAATTAATCTTAGTGATTAATTTGGCAAAATTTTTTAGTTTTGATGAAGTCCAGTTTACACTGTAATTTTTTTTAAGGTTTGTATATTTTAGGATCTCAGAAGAACTGTAACTTAACATCACAGAGATTTTTTTTCTGTTTTTCTTTTCTTTTCAGGAAGTTTTATGATTTATAATTCATTTTGAATTAATTTTTGTCTATGTTAAGAGGTAAGAGTTAAGGTTCATTTTTTCCCCCATATGAATATTTATTTTATGAATATAAAAAGCACCACCTTTTGAAAAGATTATCTTTTCCTTGTTCCCTATAGTAAAAAATCACTTGATGATGTATGTGTGGGTCTATTTCTGAAACCTTACATTGACTTTTAACTATTTCTCATGCAATTTTATTAGTTTTTGCTACATAGTTTGAAACTCTATTCGTAAGTACAGAAACATTTTAAATTATTATGCCTTCTTTATAAGTTTAACTATAAACTGACTATCCCTGCAGATAAGCTTTATCTAAATAAACTGATGATCCCTGCAGATAAGCTTCATCTAAAATTCAGCTTTCTTTTGACTACTGTTAGAATATCTTTTTTCATCCTTTAATTTTATTTATTTGTTTTTCAGGCAGGGCCTTACTAGATAGTTCAGACTGTCCTGGAAGGCAGCATGCAGCCCAGGATACTTGAAACTTGACATCCCCCTACCTCAGCCTCCTGAAGTGCTGAGATTACATTTGTGCACTACCATGCTTGGCTCATCCTTTTATCTTACTTGCATTTTTATGTTTAAAGTGTGTTTTTTACAAGCAATGTCTAGTTAAGTTTTTTTTTAATACATTGTGTCAATCTTTTTATTTTTTTTGGAAAGTTTAGAACATTTACATTTAATGGAGTTACTGGTAGGTGGCTCAGACCATGCTTTCCTACAGAGACAAGAGACAATTACACTTTCTCCCCTGCTGGCAAGAGCCATCTCTGGATTGTGTAAGGCACTCAGTTCCTCTGCCCCTTACACACTCTAGGGCCTCAGTCAGTACTCTGTCCTTTAGCCTTCAGGTTGTCTCTGCAAAGCCTGTCTGTAGCTTTCCTTAATCCTTCAAATCCAGCTTTGGAGGTCCTTCTCCTTTTATGGTTTTTGTGTTTAATCAGCACAGAAAGTTGGGAAAGTGAAAATACTAGGTAGAGAAATGTCTGAATTCTAAAAATTAATTAGACTCTTACAGTCTATACTTTCTCATTCCTCAATCATTAACAGAACCACCAGATGCCTCCCTGGGCCTTTTCCTTTTCCTTGCTTAATTCACTCCTACTGTCAAGGGCTTTTCTTACAAGTCTGTCTGGGTCTAAAGAATTAGCAAAGTGAAGAAATGGTTTTCCTTTATCTCAAGAGGAGCTGAAAGTGGTAGTGCACACCTGTAATCCCAGCACTCAGGAGGCAGAGGCAGGAGGATCACTGTGAATTTGAGGCCAGCCTGGGCTACAAAGTGAATTCAAGGCCAGCCTGAACTGCATAGTGAAACCTTGTCTCAAAAAGATAAAACAAAACAAAACAAAAACAACAGTAAAAAACAACCAAAAACTAAAACCTCAGAGCACCATTTGAAATTCTAATAACTGCCAGGATTGAGGATATGTGTTCCCAGTTGCTACAGGATTGCAACCCAAATTGGAATGATGGTGTTTGGTTAGTCCTTGATGCCCTCTGTCCTCCTGCACTGAGATTGTCACTCTCCTTTGCTCCATGTATCTGTTCTTAGCACAGTTCCTGGAATTTAGCGTCATTTAGTTAATGTCACCCAAATTACTGATCATTTTTTGTCTCCATAGTCAGATTATTGCCAGAGGACTGCTTGATATCTTCCGGGACTTCAGTAACAATGAAGAAGACTTCTTAACAGTAATGGAAATTGTAGTCAGATTGTCAGAAGACGCAGGTTTGTGTAATTACTGTGTAATTTTACTTTTTACTTGAGAATTCTAAGAAATTTTGTATAATCAGTAGTAGCTAAATTTTAAAAACTTGTTTATTAATCTACCAACTTTAAGCAATATCTGACCATCAATGGGTTTTGTCATGAAGAATGGGCATCTTATTTTAAAATGACTAAATTGTTCCTCTTTTTTTTTTAAAGAAAATTAGAATGACTAATGCTATGAATGCCGTTTACCCTGGCAGTTAGGCCTTTTGTATTTCCTGAGTTTTGCCAGACTATTTGTTGCTAAGAAATACCCAATCAAAAGAGGTGCTTTGGATTAGAACAATCCCAATCATTAGTTTCTCTCACCTGTGATCTCTGTGGGCTAATCTTGATTTTTCTTTCTTTCTACTTCACCATGATTGCTGTTCTGGAAGAAAAGCACATTGCTGTACAGCAGACGCTATGGCATTGTCTGCCCCCGCTCCCCCAGTAACGACTGCAGATGAATGAGTAGTGGGTTGCCCATACTGGCAGCTGCTCTGTAGCCTGCTTCCCTGGACTCATAGTGAATGGCTAGCTGCTTCAGAAGGTTTTGGAGATCATAGGCCTTAGGATTTGATCATTTTAACTGAAAATAGAAAAGTAAACCTTCCATATAATTCCCATATTAGTTTAAAATATTCATATGAATACGACACAATACTTTTAAAAAGACCCAAGTGGATGTTTTGAGTCTTTAAATGGATTCTCTTTGTAAATGAGTCACCATTTACAGTGCTGCAGCAATTATATATTTGTGTTAAATTTAATGTGGTATATTGGAGCTAGAGCCGCTCTTTTGTTTAATGCTTTGCCTTGGAAATAATTGGGATGTGTGGATTATGGGGGAGTGCATTTATGAAAGAATTATTTATAATGTATACATTCTGGCTGGAATTTAAATAAGCACAATCCATAGGTCTCACATATAAGCCATTAGTTGTAATAGCTTTTGGATGCTGGCCCAGCATGCAGACTTCTTGCTCCTTCCTCGATTTATATATGGCTCGTTATAATAGAGTTGTCATTCTCTCTTCTTTTTATGTTTTTATATTGCAATATAGCTTATTAGCTTTTTAAGCCTGTCGGTAGCATAAATACTCTAAATGGGAAATGATTTTTAAACTGCATTTGTCTAATTTCCTTGATGAAGTATTTTAGTAAGAAAAGCTAGAAACTATCGGTATATACTATATAAGATGCTTGGCTTATTCTTAATATAAATCTTTTTCTATTTTCTCTTGCTGTAGAGCCCACAGTGCGGACTGAGCTGTTGGAACAGATTCCTCCAATTGCTACATTTTTACGAGAAAACAGACCAGACTTTCCAGTAGTGTTTTCTGAATATCTCATACCTGTGGTAGTAAGGGACCTTACAGACCCAGACAATCAGGTTTGAGAATTGTCACCTTAAGATTTTTTGTTTGTTTGTTTGTTTTGTTTTTCTTCCGGTACTAGGAATCGAACTCATGACCTTGTGCTTACCAGGCAGGTGCTGTGCCACTGAGCTAAATCCCCATCCCCTCACCTTAAGATTTTCATACTTGTTCAAAATGCAAGAGGCTCTGAGTTCAATCCTCAGTACTGGAAAAAAAGAAAAAGATAGCTTAAATAAATTTTCTTCAGTCTTAATTTAGCTGACATTCATAAGTTAGAAAATGCTTCTTGCCACTAATTGATTCAGGGACTAAAGTTCTGTTTGTGTCCAACTCCTCTCATCATATGGGAAGATAGGCAGCACTCCTTCTTCTGGATGCAAGATTTCTTGTTTTAATTTTTTCTTTCTTTCTCTCTCTCTCTCTCTCTCTCTCTTTTTTTTTTTTTAGGCAGGGCCTCATTATGTAGTTCAGGATGGCCTTGACCTCACTGTGTGCCCAGGCTGGCCCAGAACATGCAGTCTTTCTGCCTCAGCCTTTCAAGTGCTGGGATTACAGGTGTGCACCACCATGCCCAGCCTCGTTAATTTTTTATCGTGGAAGATTTCTAACACATACAGCAGTAGAGATAATATTAAGATGAATGCTCAAGTACCCTTCATCACTTCAGTAATCATTAACGTTTGATCAGTGGTTTTTATCTTACCTAGATAAAATCTAGCACAGATAAAAGCTATCTGTAGATACTCTGTCACTTTAGTTGTAAATACTTTAATATGATTCTCTAAAAAATAAAGACTTTTTAGAAAACGTAATGATAATGCTATTATAATTATAAAAAATAGCAATAGTTACTTAATATCATATCTAGTCATTGGTCAGATTGTCCCAGTTTTCTCATAAATGTATTTCCTGCAGGTGATCTGTTCAAATCAGAATACAAAGGAAGTCCACAGGTTGAATTTGGTTAATGTATGAATCTTAAATCTTTTTGATGATCAAATTGCTCCAGAGTTGACCAATGGGAGCCCTTCAGTTGGCTCCAGAGTCTTTTTGACAAGACTAAATAGACTTTGATAGTGCACTTCTACCAAGAGTTGATCATTTCTCCAAGGGGCCCAGGTTCCTTTATAGGGAAAATGATAAGAAACCAGAACATAGGTACTGGGGATGCTCAGAGCTGTAACAGTGAGACTGCTTCTAGGGACAGAGCAGTTGCTTTTTTTTAAATAAAATCCTTCATGAATTTATGTATTGATATTTCCAACTCAAATTTAAGATTGTATGGCTTTTACTTAACTGTCTTGATTTTATAATTGTATTGTTTTTTTCCAAAATGATACATAATATAAATGTATTATCACATGGTATAAATCTTGCTTCTTAATAACATGAACGTGTATATTCAAAATAAAAATGCTGCTAGTCGTTACTAATAGTGTTACAGGATTACTGAATATAGTTTTAGATTCCTTTGGAGTTCTTCTGTCTTTAGGCCACTGCCACTAGAGACACAGTCACATTTATGTTACTGTGCTTTAAAAGCTTAAAATCGGGGCTGGGGATTTAGCTCAGCGGCAAAAGTGCCTGCCTGGCAAGCGCAAGGTCGTGAGTTCGGTTCCCGGTACCGGAGAAAAACCAAAAAACCAAAAAAAAATAAAAATAAAATAAAATAAAATAAAATAAAATAAAATAAAATAAAAGCTTAAAATCACTTGCATTAACCTTCTCTGCAGTTAAATCACCAGCTTCATAGCGTTACGTTTATTATTATTGTGTGTTGTATGTTTTCTTCCCTTTTTCTTTTCTTTTCTTTGTTTTTTTTTTTTTTTTTTTTTTTTTTGAGAAAAGGTCTTTGTTGCCCAAGCTGATGTTGAACTTCTGGGCTCAGGTGAGGTTACCTCTCCTGCCTCAGCATTCTGAGTAGCTGGTAGTATAGGAACATACCACTCTTAATTCCCAAATCAAAACTCTAAAACAAAATATATTTGGAGAAGTCTGACTTCATTTTCTATTTCTCTTACTGTTCTCTCCCTGCTCTCTAGGTAGCCATTTCCTTTAGGTTTTGGCTTATTCTCATCTGACCATTCTCGAGCAGTCCTCATGCTCCATAGCCTTATTTTTTCTCAGATGCATGATGCCAGACCCCACTGCTGCTCTGCCCTGCTTTCCCCTGTCATATGTACCCCAAACTGCAGACCACAGCCATCTAAGGAGCTTTGTTTTGCCCCCTTTACCCACAGTGTCATACTCCATGGGGGGGGGAGCAGAGTATAGTCTAGTCCTTTGCCTCTGTAAAATTTCTACAAGGAATTACCTTGCATGATTTCTGTTTGTGTCAGTGTTTTTGAAGTTGGCTTTCCACAAAGGGTAAACACACTTAATTTTTAATGATATGGCATATTTTCATTATTTTCAAGACATTCTAAAATTTTGGTTTGTATTTCTTCCTTTATCCAAGGTGTTTTTTGTTTTTTTTCTTTAAATGAGCAGGCACTCATTTTTAATTGTTAAACAGAGTGACAGGATTAAGTGAAGTTTTCAAATAAGGAAAAAGTAATTCTGTTTCCACTCTGCTAACATGAGTATTTTGATTATTTTTACATTTTCCTCTCTAGGTGCTTGCATTTTTCCCACATGGTTCTAATCATAATGTGATGCAATTTCTTCCATTCATTCATTTACTCTTTGACAGTTTCTGAGTGCCCATTAGGAGCCAAGCATGTGGCTTTGTGCCTGGGGATAAGGAGATGAGCAAGACAGATTTTCTGACCTCCCAAAACGCATCTCTGGGCCACAGACATTTTTCTCTGTTTCTTCATAATCTTCATCTTCTTAATTGTGTTGCGTGCTTAGATTTTTTTTTTCCCAGCTTTTCTTTCACTGAAGATAGCAGTGAACATTGTAAAGGATACAGTATTGTTCTTCTAGTTTTCTTTCTCCTTCAGAGACATCCTTTTTTTGTTGTTTTTTGTTTCCTTGTCTCACTATATAGTGCAGGCTGGCCTTGAACTTGCTTATGTAGCCCAGGCTGGCCTCAAACTCAAGGCGATCTTCCTGCCTTAGCCTCCTGAGTGCCGGAATTACAGACATGTGCCACCATACCCTGTGCCTTAGGCACATTCTTGAAAATGAGATTATACTGGGTTAGGAGATTGATATTGCCTTGATCTTTGTCATTTATCATTGTCACATACTCTGTTCTAGAAGGTTAGACCATAAAGTGTAGTTTGATTCTAGGATCTCATGTGCTGCCTGACACCTGCTTGGTCTTTCTGAAGAGGTGCATCAGCAGGCACTGCCTGCCACAGCCCCTGCCTGCATCTCCACATCAGCCTTCACCCGACTGCCCTCTGTGCCTGTCACCACCTGGTTCCCCACCACCTGCCATGTCCAGAGCTGCTGTGTCTCTGAGCTTCCAGAGCTGGCCTTCTCCTCTCTGACTACTTCTTGTCCTCTTTCCTCTGTCTGCTGCCCTTGCTTTCCAGCCCCTGGACGCCCCTGGCTTCTCAATTCCATTGTCTACCTTCTCTTACTTCCTGTTTTTCCTCAGCTGGTCTCTTATTCCACCCTCTGCAGGCCATCTCCACTATCACCTCTGTTGTTTTGCCCTTTTGACAGACTGGCTCTGCCTGCGGCCTACCACCCTCAATCCAGTCGGCAATTCTTGGTTGCTGAGCTTGGTAGAATAGAGTTCCATCGTGCATTGATTGGGACCATTGAAAATTCATGGGTTCTAGTCGCAGTTGGGCTTGCAACATTGCTTGACAGTCCTTTTCTTTGTCCCTCATCAGCTGCTTTTCATTTATCCTTGGCAGTGCTGTCTCTTAGACCTTTGCCATTTTTGTCAGGCCCTCTCACCTCGCCCTGCCTTCACCAAGCGGGTAACCTTGCCTTTTAAATCACACACACACACAAAAACAAAACAAAAAAACCAGAGGCCTTCAGTCTTCATCCCCTATTGCAGTGAATGGAACCACCATCTGCTTTATTCAGTTCCCCTGAGCTGCAACCTGGGAACCATCAGAATCTTTCCCTCTCACTTCCCACATCCGGTGAGATCCAAGCCATGGCTCTTTTGTTTCTGTCATAAATACATAACCTTGAGGACTCCCTTTCCTCTCCATTCCTGCTATCTTTAAGCCCAGAGGCACGAGGAAGTCAAGCTAATTGAGCTGTACTCAGACCTGTCAATGCCTGAGGCACATCCCATACTCCTTCCTGTGCTGCCTGTCACCATCCATCCCTCAGCCCTGCTGGGATCTGCTCATTTCTGACCTGCCTGCTCCTCTAGGGCCTCTCCTCTCTTCTCCTGTCAGTCTTCAGCTCACATTCGTGGATGCCAGCCTTTGAAGGCATCCATAGTGGGGGCCACTGACAGTGTCCAGAAGTCCCCATTGAGTTAGGACTCCAGTTTGGCAGAGACATTGGCTGTTTTGATGTGGTGGTGGGTTTGCTCTGCCTGGAAGCTGCTCTCAGGCTAGCCTGATCATCAGCAGTTTTTCGTGACTGCTGAACATCAGTCACTCAGGTGAGGAGACCCAGTCACGGCACTAGCAGTGATAGCCATATTCTTGTGAGGACTGCTGCCACCACTCACAGCCACAGGTACATGAATTGTCACTGGGTGGCGGATACTTTCCTCTGGAACTGCTGCAAATGGTGTCCTTTAGTCTCCCTGCTAGCCTAGGAAGTATGGTGACTGACACTTACTAATTCGTCTCTCAGAGGTGAGGAAACTGGGGTGCAGGGTGGTGGGGTGTGGGTGGTGGGTAATGGCTGACAGGAAGGGAACCTTCTGAAAGTTGGTTCTGGTTTCTGAGGCTTATCTGTTGTCTGTTTTAAGATTGTGAAGGTTCTTCTGCACATTGTAACCATAAACTTCCCTCTCGTTGTCAAATGTGGGCACCTGACTATAGGATCAGGTCTTATTTTCTTTTTTTTTTTTTTTTTGGTTTTTCTCCGGTACCAGGAACCGAACTCACGACCTCGCGCATGCCAGGCAGGCGCTTTTGCCGCTGAGCTAAATCCCCAGCCCTAGGTCTTATTTTCTTGACCTCTGTGATTTAGTAGAGGATCTGGCACCTGGTAGCATCTTAGTGACAGTTGTGGATCTGGATCAGCAGTAAACTCTCCATTTCACCTGGTGGCCGTGTTTCCTCAGCTGTCTGAGCTCCTGCCCTCCGTCTCAGTCAAGTGCCATCGCAGGTTGAATGTCTTCATTTGCCCTCTCTTACCCTGTCTGCCTTGCTTGTTTTACAGCTGTCTCACTGCCCTGTCTCCTTCCATTGTGATCGTGCCTCCATCCCTCTCTTCTGTTTCCAGGCTTGATCCAGGATGCTCCCACTTCCGTTCTCTGCCAGGCTTCTTGAAGGAGGCTCTGCTACAGCCTCTGCCCAGGCTTCTGTTCAGCCTCCGCGGAGGCCTGTCCATGGCGTCCCATTGGCAGCCCCTGAGCTGCGACCGAGGCTCCCAGAAGCTACTTGATGGGTCTCTGGCATGGACTTGACTGTGCTGCTCCCTGGAAAGTGCAGTGCTTTTGTTTTTCTTTTAAATTAGTTCCAATTCTTAAAATATCTTGAAATATTTCATCACAGAAGATTATATAATGAGCACTCATACACATACCACTTATATTCAACTAATGCTCACATTTGCAGTTTTTCCTAATACCTTTTGTTTTTGATGTAGAGATTACGGCTGTGGTTACAGGTGCTCTGTGTCCTGCCCCTTCCATAGGAAGCTGCCATCCTTTACCTTTCAGTTTTCGCAGTCACCCTGCTGGTGATGGTGGCCTTGAGGAAGATCTTACCTCATCTTGGGTGCTTTAACACCTTCAATAAATGGTGTTGGATTGTGCCTTCCGTCTGCCAATTGCTTTATTTTTCTCTGTTTTAGATCCATCAACATTGATCCGGGTAGCTCTTGGTCATTCATTTTAAATGTTTTATGGCAGCTCATTTATATTTTCCCCACAATTTATTTATCTGTACAGTGACTTCTCTCCTTTATTTCTTTGCTTGGTGCATTTGCTCCATTTGTCACTGTTAACAACTTTTGAGTTTTAGAAGAAAGTTACTGGATGCCTGTCAGGCATATAACATTGTTGTACCCAGGCAGTGGGAGGAAGAGGTAACTGAACAAGACCTTCATTCCTCCTGGAGCCCTGTGCCAGGGTCCTGGAAACCCTCCCTTAGCTCCTGGTGCGAATGGCTTCAGTGGCAGTGACAGCCAGCATTCATTTTGGCATCCTGTGTCCCAGGCCTTGTTCTTCGTCCTTTGTGCCTGTTAAATCCTGTTATTCCCACCGCAACCCCGTGACATTGGTAGCTTTCTCTTTCAGCATTTTCTTCTCGTTGTCTCTCTCATCAGGACATTTGTGGCCCACCCAACTCATCTGGGATGACTTCAGAATCCTTAGTTTAATCACATCAGCAAAGACCCTTGTCCAGAGAAGGTCACTGGGTCACCTCTCTGTGTCTGTGATGAAATACCTGGGATAGTCTTTTAAGGAGGAAGGGTTTATTCTGGCTCGTGCTTTCAGAAGTTTTAGTCCGTGATTCGTTGGCTTTGTGGATTTGGGGCCTAAGTGAGGTAGAACATTTATGATAGGATCCTGTGCTGCAGCAAAATCGTGGACCTGTAGCAGTCAGCAAAAAGAGACAAAGACTGATGTCTTTGGATTCCCTGCTATGGCACATCCCCAGTGATGTAACTTTTTCCATTAGGTCTCTCTTCTACCTCCTAGTAGTGCCACAGACTAGAGACCAAGCCTTCATAGGTCTTTGGGGATTCCAAGATCCAGACTGCAAGAGTCCTGTCCATAGATCCCAGGGGTTTGACATGGACATCTCATTGGAGTGTCATTACTGTTCTTGACAAGTTCCTGTCTTTTGACATCTGACTCCATGTCCGCGGTTCAGTGCCTTCTCTTCCGGCCTTGGCATGACCCCCTCCTTGTCCCTGTTTCCTCTGTGTGTCCCCAGTGCATCAATGAGCAGAGTGTTGTGCAGCAGGGCGTGGTGGGTTTGTCTCTCCTTGTAGGGGTCCTCGTGTGTTCTTAGTTCTTGACACATTCCAGACCCTCAACCAGGCTTTGACACCTCAGAGTCCTTGTGGATGTGTGCTTTTCTCTGGTTGCGGCCCATCCTGTCTCCTGTGCTGGGTAGTATGCTGGGCATCACCTTTCCTCATCTGGCGGCCAACCTGAGCGCCATCCTTCCCACCTGGATGGTTGCAGTCGCTGCCTTCCTGACCTTTCCGCACTCAGTCTTTCATTGCCTGGCCTCCAATTCTGTCAGAATGCTGCTGTCAGAATGATCTCTCTGAAACACTGTTTTCCTCTGTCTCTGCTTAGAGGCGTCGGCGTCTCCTTGCCTCTGTGGCAGCAGGGTCACAGGCTTGCCCTCTTATAACCTGCTATCAACTAATCACCTGTGACCCTATCTTTATACTTCGGAGCCCATTACTATTTTTCCGTTTCCATCCTAGTGATAGATTGTATATGTTATTTTTTTTCTGCAAATGGGAATTGTATGTGCTTTCCTTTCCTAAAAACAGCTCTCTAGCTTCTCTGGATCTGTCTGAGTTCTGGTGCTTGCTTACTCCATACCAGTGGCAAAGGACAAGAGTTCCTCTGGCCTCCTCTTCTGTCAGCCAAGCAGTCTTCTTTAGGCCCCTTCCCTGCAGCAGTTACAATTCATACCTCAGGCATGCAGGCCAGGGTTTACAAGGAGCAGGAGGAGGGTGCTGTGTTTTCCAGTCCTATGCCTGTGGAGGAAAGAAGGCACTTTGTCATGTCATCCATTTGTTCTGCAAGTCCTAACAGGAAGAAATACTTGGTGCTTCCTGCTGCCAGGTCCTAAGGGTATTCTGAAGGACAAAGGACAAATAGACATGGTATCTGCCCTCTGAGTTCACCCTCTGCACTGCAGGAGACAGGTGGCAATTATGAATCACATAGGAAAAAAAATTTATGTCTGTGTATATTTGTATGTATATGCAGAAGTCTGGGATGAGAGCTATGGAGAAAAAGTATAGGGAACTTCTCTGAGTATAAGTTAAGGACCTGGCTTGAATAGGCTTCGGGTGACAGGGGCTTTGGGCTGAGAGCAGAGCAATCATAGCATTAGTTAGGCCTCAGGCGCCTTGGGAAGAGGAAGCCAAAGGGCAGGAAGACCTAGTGGCTCACACCTGTATTCAGGGAAAGATAGAAGATTGGATTGGGAGTTCAGTCTTGACCCTGGGAGCACTTCACATTTTGTGTTTCACTTTTTGCCTTTTTTCCCTCCTCTAGGTTAGAAAATCCAGTCAGGAAGTACTCTTGATTCTTTTGGAGCAAGATCTAATTTTCCAGAATGATATTGAAAACAGAGTATGTCCGATTCTGCTGGAACTGTCTGCCCCGGAGAGTGACGATGAATACAGAGCAGAAGCCGTGAGTGTAAGTCTGTTTGGGGAATGCCTGTCAGCACCTGTGGGGACTGTCCTCTGTCTTTGGCTTAGCACGATTTGCAGTCTTGTCTGCATTCCGTTTTGGCCAGCATATTTCCTATAACAAGGTAGCCAGTGACTCAGCCTAGGTCAGAGAAAGCTCACTGTGTAGCTGTGAACCTGTTTTGGGAGCACTGGTTGTTTTAAGAAGGTGCGGCTCAGGAAATCACAGTAACGTGGGAAGAGCCGAGGTAAGATGCTCAGGCTGACAGGAACGTCCTTGAGCCTGCTTGGATCACGGGCCTTGTTTCTCAAACAAAGGACCCTAGCATGGTATGTGAGATAATTTCAGGACAGTTAAAAAAATTTGATAGATCCATGGTCTGTTTTATAAATTAGGAAAAAGGTAAAGTAGTTTTGTAGCAAATAAGAAAAGTCACTGTGAGGAATGCAGATAATGGCAATATATTTACAACAGTTTGAGAAAAGTGTAGAGCAGTGATGGCGAACCTTTTAGAGCTGTCAGTGATACAAATAGCCCACTGTGGCATGCATGCCATGCGTGCCATTAGGTTCGCTACCACTGGTGCAGAGTGTTTGTGTTCACATCAATTATAGATATACCACGAAGGGAATACTATAGCTGCATGTCCTCTACTTTTATAGGTTCTTTGTTTCTTTGTTCTTGAGACAGGATCTCACTGTGTAGTTCAGGCTGGCCTTAAACTCACTATATAGCCCAGACTAGCCTTGAACTTGCAACAGTCCTCCTGCCTTAGCCTCCCAGGTGCTGAGATTGAGGCCCGTACCACCATGCCTGGCTCTACATTTATACTTACTAGTATGATATCCTTGGGTGTGTGAGACTCTACTCACTATTCCATGAGCGTATAATCAGGACTTCTACTCTTTCTTGGAAAATTAGTGGTTGATGAGCCAGTGCTGGCTTTTATTGCCCTTGGGCCAGATGCCTGGTCTGTCCTTGTGTTTCTTCCTCTGTGGCTCAAGAAGAAGTCATCATGAACCTCTTGTTCTTAGCTTCTCTGCCGACCCATGTAAATGGTGATGGGTGAAGTGACCCTTTCTGTCTGCATTATGGAAATGCATTGCCCCAGGATTATTCCAGTATTTTAGGAAGAATTGGTACATAAGGATTTAAAAATCATAAGCTTTGATTGTGAGTAAAGTAAAAGATAGAAGATAGTTGTTTTCTTGTTTAGAAAAGAATGATGTTAGAGAAAGGAATTATTTTCTGTTCCCAAGTACAAGAACATTATATGCCACGGAGCTAAAAAATTGTATTGCAGCATCAGAACATTTGGCAATTATTCTTTATTTATGTAAAAGTTTTCTTCAACTATGCGTTAAAGGTCTGGCTTTTTAAACTAATTTAATTTTTCGCATATTCCATATGTTTATAAGATGAATCAGGCTGAAGAATAATTGATTATTAAAATTCAAATTCTCCAGGGCTCTTTTTATAAATTTCAAGTTTCTCTACAAGAAATTAAATTTATGTTGCAAAATGAACCTGGATAATAACATTTAGCTGGGGTGTTTGGCAGTTGAATAGTGAACTTTGCCAACTAGATCATCTTTTTCATTTGGAAGCTGGTTAGGCGAGTTTCCAAGGTTATGACTGACAACCAAATATCTTATCCCTAAAGACTAATAATACATGAAAAATAATGCTGAGGGCATTTTTGCATGATTTTTGTTTTGTTTTGTTTCCAAGTGCTCCATTCTTGTCAGCAATATTCTTTTTTGGTAGAAATATTTGGAAAATATAACAAGCCTTCCAGAAGCTATCTCTACAAATCACTCGCAGAACAAATTAGTTCACATCAATTTTGTTTTTTATTCCAAGTGAGTGGCTGGTATCATGGTTTGAATATATAAACTTTCAAATGAGGTTACAGGAATGGAAGTGGCCTTGAGCCCCCACACTCCACCCCCAGGCCAAGTATATGCCTCTTTGTTCTCCCCGGCTTCTGAAGGGCCTCTCTTTCTCTTCCCCTGGAGCCCTGGTAGGAGCAGGATGTGAGGGGTCTTGTCTGGCCCATGTGCATTTTGGTCCATTTCTTTCCCCCAGAGCCTGGAGGCTAAGGGCCTTAGAGGAAACACGGCCCCTGGGGCCCAGTCAGCTACCAAGTGAAGATAGGCTGACATCTTTTCAGTGGGGAAATGATCGTGTGGGTAGCATGTGGGTTCCACTCTTTAAGGAGCACAGTGTGTTTTGTAGGACTTCCTGGGAGAGCAGTGCTCCCATTCAGCTGGTCTATGAGTGATACCCCAACACTGTGGAAGCAGTGTATATTTGTTAGCTGGTAACTAGGGAGCTGATGGCTTAAGGGTTGATGGAGCTGGAAAGAGGCAGATTGGGCTAGGTTGTTGTCCTTTGTGTCTAGGCCTGGCACCATGTCTGTCCCTCTCGCTCTGCTCCCTCTCCCTCTTCTGTAGTGCTGGGATTGCAGGCATGTGCCACCATGCCTGGCTAGGGCTCTCTTTGAGGCCATATGGGGTGAAGGTGCTGAATATACATAAACACACACCCACTATGTTGCTTTGGAGATGGCTTCTCACTTCTGAAGATACTGCATATCACATGGACAGAATGTATGTCTTTTCACTCTTATTAGGAGTTACAATCAGTTGATTGTGATGCTAGCAACTCTGGTACATGTGTTATTGGGACAATCAGGGCAGCTTACGTGCTAGATTTGTAGGTTCTCAAATGCTTATGCACTTTCTTTTATGAAATCTTTCTAGATGTCTAAGCCATGTTAGTGACTCTCTTTTATGCAGTCATCAGGGTTGGTGCATATATCTCTTCTGTCATTTAGCAATTGAGTTGTGAAGTTGTTGACTTCTCCCCTGGGACAGCGAGCTCTTTAAATATGGAGGCATGGCATCTTTGCATCATCAGCACCCAGCACAGTGCCAGGCCCAGAGTCAGTACTAAATAAATGTTAGTTGTTGGATGAATGGATTGCTAAAAACTGCAGGAGCTGTATCTTGTAATTATATCTAGACAGGATAAACAGGCCACTGGAGACCAATTATAATTCCTCTTGCTTGCAGGGAGGCCATTAGCATTCTGAGATTATAACTAATTGTCAGAAGCCTATTTTTCTCTCTCAACACGTTTTCACATTAAGGCTTCCTCATTTTTTGTCGTCATTCCTGTTTTTAAGCTCATTTTTATTTGTGCATTTATTTAAAAAGAATGCTGTGGCTATGTGCTATGAAGAATACTTGGCTCCAAGCAACTAAGTGAAGATCGTCCTTCTATACAAGTGGTTCCCAGGGCCACAGGAATATAATTTCTTGTCACTCTGTGTACTGACTTTTAATGATTCTGGATTTGTTTTATACTGTGTAGTAATAAGGTCATGTGGGTATGGCAGAAGGGGAGGAGTGGATGGAGATACTGGGAACTCTTTAGCTGCCTGTTACCCTGGATACAGAAGTCACACATCTTCATTTATTGTGACTGTTACTTTGTACAACTCTGCTAAGCATCACATCAAGAAATACACATTTCCTGAGTTTGAAGACATAGCCTTTCCTTTATTTATATTATGGGGTTGGTTTCTTCTCTCCCACCCCACAGTGCTTAGTGTTTTTCTCCGCTTATCTGCTTGTGTGCAAATTCCAAACAGAGCGATGTGTAGATTGCTTACTTAACTACTGTAGAGTAGCAGTGCTATGTACATACTGAGAATGAGAATTTAGAGGAAATCTGCTCTCCCTTCCTTCCTTCTCTTCTTTTTTAATTTTTTGGGGAGAGTGGGAGAGGTTTTTTCGTATATTTTGGGGGTAACTTCATTTTGTTTTAATTTCAACTTTTAGAAAAGTTGCAAGAATAGTAATATGAACTCCAGAATACACTTAAACTACTGGCATCTCTAGTACTTTATATTTAGTTTCCTTTGTGATATCGTTTTCCTCCCCTCCCCTCCAAGAAAGAGAGAGAGGTTTTTTCATTTGGACCTTATGAGAGTAAGTTGCCAGCCTTGTGTCTCTTCACATGTAAATAGTTTAGTGTTTATACCTTGAAAACGAGGAAATTCTCATGTCACAAATTTTCATAGCACAGTGATCAAAATCAGGAAATGTAACGTGCGTACAGTGCTGTCTCTGATCCACGGTTCATATTCAGATGTTGTCACTTGTCAGGGAACTGGGTCAGAACCCTCACTGCATTGAGTTATCATGTCTCCTTGGTGTTCACTAACCTAGAACAGTTCTTGGGTCTTTTGTTGTAGTAACATGCTGAGAAAGTACAGGCTAGTTCTTACGTAGAATGTCTCATGTTTGGTTTTGGTTGCTGTTTCCTCATTGTTGGATTCAGATTCTTCCTGGGAGGAATATCATGGAAATACTGTATTCTCAGTGCGTCAGGGTAGAAGGCACAAGACTTTTTATATTGGTGATGTTAGTTTTGATAACTTGGTAGGTAGAGATGGTATCTGCCATGTTCTCCGTTATGCTTTTTTGTTCCATCCGAAAGTGTCAAGGAAAGTTACTTGACGCTGTGTGAGTATATTTTTCCTCATCAAACTTTCACCCTTCAGTAATGGTGCCTGTTGATGGTTCTAGTTGGCACTCACTGGGAAGACTGTGCCCGTCTCCATTATTTGCTAGCAGTTTATGGAAGGCTTTCAATTAGGAAGACTATGGTAGACAATTTTCATTTTCTACTGTATATTTGTCAGATTTTAGAATCATTATTCTGGCCTCGGAAAATAACCTGGGAAATATTCTCTTGCTATCTACTTTTAGAAAGATTCTGTTTAATATTGGAGTTGTTTTTTCTGTTATTAAATATTTAATTCACAGTAAAAGCCCTGATTTGAGTGAGATGTTTTTTGATAACATTCAATTTAAATGTAGGACTTCATTTTTATTCTCTCCTCTGTGTTACTGGGTGAGTTGGATATTTTAGAGAATTTATTAATTTCATCTAAATTGTCAAATTTATTGGGCTAGAGTTTTTCACAGTAGTTCCTTATTATCCTCTTAATGCCTATATGATCTATAATGTTAGCACTTTCATTTGTGAGATTGGTAAGTTGTGTTTTCTCTATTTTTTCTTTCTTGAACAGTCTTGTAAGGGATTTATCAATTTTATTAATGTTTTCAAACCAATTTTTGGCTTTATTGATTTTCCTTGTTGCTTTTTTTAGGGATTGAAATTTTTTTTATTTTAGTTTGTTAGTACATGTGTGTAGTACATAATGTTTATATTCCTTGTGGGAAGTTGACACATGTATATAACACATCTTAACTCCTTTTTGCATCCTTTTTCCTTTCCCTACCTAACCCCTCCACCCACCTCTTGATCCTTTCCTTTCTTTTTGGTGCATGTCTGCAATACACAGTGTTTACATTCCTTGTGTGGAGTTGGTGCAGGTGCACAAAACATCCAAATTCGTTTTTGTCAGCGCTTGTCCTGCCCTCCCTCTCTTCTCCCGCCATCTCTTGATCCCCTTCACCTTTGACAGTGATCTGTCTCCCTACTTCATATTATCTTTTATTTTGCTCTTTGTTTTTACTCTGGGTTTCTTGTGTAAGAGAAACCATGTGATATTTAAGCTTGTGTGTCTGATTTCTTTCATTTAACTAAATTATCATCTCAAGGTACATTGATCTTCCTCCAAATGACTTGAGTCCTTCTTTATGGCAGAGTAGAATTCCATTGTGCAGCAATATCACATTTTCCTTATCCATTCGTCTACTGATGGACATATAGGCTGCTTCCAAGATTTAGCTCTTATGAATTGCGCTGTTACAAACATGAGTATGCGTATATCACTGTGATAGGATCTCTTTTAAGTCTTTCAGGGAGACCTTGAAAGGAGAATAGCTGGGCTAAATGGAATTTCTAGTTTTAGCTTTTTGAGGAATCTCCATAATGATTTCCATAGTGGTTGTATAAGTTTGCTTTCCTACCAGCTATGTAGAAGTGCTTTTACCATGCAGCCTCTCCAGCATTTATTATTGATTTTTTGATGATGCCCATTTTTTCTAGGGTAAGACGGAATCGCAGTGTTGTTTTAGTTTGTGTCTCTCTAATGACCAATGATATTGAGCATTTCTTCATGTATTTGTGGACCATTTGTAAAGTGCCTTTTCATTTTGCTTCCCCATTCTTTTGATTGGGTCTTTTATTTTGGGGCAGTCTAATTTTTTTTTTTTTTTACATTCTTTATATATTATAGATGTGAGTCCTTGTCTGAGGAATCGCTGGCAAAAATTTTTTTCCCATTCTGTAGGTTGTTTTTTCACTCTGTTGGTTGTTTCTTTTGCTGTGCAGAAACTTTTAAATTTAATATCATCCCATTTGTTAATTCTTGGAACTATTTCCTGTACAACTGGAGTTCAGTTCAGAAAGTCCTTTCCTCCACCTATGGCTTCAGATATTTTATCTATCTTGTCTTCTTCCAGCAGGTTGTGTTTCAGGTTTAACATTTAGTTCTTGATCCATTTTGAGTTTAGTTTAGTACAAAGTGAGGAAGTGAGTCTAGGTTCAATCTTCTGCATGTGAATAGCCAGTTTTCCCATTGATCCTCAAGTCTGTTTTTGTGCCAGTACCATGCTTTAAAAAAAAAAAAAAAATTCACAATAGCTTTGTAATATAACTTCAAGTCCAAGATTGTGATGCCTCCTGCTTTGCTCTTGTCCCTCAAGATTGCTTTTGCTATTCTTGGTCTCTTCTCGGTCTCTCGGTTTCTTGTGAATTTTAGGATTGTTTTCTCCAGTTCTGTGATGAATGCTGTTCAAATTTTGACTGGAATTGTATTAAATCTGTATATCAGTTTTGGATATGTGGCCGTTTTGACTATCTTGGTTCCGCCTATCCAGGAACAGGGGATGTCTTTCCATTTTCTGATGTCCTCTTCAATTTCTTTTTTCAGAGTACTATGGTTTTCATTGTAGAGGTCTTTCACTTCCTTAGTTAGGTTAATTCCTAAGTATTTAATTTTTCTTTGTGCCATTATGAATGATGCTTCTTCCTTAATTTGTTTCCTCAGTGGGTTCATTATTGGTGTACAGGAACTCTATTGATTTTTGTGTGTTGATTTTGTACCCTGCTGCATTACTGAATTGGGTTACTAATTCTGAGGGTCTTTTGGTGGATTTTGATGTTTTTTTTCTATGTAGAGGATCATGTCACCTGCAAATAATGGTAATTTGACTTCTTCCTTTCCAATGCACATCCCTTTTATTTTTCTTGTCTAATTGGTCTTGCTAATCTTTTACCTTCCGTGTCGAACAGGAGTGGTGATGTTGCTTGTTTTCTTTCTCATAGATTTCTGTTATTTTTTCTGTCTTTTACTTTCTTGAGCTCAATTTTCTTGCATTTTTCTAGCTTCATAAAGGGGAAACAATATTTTTAAGCCTACCTTTTTTACTTTATGTAAAAGTACATGTTTAATGTTTATATTGACCCTTTTATCATTAAGCAGTTCTGACAGTAATCCATGTGTTTTTCTACTGTAATATTAATATAACAACTCTAACATTCTTAGGCTTGTTACTGTTTATTATATTTGCTTATATTCGTTTATTCTCACCCTGTATGTAAAGTGTGTCTGCTTTCATTAGCATATGGTTGGGTCTTGCTTTTGTATCTAGTCTGATAGTTTCTGCCTTTTAATTAGAATGTTCAGTCCGTTTATCTTTATGTGATTATTAATATGTTTGGATTTATTTCTGCCATTTTGCTATTTATTTTCCATTTTTCTCATCAGTTTTTGTTTCTGTGTTAATTTTTTCCGTTCTGTTGGGTTGAATGAATATTTTTTAAGATTGTGTCTTAATTTCTCTCTTAAGTATTTTCAAAAACTACAGCAGTTTAGCGGGGTGTAGTGGCTCGTGAAGGTAGCCTCAGCGCTCTGGGAGCTGAGAGGATCCCAAGGTTGAGCCCAATCTGGGCATCTTAGTGACTTAGGGAAACCCTGTCTCAAAATACGAGATAAAAAAGGGCTGGAGGGTAGCAGTGTGAAGGCCCTGGGTTCAGTCCACAGTATTGAAGTGGGGTGGCTGGAGGGGGGTGAAAACTAGAGCAATTTATTTATTTTATTTTATTTTATTTTTTGGTCTTTTTGAGACAGGTTCTCGCTGTGCAGTTCAGGCTGGCCTTGAGCTGACTTTGTAGCCTAGACTGGTCTCGAACTCGCAACAATCCTCCTGCCTCAGCCTCCCAAGTGCTGGGATTACAGGTGTGTGCCACCACGCCCAGCCTAGAGCAATTTATAACAGTGTCATTTC
>NW_004955445.1:1286744-1310877 GCF_000276665.1 Chinchilla lanigera
AGCTCCAGACTATGGGGCATGTGACAGACAGTGAAGTCCTTTAAATGAATGCAAGTACAAATGTCATTCCATCTGTGTAAAATTTTTTAAGAAGTTAATGAAGGAAAAAAATATAGCCTTTTATGCCCTTATTTTTACCATTTTTGGGGGATTGTCCTTTCCTAGATCTGAGTTATCATCTGGTGTCATTTCCCTTCGTCTGGAAGAACTTACTTTGTAGTACTTCTTATAGTTTAGGTCAGCTGCTGGTGAAGTTTGTTTTGGCTTATCTGTGTCTTTAGTCACCTTCATTTTTGAGTTATAGTTCTGCTTGATAGAGAATTGTAGGCTGGCAGGTTGGGTGTTTCTTCCTTTTGCATGCTTTAAAAAAATCATTCTGTTGTCTCCTGTTTCTCTTGGAAATCAGTTGCTACTCATATTATACTCATCTTGTTGGTGATACATGTGATTTGAATGCTTTGGTCTTTCAGATGACTCCGCTTTTCTTCTTATTTACAGATAATCTGCAAAATGGCTTCAATGGTGAGTAAGAGCACAGTTGAACGCCTGCTACTCCCTCGGTTCTGTGAACTGTGTGGTGATGGGAAGCTCTTTCAAGTTCGGAAGGTGGGAACATAAAAGTTTCAAATATTGGTTTCAAAATATTAGTTAAAATGTTCAAAATCAGTTCCTCTGAGGTTTCTGTCTAGCTGTTCAGTAGCCACGGTCTGGAGAAAAATGTGGCCAGCATGAACTGTGTAAGCAAAGAATCTGAACAGTGTTGTAGTTTTTATTGCAAGTGGGAAGTACTTAGAGACCTGGAGATGAGAATTTCTGTGAGCAGATCGGCTGCTCTTGGGTGCAGGGTGAGAGGAATGGGATCTTGCTGGCTGATGGTTAGGTGTTGTTCAACAGACCTGCGAGCTCTTTGATTTCTGGGGGTGATTCGTGTCAGAACCCTCTTTGCTGTACCTTCCAAGCCCAGTCCCAGCTTCTCTGGTAGTTGCTCACCACTTCATTGTAGTTCTTCCTTTGGAAGCTGTTGCTGTGCTTCCCTAAGCAGCCTGAGCCTCCACCTTGCTGCCTTCAGGCCTTGCTCCTCTGGCCTCTCCACATATTTCGTGGCCAAGATGGTGGCCTCCCTTAGTAGGCAGAGACTGTAATAGGTCTCTTCTTTCCCTGTTGCTAACCAAATGCATTATGTATCAAGATCAGTTAAGAGCCAGAAAAACCCTAGAATTGGGTAACTTGTAAACGTTGTGTTTGAGATGCAGCAGAGGCACCTCGCAAGGTGCTATGTGGGTGCTGGGCTTGGTAAGGGCTTGTTAACTGCCCCACAAAATGGGTAATTACTCTCTAGGTCCCTGCTTGTTAGTTTTTACAATTTGTTAAGATAAAAAAGGAAAGATAAGAATAATGGGTATATCTTTTGCATTCTTAAGGTGTGTGCTACAAATTTTGGTGATGTTTGTCATGCTGTTGGACAAGAAGCCACGGAGAAATTTTTGGTATGTGAAGTTTTTTCAGTCCTGATTGCTCATGTACTTCGTAGTGCGCTTTCTGAAGCAGTTGTAAGGCTTTATGCTTAGGAGTCTATTGTTTGGAACGGCGGCTCAGTTTTACATTCATCAGTATCAAATTTCTCAACAGTTACCCATTTTCCTAAGCGCTAGGCAGCTCTCGTGGGGAATGGGATGGAAGCAACCTCAGGCCTCTTGCCTCTGGAATTTGCTGCTGCCTCCTTATGTTCACACTCCTTTGTTTCTTATCAGTGTCTAAGTCCCTCTGTCCCCTCTGTCCCCTCTGCGCTGCTCATTCTAGTCTAGCACCTTGCCCTTGGGCCTCAAACTATTGGAATTTTTTTCTCGGATGGTGGGTCACTGGCCTTTCAGTGACAAATAAATATCCTTACAAATTTATATCCTTTACAAATAAATATCCTTTCTCACTCCTCATCACCTTTCTCTGTTCTGTACACTACCCTGGCCTGTGTGGGTTTTACCTCTGGCCAGGCATCTGGGTCCTGGGGGTCCTGGGGGAAAAGAGGAGAACCCAGTCATCTGTATATTTGATAAATTCTCATCTGATTCTGATGCACAACACAGTAGAAAACTACTTCAGCCAGCCAGGGCTTTCAGCTTCCTTGAAGTTTCCTGCTATTTCACCCTCTAGGCCTCTGCTTGTTACTACCCCTGCCCCTAAGTGTCTTCCCTGCCTGGTGGGACCCAGCTTGAGGCCAGTCTGTAACATTCCCTCCTTGTCCAGACTCCCCTCCCCACTGCACTACAGAGGGTTTTCCTCTCCCCCGACCCGCTAGATTTTGTTCAGAGTACCCCATGAGAGCTTTGTGCATGGAGATCTCGAGGGTAGGGCCCCATCAGGTTCACCTTTGTTTCCCCATTGCTTACCTGGTGCCTGGCACCTAGAGGACAGCTGAATGCTCAGAAACCATTTTTTACTGTTATTTGACAGAACACAGTACCTGCATGGTTGGAATTTAACCTTAAAGAGTATAAACTTTAAATTATTTTTAAAATCTAAGTTCAGAATTTCATTTGTTTTATTGGACATCTAAGCCATGTCAACATAGTTCTAACCCAAGCAGACAATTTGAGGAGTGTTATCTTCCACTTGTATATCTGAATAAAGAACAGCAGTGGCCAAACATGGTAATTGTTGTTTAGATGGGTATTTCTTATGACCATATCATAGTCCCATTTGGGAAGCATTTTAGGCTATTTTATATTAGGATATTAAAATCAGAGCCTTTTTTTTTGGTACTGGAAATCAAGCTCATGACCTTGTGCATGCCAGGCAGGCACTTATGCCACTGAGCTATATATCCCCAGACCGAAAATCAGAGCCTTTTCAAGGCTGAATTGTAAAGGAAAATATAATCATGACCTTCATGTAAATATGAATAAACATATGTCAAAGATTATATTTAACGTCTAGGCATAGTGGCACATTCCTGTAATCCCAGCATTTGGGAGACTGAAGCAAGAGGATTGCTGTGAGTTCGAGGCCAGCCTCAACTACATAGCAAAACCTTGTCTCAAAAAGCCAAAAAAAAAAGCAAAAAACCCCAAGATTATATTTAACTGATTTATGAATTGAGGGAAACCAGTAAAATGTTTAATGGAGACTTCAGAGTACCCCATATTTCCAGTCAAATTAAGGAATACCAAAGGGAACTTACAAAAAGATTCAAAACTGGCCAGTGTCTAGGATGTTGATCGATTGCATTCTGCTGGACGCGGTTCGCGTTTCTGCAGTAGGAGTTACGTGTGTTACTATCAGTTTGTAATAACTTTCCATCTCTACAGAGATGTGTAATGCCTAGTGAGGCAGTGATAGTTGAGCAAGCTAATTGGGACATCCACTAAGTTTCAGTCTTTTGTAATCTTTACCTTTCATGTGATGAATGTGTCATTCTGCTTCTTCGGAGTTTTCTCTATTTTATTAAACTTAGCCACGTCACTTAACTAAAGTTAGTAGGTGAAGAAGATGTTACTTCTACTTATCACACTTTCTATTTGTCTCAAATGATTCCTTTTAGAGCGCTGTATATTTCCCTTTGTTCTTATTTTCTGGGTTGTCTTTACTACAACATTAAGACAGGTTCTAGTTCTACCCATCCTCAGAGTAATCAAATTTGCGTAACTATGTTTTGTGCTATTTTTGCTAGCTCCTCAAATTTTTTGAGCTCTGCTCAGATAACGTATGGGGTATGCGGAAAGCCTGCGCGGAGTGCTTCATGGCCGTGTCCTACAACACCTCCCCCGAGGTCCGCAGAACCCAGCTCTCACCTCTCTTCATCAGGCTCCTCAGCGACCCCTGTCGATGGGTAAGTGCTGTGGGCACTGTCACCACACTGGGCACTGTCCACCTGTCCAGCTGTGTCCAACTTCTGGACCTTGCTTCAGTTTCTGGACTTGTATTTTGTCCTTTTAGTTACTGGTTGGCATAACTAGATTTAGGTCTTGTGAGGGCTAAATCTAATTCTTGGGTAACTAAAATCTCCAAAATATGGAGGTGATAGTGAGGAAGAATATTGAGAAAGAATACGGCAGCATTTGGAGCAAGTGAATGTCATGAGAGCAGAACTGAGGAGGGGAGCGCTGTAACGGCATGGTCAGCCTTTGTGTTACTGCCATATCTACCTGTGAAGATTAAGAAGTATTATTTGTTGTGGAATTGATATTCTAGAAGAATAAAAAGTACAAAATGGGGCCAAATGTCTGCTTATTTTCTGTTAAAAATAGTTTCTTTGGAATTTAGGGACTGGACTGGGAGGGAGTAAATTTGTGCAGACCCACCTTGTGGGCGTCTGGGATCAGCCATCTGTCTCAGCCTGGGGTCAGCCTGGCCTCCACTACACTGTTCTTTCTCTCTGGTTGCAGGTGCGTCAGGCTGCCTTCCAGTCCCTTGGCCCCTTCATTTCCACCTTTGCAAATCCCTCCAGGGCTGGCCTGTACATCCGCGAAGATGGCACCCTGAGCATGCGGCCACCACGCCAGGATCTGGAGGCCGACTCTACCTCTGGCTCACCTAGTCCTGGTGCTTATGGTAACGGCTCCCCCACCAGGTACGCTCCCAGCAAGATCATGGTCAGAACTCACGCTTTAACTCAAGCATCCACCTAGAATTCTAGCAATTACCTTGTCTGGAATTTTAGTAATAGTGACCTTCTGGGCAAGATGGAATATTAGAGCTTTAATTATGTAAAGAAGCAAAAAGTAATTGCAATAATGATTTTGAAACCTGACTACTGGGTTATAAATAATGAAGCTACTGTGTCTCCTAAATTTAGATAAAATATTCATTGAGAGTAGTGATTAAATAACCTATAAAGAAAATTTTCTCTTACTTTTTGATTAATGAAGTTCTTCAGATAATTTACATAGGGAAAAATGTGAATTCTCCCAAAGTCCTATGTTCTTTTGTGAAATTGAATGTTCTGTGCGCATAAAGGTGACATTCCTGGCCACCATTAATAAACCCTACAGTGTTTTGTATGGCAGCTGATTTCAGAACATGGTGAGAAATCATGGGGTTTTTCATATCCTTCTTCTAAGAGCAATGTACCCACCACACCGCTTGATGTAGTTTATAAATGTCTGTCCACTGTCAGTGTCATGCCGGGGTGAGAGCACAGTCGTTCATACCTCGGACAATGCAAATCCTCTTAAGATTGCTTTAGCCTTCCCTTTCTCCTTCCTCCATCAGAGTTCATTGAGCTCGTGCCAAGTGTCAGGCCCGGGTGCCACGTACATGATTGGAAAGTACTCCCATATGGTCAGAAAGTATAGTGAATGTTAATTTTTTTTTCATTTTACGGATTTATTACATAAAAGACATGTTACCATGGGTGTGCCCTCAGAATACTTCCTCTTGCTTTGCACACCCTTATCCCGTCATTCTCACCATGTTCTGAAGCAGTTCTGGAAGTCCTCCGTTGTTTCTTTAGTTGTGCTGTTGTGGCTGCCTCAATATCCAGTGTTGATTCAAAACTTTTACCTTTTATGGTCATTTTGACTCGGGGGAAGAGCCCAGAACTCATGTGATGTCAGATACAGTGAATTAGGTAGATGAGGACACACTTGTGTTTTTCAAGTCTGCCTTTCCATGGGGTGGCATTTGGGAGCAGCGTTCACTGTATTTTTTGTTGTACCTCATAAAGGTATTCCCAAAACAGGACTTCCAAGCCTGCTTCACAAAGTGGCCAGAGTGACGGGTAAGTGTGTTTGAAGTAAGGGGGAGGATTTCAAGGAAGATTAATGGTGATATGTCTTCTACTGATACTCATTTTATTTAAATATTCACATACGGTTTGACCACTCCTAGTCCCTATCAGGACTTGCAGGTGGGTGACAAGTGCCCAGCTCTTGCCAGTTTCAGTGCCTTTGTATTTCCCAGCACCCGCCTGTGGGGGAGGCACTCTGGGCAGCGAACTGGTTAGCTCTTGGCAGCAAGGAGTTTCCGCAGCAGCGAGAACACACCTCCACTTGAACTCTGTGAAGGGTCGGCTGACCGTCCATGTAGCGTTTCCCATGTACACCATACTGCCCTTCGAGCAAAGGGAGCTGCTTTGATCTCTTCCTCACTCGTGAGGCTTTAATTTTGTGACTCCAAGGGTCACGGGGTCGGGGGCTGGTGATGACTTAGGGGAGAAGGACTGAGCTTGTCAGGGTTCTCCGTGTTACCTCCAGACAATGATGTGGCACTGAAAGTCTGCTTCCTTTTCCTTCACTCAGTTTAACAGAGCCTGTGCAGAGAGAGCCAGGTCTGCGTGTGGAAGGGACACCAGCAGAAACCAGTGTTTTCCAGCATGGCCATAGCCCTTCTAACGGCCTAACAGAAAACCCAAAGGAAAGCCCTGCTGTGACAAGAGCTGACGAGAGGACGAGGCTTTCTCCAGAGTCCAGTGCCATCTCAGAACTCCCTCCTGCTAGCGATTCCCCCATCAACAGGCGCCCAGGGAATTCAGAAGATGTATTCAGTAATGTCCTCTATTGGCGAACTCCTCTCCCTGACATAAGCAAGGACATGGAGCTGTTTCTGAGCGAGGCTAGGGTTCAGGAAGAGGGCTGCACAAGAGTTGAGACTGTGTACGACAGCTGTGTGGCCAGGAATGAGATTCAGAAAGTCCTCAAGAGTTTACAGGAGCATATGGTAAATGATCCAGATGTTCAAGGTAAATATACTCATTGTCATTAAGGAGAAAATGGAAGAGAAAATTTCTGTGTTGTACATTGCATATGGCCACTTCCTTCTTCCTTAGGCCTGTGTCCTGGTGCATGTGTCTCCTGTGTTTGTTTATACTGTACGTGCGTGGGGAAGAGACTGGTTCAGTCTCACCACGGCCAGCGGAGTCAGAGACGTTTGCGTGTGGGACCCGTGCGAGGACTGTGCCTCCTTGTTCTGCAGACAGATATGCACAGCCTGAAGTCAATTCTGATAGAACAGATCTGTAGCCGTGGGGGGAGTGGGCCTTTCATTAGCTTCTTGGGCGCTATGGCGTCATTTCCCACATCTAATGCCCTTTCTAGTTAGGAACAGCTAAGGGTGGTGTTCCTTTAGGAGCTTATTAAATCATCCCTTAGCTAAATTCTAAGGTTTCTGCCTTTGTACTGCTTGGAAAAGTACAACTTCTTCTTTGGGGTATTTTTCATTTTATGACTAGTGCTCCCACTGAGCGTCTGATCTGAGAGCCAGACCTTGCAATCCATATCCATTATCACGACTCTTCTTTCTCTAAACAGTGCTATATTTGTATTCTTCCTCGAGTTGGAGAAATTGGAAAAAACAACACTTGGTGCTGTTGCTGGATGAAGATTTGTGAAGCTTTCGGGAAGGGAAATGTGAAGATCTAGTTAGCCTTGTGATTATTCTTTGTCCTTAAGCTTATGAAGGAAATTAAATCAGTGTTTGCTGAAGGAATGAGCACGTGTAACATATCACATCTAATAGCCATAGACAAAGGTCTGTTTTTGGAAAACACATTACTGGATTTGTCTGATCTGCAGTGTTAGGACCTCAGCTGGGGGCCAGGCAGCAGTGATGGGCACGTTTTGCCCTGGGGGTCTGGTTGAGGAGACTGTGCAGCAGCCCCACGTAGGCTGTGGTGAGGACGGGGACATGATGTGTTCCGGAAGCACAGGGAGGAAGCTGATCTTTCCTGGGGGCACAGCAGATATGTGGGAGAAGACGTCACAGAGCAGGTGGAGTTGAGCCTGGGCTTGGGGAAGATGGGGAACTGCTATCAAGGGAGGTTGGGAGATGAGTTCTAGAGAGTTCTTTTAGTTCCTTAAAGCCACTGTTTATAGTGTATTACATGTATATGCTACTTAATTTCTTTGTAAGATCTTTTCCTTAGATCTTAAAAGGATCTGTAATCCAAAAGATTCAGAAAAAAAAAATGATGTTTGTGAGCTGACCATAGCAAAGAATGTCCCTCAGGCCATTAGGAAGGACCTGTATGTTTCTCTGAGGAGATGGGACTTGCCCTGGGCATGGTGGGACTTATCGTAAGCCAGCTATAAGTTCCAAACATTGTAATGAGTTTTAGGGTATGTTGAATCTAACTGGTGGAAAATAGGATGCCAGAGTTAGTTGGTGTGTATTGGGAGGCTGGAGACATGAAAACATGCAGTTTTATTGTTATGGAAGCATATGTGAAATATGTCATCTTTATTATTGTACAGGCTCAGCCATCTTGTAGACAGAAGAACAGGTAGCCCTGGGAGCTTAGTAAGATCATTACTGACTAAATTGGTTTACTCATGTACAGGCGCGCTCTGTGTGTGTGTGTGTGTGTGTGTGTGTGTGTGTAGCAGAGAAGGTAGCACCCTGTTTCATAAATGGGGAGAAAGGGGCTGGGGATTTAGCTCAGTGGCACAGCACCTGCCTGGCAAGCGCAAGGTCATGAGTTCAATTCCCGGTACTGGAAAACAAACAAACAAACAAACAAACCAACCAAAAAAATAAATAAATGAGGAGAAGGACACCCCTTGCCAGTGTGGGGTACCTCCCAGCCATCGCTGTTCAGTAATGTATTATCTTTCTGTGGAAGACAGTGGAGTCAAACTCTGGTTTTCCGATTGAGGCTTTTCAAGTTCAGATTGGATGTCTGGTACGTAGCTTGCACTTAGTTGAAATGGTTGCTCCTCGTGGCCCTAGCTTTGCAGCCTGCGGAGGAGGCTCCAGAGCCGTGATGCCCTGCACTTCGGCACAGGAACAGGCCTGCCTGTCTGTGTACTGCCCGCACCCCATGGCACGGCGCACGCTTCTCTGAAATGAGCCCCCATAACCCACACAAAGTTGTTCTAATTCTGGGAACTTCTCTCACTGCAGCTCAAGTTCAGGTTTTATCCGCTGCACTGAGAGCTGCACAGCTGGATTCCACGAGTGAACCTGACAGCAAGCTGCCAGAAGGTCTAAATGAAGTGCCCGTTTCAGATCCTGGCTCTGCCTCCGACAATCAGATCCCTGCGTCAGCTTCATCATCTCAGAATGAGCTTTCGGTGGCCAGGATATTACAAAGCACAGTAAGTATTTGCCCTATCCCTCAGCCACTGAGGATGTGACAGAAATCACAAAGCCGCGTTTTCTTTTATTAATATATCCCCAGAGAAGATAAATGGCAAGTTTCATTTCATTCTTAAGGTCATGTTTTGGATAACTAGACAACCAATCAATCAGGTGATTGATAACCCTGATTCTCTTCCATGGAAACAGGGTGGGGACCAGAAAGTACCTTCCCTCTTCTCTGATGATAACAAGAACTGGTTCTTTGGGGATATTAACAGTATAAATGTTCTGTGTCACTGCAAATAGTCATTTACATCTTTTAATAATGGCAGAGAGTGAATTCATGCAATTCCTAGAATTTAAAGTTGACAGAGGCCTTAGAGAACGATTATCATTTCTAGCCCCTCATTTTGCAGGAGCCCTTTAGTACATGGCTGCTCCAGCAGTGACGTTAGCATGCTGCTCTTTGGAGGGTAGATTTTGAAAAACCAGCAGTGCTTGCTTTCCATCCTAAAGCGCCCAGCCAGCTCCTTTCAAGACCAGGGCCTTGAAGCTGGTTGGGAGGCAGCCTGACTTGTGTCTTCCTTGAGTCTCTCTGAAAGTCTCTAACCTCTTGTAGCTGATGGCTCCTCATTCTTGCTAGGCTTGCACTTGGACCACCTTAAGCTGGGGCCTCCCATAAGTAGGGGTAAGAGTAGTAAGAGCAGAGAAGTGAAACTAGGGAGTTGTCTGTGATTGTGAAAGTCAGGGCAAATTAATACTTTCTCTTTACTGTGGGCCATGACAGACAGGCTCTTCAAACTCATGGTCTTCCAGATGAGAGTAAAACATTAATTCTCTGTTCATATAGTTTATAATTTAGCTTCTGTGATTAAACTAACTTGTCACCTATTGCCCCTTAGAGACCTACTCCAATAAAGCAATATAGGACAAAAACTGTAAAAACTCAGATATAAAATATTTAGAATTGGTTAAGGTTATCATTGATTAATGAGGCATGAGATGATATCTTGTTTTACTGGTTTGTTTCTAAAAAATCGGCAAGAAAACTCAGTTGTTACCCTTGTTCCTTACTACAGAGATCATGTGTGTGAAGTGGAAAGTGTGCATTGACTTCGGTGGGGTGTAATGGTATTTGGATATTTATCAGAGACAAGAGAGGGAGGAAGGGAGGGAGAGAAGGAAGGAAGGAAGGAAGAAAGAAAGGAAGGAAAGAACAGAGGAAGGGAGAGAGAAAGAAGAACAGATTCTGCTAAATTAGGGCCTTGATTTAGGGATTTGAGCGGCTTCATGCCACCAGGCCTCTGTCTTTATGGCACAGGAGTTAGTGCTGTCACGTTTGCTGCTAGACTCTAAGTTCTACTGGGATCAAGCCTGAGGAAGAGAAACCAGAAACTCAGAGAGCTTGGACAGTGAAGAGAGAAGCGTACCTTATGCAACATGCTAGGAAGGAGGAGTGCCACGGTGGGAGGCCCCAGGGCTGGGGAGTCGCTGACTGTCCCAGCTGCCGCTCTTCCACGGTGCCAGTCTCTGCAGGAGGTGCTCAGTGCGGATGGGCTCTGTGTTTCCCACTTTGCTCTTTTGAAGAGCATAGAAACCACATGGCAGAAGTCCATCTCAGTGTCCTCTCCCCAGGCCCCTCCCTCTGGCTACAGTTGCATTATGGATTTACGGGGTTAGCATGGTGGAGTGGTAAAAAACACATCAATCTCCTGAAGACTTGGATTCTTCTAGAAAAGGGATCGCAGGGCAGTGAGTGGTGGGTGCACAGCCATTCCAAGTGTGCTGCACCGCTGTGGGGGCAGGCTGGGAAATGAATTCGTGGTGGTTTGCTTAAACCTTGACTTCGCTGCTAAAGCAAGTGCTGTACATAACAGTTGCACTGAATACATTGGAATAAAATTAATTCCTAAAATGACAATAGTGATTCCAGCCACACATCTTTGTATATGTGAATTTATTAACTTGGAGAAATTGAGGTTACCATACCCAAGAGAAATCTTAGGTTATCATTCCAAAATATTTCTGTTTTATCATGTAGTCTGTTAAAATAAACAGTAGCTTTCAGTGAAAACCTTGGGAATTGAAGGTTCTGGTAGCATGCCTCAGAGTAAACGAAGCATCTATCAGTATATTAATCGACTTTCCCGGATCATATATTGAGCTGATTTGTCAGAATCTATTAGGCTGGTAGACAGTATGACATTTCAAGTGCAAGTTGGAAATCCATGTTATGGTTGAAGGAGAAGGTCAGGTTCATCTCAGTTAATGTTAATCAATGATCAGAGACCAATATGTCACTGCTGAACGTTCTTGCTCATTTTAATTGTTAACCTGATGTAAAGGTTCATCACCAAACATTAGGAGTGTTTGTACATGTGAAAACTGAGGAGAGTGTGTTAAGTAAGTACTTTATCAGCCACAGCTTTCATTTACGTTCACTGTTCCCCTCCCCATCTGTCCCCTCAGTTTTCTCTCAGAGGTCACTATAGTATCTGATTCAGGAGAAAAGCTCTGCCACATTTGCACACTTATCACTTTGCACTGGCTAGCCACCACCTCAAACAACATTCACATGGTTATGGCACAGAGCACCCCAGAAGGCAAGATAATGTTTCCAAGAAATGGCAGAGCTAGTAGTTGTAGGCTCAGGTTGTTGGTAGTCACCAACTTTGATGTCAGCCTTTGCTCTTTGTAAGGACCTGAAGCAGTCTTGAAAACGTATGGTCTATTTTCCTTAGCACTTAAAATGACTGGTCTATAAGATAAGTGCGCAAATGTGGTCTTTAACATCTGGAAAGATAGCACTGACTTTAAGTCATGCTCTTGGGTCGGCTTGCGAAGGCATTTCTGGAGGGAAAGAGGCTTCTTGGAGGAAGCTGGGAGTGGTAGGACAGCCTCCTCCTTTGTCATAAATCGATAATGTGTCACTCAACTTTGTAGGGTCCTGGTGATGCCCAAAATGGAACCAGTGACCATTTGGAGACTCAGCAGAAGCTTGAACCAACTGTACTTGAAGAGAATAAATCTAATTTACAGGTTTGTTATTGAAAAGAAAAAAAAGCAACTCAAACCTTTGTATTTTCTGAAAGTTAGATTTAAGAATGGCCATTGAAGCTGGGTGTGGTGGCATGTGCCTGTTAGTCCAAATACTCTGGGAAGCTGAAGCAGGAGGATCACAAGTTTAAGTTTAGCTGGGGGCAGTGAGTTAGCAAGATCCTGTAGGAAAAAAAAAAAAAAAAGCTAGAAATCTAGACACAGCTCAGTATGAAGGTCTTGGGTTCAATTCACAGTACTGCAAAAAAAAAAAAAATTGTTGAAGCCCGATATTTTTCTAGCAGTATTTGTTCACAATCCATGTTACTAATGTTTCCTCTCTAACTTAAACAAATAAATTCTAAAGTTCTGTTTAAAGTCTTCTGAATAATCCTGTGTACTATTTTAATAAAAACTAAACAGGGTAAGAGAAGAACTTTCACATCTAACGTTGATGTTTAGAGTCTGTGCATATGAATCATTTACCCCCACCTTTTTTTGGTCGAAGAAGCTGACAGCTTCTTTTGTGGAACTGTGTTTGATTTTGTTCTTTCTTATGGATTGGCTTCTTGTGCTGAGTAATTTCCCTTAAATATTTTAAATGATCATGATGCATTGCTTTTACAGCAATAAACATGAATAGGTAAGGTCTTATGAAGGAGACATCCCATCAGCTGGAAAAACAGCAGTGTCCTGAGTGTAGATCTTGGGCTGTAGATTCTTGTGCAGATGTAAGTAGAGAGAGGACATCGCCACACTCCTGAGCTGGGTGAGCACACTGAGCAGATGGTACTGCCTAGACCACTGACGGTGAACCTTTTAGATGCAAACAGCCCACTGAGGCGTGCGTGCCACAGGTTCACCACTATTAGCCTAGACTCTTTCCTGTGATGCTAGATGTACCAGTCTAGAAAAGATGAGACTAGGGATTGCATTAACTTCATTAGGTTGAAACTCCAGGGCCCGGGTAAAAACAAGCTCGTCAGCCCAAAGCCCTTTGACTTAGGTAGACCTCTTGCTCCTCTCATAGTACTGCTCTGCTGTTCTCACCTTGAAATTCCATAGTCCTTGTTTTCGTGAGCTGACTCCTCTCTTCGATGTTATTTCCTACAAACCTGATGTTTTCCTTTTTCTCCTGTTTCCTAGGATGTAATTCCTCAGCCTCTGCTAGATGAGTTCGTGTCAATGACAGACCCTGCTCGAGCCCAGACTGTGGACACTGACATAGCCAAACAGTGTGCCTACAGCCTGCCCGGTGTGGCACTGGCCCTGGGAAGGCAGAACTGGCACTGTCTGAAAGGCACCTACGAAACACTGGCTTCCGACGTTCAGGTAGAAGCAGCCATTTCAGAGGCAGGTGGTTATTTTATTAGGAGGCAAAGGGAAGCTACTGCAGTAAGCTTGTTGACCTCAGTTTCATGTGCATGCAAATTGGCATGCTCTCTGATGAAATGGAGCTTTAAGTGGCCGACGCCTGGCAGCGTCCATTTTGCTCCAGAAATGCCACGTACGATGTTAGGGATGTTGAATTACACTTGCTTGTTCTGATTCATGTGTCTGCTGTGCACCCCTAGTGGAAGGTCCGTCGGACCCTCGCCTTCTCTATTCACGAGCTGGCTGTGATTCTCGGGGATCAGTTGACAGCAGCTGACCTGGTGCCCATCTTCAATGGATTTTTAAAGGATCTGGATGAAGTACGCATAGGAGTACTTAAACATCTGTATGATTTTCTAAAGGTAGGCAGAAGGGTTAAAAGCAAAGCAGAAAAGCTGTCCTTTTCCAGCCAGTTTTGTTAAACCTCGATAGGTATAATATCAGTGAAAAAAATGCAGTTGCCTGATTTCGTCAGTTGAAATGCACCACCCCATATTTTAAAGTGGGTGTCCTTTCACTGATGGGAGATATTTTTCTCTTTCCTTCGACCCCTCCTGTCCTTTAGAGGGGCAGTTCTACAGAAGGTGGTAGATGCATCACCCAGCACACTCTGTGGAGGTAGAAACCAGCACCCTGGCTGGTCACTGACTGCCCAGAGGTCATGCAGGGAAGAGCCTAGACTGAAGTCCAATCTCAGTTCTGCAGGAAGGGCTTTTTCTGCAGCATGTTGCTGCTTCCCTTCTTGTATTTTGTTTTCTTTTTCTTGTCCTTAAGGAATGATGAGTATAAAAATCAGAGTTTAGAAATGACCTAGAGAAACTGGTTACTTGCACCCACCTGACCCAGAGCTGCCCTTGCAGGACTGTGGTGCACGGGGCACTGAGCAGACTCCCCTTCCTGCTGCAGAAGCCATCACAGCCGAGCAGCAGCCGTGGCCTCGGTCTCGGAACACGCAGCCGTGCTGCTTCACGGGGAAATGATGAGAGGAGGAGGTCCCAGGGGGTGTGTAGGAATACACACGTACACACACCCACCAGGAAAAAGGCTGGGCGCGTGCAGGGTGCATTTGATGTCTGTCAGAGCCAGTTGTTAGCTTACAGTCCCACCGGCCATAGATGCAAGCGATGCAGGCAGTGCCGAGTTGTTGCTAACGACAGATATGTAATCTGAAGCAGAGTGAGGGGGACACTGGGTTCATTTTGAGGCATGTGTTTTACTCATATATATACATTTTTGACAATAGTTGCTCCGTGAAGACAAGAGGAGAGAATATCTCTATCAGCTGCAAGAATTTGTAGTGACTGATAACAACAGGAACTGGAGGTTTCGGTATGAACTAGCAGAGTAAGTAAAAGGCTGCTTGGGGCTCAGAGAAGGCAGAGCAGAAAGAATAATTTTTAATTTCCCCACCTTATAATTGATTTCTATACCAGCAGTAATAATGTTCTTTTAGATAAAGAGATTATGTTTTATTAAGGTATAGACTGAATTTCAAAACTCTACATTACAGATACCACAGTCTCTGGGGAGACATTCATTTTCACATGAAGACAGGGCTGCAGTCACTCTGGAATTAGAGTGTTCTTCTGTTCTGTAGGGCAATTTATTTGAACCAAATAAAAGATGAATCACCCACTCTTCAATATTTTCCTATTAATCGGAGCAGTTTTTGCAAAGCTTTCTTGAACATTCTGAGCGCAATCCTCTCTGTAGGGTACATCGTGCTTTATGTACTTCAGCTTCTAAAGCAAATTGGGCGACAGTGAGAGATCTGAAAAGGTCTAACCCAAATGAGACGATTATTAAATAAAAATGTCGCCCAAGGTAGCTCTTATCTGTGCATCACTTCATGTGGGAAGGAGTTACTTAACTCCATCTTGTGCTGAGAAAAGGAATGTGTAGGTCCTGGTGATTTTAGACAGTATTGTTTAAAATAACTCCCCCTCCCAAGGTGTATAATGTCCTTTTCATTATAGGGAGTGGATTTGTTTGTACTGATGGTTGTTTGGGTTTTAGTTTCCGCCTTGTTGAGATTCATTTTGATACCTTTTCATTTTTCTTATCCCCAACTAGAAATCTCAAATAATTGTCTTCCCCAAAGAAATTCATCAGGCTTTTGCAGCTATTCAGGATATGATTTGGCTGATGCCAGGGGCACGCTGGAAGATTTTCTCTTTGCTGCGAGCTTTAATCATTATGCTTAATTTGAGAGATTGAGGTTTAGTCATTATGCTGTGTTGCAGGCATACTATTCCAGAAGAATGGAGAAAAACAGGCCCAGGTTTTCCACGACTGCTTTGCGACCTCTAGCGGCTGGCTGCGGGAGGCCTCGTGGCCGGCCCGGCTGGGCTGACCGCTTCCCGGGAGATGCCGGCTCCATCGCCGCCGTTATCTCCCCGCAAGCACTCCTATCTTCCATCTCTGCCGTGCTTATTGAAGCCAGAGCGGCCGATAAGAATTCTGTGCTCCCGTGCCCATGATATTGGTATCATTTTTCTGAAAACAGTGCTTTTTGATATGAAAGTATTCACCGGCACTCCCGGCTTCTGGCTGTAACTCGCTCCCCATCTCTTTTCATTTCCTTTGGTTGCCTGGATGAAAATCATGCCATTTATTTTCCTGCCCTTCTCCCCCAGCCCCGTTTAGAAAATAGCGAGAGCTTTGGTAGTGGGTTTCCTCGGCCAGCTGTCACAACGCCTTTCTCCCTTTTGTCTGTCGGAGGGAGAGCACACGCGCTCGGTTCTCGGCAAGCGGACCTCGCAGGCTGACAGCCGAGCGGCGGAGCCGGCAGCCGCCTGCAGCGCCGCGCTTTCACGCTCGGTTCGCGGCGGCTGCGGCGGCTGCGGCGCCCGGGCGGCCGGAGCCGCTCGGCTGTGCCCGTCCTCCGTCGCTTTGGGGACCTTCGGCATTTGGGCTGTTTTTATGTTTAATTGAGCTTTTAAAAAAATTAGGTGCTTTTCAACTGATAACCCAAAATTGAAATATTAAATTTATGTTCCTAGATTTCTCAGCCTCTATTTTACGGAGGCTAATTTATTTCCTTTTTGTTTGATATGAATATATGGTGAATTAATTTTTTTTTTTTTTTTCATATTTCTTCATACGGCCGGTTCACTTAACTTACTTGCCGTTGGCATCTTTCTGCCCGAAGTCCTGCCAGGTCTTCAATTTATTTCCCAGCCTGGCTGTTTTTATCTGTGGGAGGAAATAGCAAAGAGGAATCGAGAAGGTGTTTTTAGGACCAAAAATAATTTTGTTTTTTTCTTTCAGACAGCTGATACTGATTTTGGAACTCTATAACCCCAATGATGTTTATGATTATTTAATGCATATTGCCTTAAGATTATGTGCAGATAAAGTTTCTGAAGTTCGGTGGATCTCCTTCAAACTAGTAAGGAATCACTGCCTTTTGTGTCCCTGAGTTTTAAATAGGAATGTTTATGGATGTCCCATTTTAACTCCTTTTTTTTGTGGACCTGGTTTTTCAGTTCACCTACAAAATGGGCTTTTTAATTTTAAAATTAAGAACTCTATTGTGTCAAATTACAGGGCAGGTTCTTTGTTAAGTTGTATGCTTCAGTGATGGAAATAAATGATGCAGATAAATCATTTTATATATCGAATCCTTTAAATAATTGCTTAGTGCTTTGGTTTTTAAAAAAATACCTACAGCTTGGTTTAGTGGCAGTTGAGTAAGCAAAAACTCCAGTATAGAAAAGCTGATCCTGTTTTATGTGGCTTTATACTAGCTAAATACTGACAAAGACCATCTCATTTGAAAATACTGATTTTAAGATACTTTGATAGTATTCAAATTTTATAAAAATGACATATTTTGAAAGCTGATAGTTCAGTTATGCAAAGGAATATGTTCTAAAATTTGAGAGATTAGCTTAATATATTTTGCTAATACCAGTACCTTGGATAATTTTTTATGAAGGGTTTTACATGAACTACCATATATTTAAACATATTTTTCTCTGTGTTTTAATGATTACTGTGAAAAAAATCATTTTCTCTCATGCTTATCAATTTATTTTAAAGGTAGAAGGGTGCATAAAACTGCAGTTCCATGGAGAGTAGCATTCATAGTTCACAAGGATGGCACTGATTTAAATTTGCTCTTCTGATATTTTTCGTAGGTTGTGGCAATTCTGCAGAAGTTCTATTCGAACAGTGCAAGTGCATTGGGGTTAAATTTCATCAATGAACTCATCATACGGTTCCGGCACTGCTCGAAGTGGGTCGGCAGGCAAGCTTTCGCTTTCATTTGTCAGGTTAGGAAGGCTGGGGAGAATCTGCCGTGCGGCTGCGTTTACTGTGTGATATGTCTTCAGACTCCAGCCCTTGGGCACTGGCCAGGAACGTGAGCCCTGGTTTCCCCAGCACTGTTCTCCCGTAGGAGATTGGGACCATGCCAGTGAGGGGAGGGCCGTGCCCGGGGCTGGCACGGACAGTGACTGATCAATTGCACTGTGCTGGGCACCCTCTGTCTGCAGACGGCTGTGTGAACCAGGCCAGTTCTCCCATCCCTGCCGTCCAGACCACGGTCAGACCTGTCGTGCCTTGGGCCAGGCGTTGCCTACTCCTCTTACCAGCCGGTGGCCCTGCAGGGGAGGGGGAAACAGGGAGGCAAGGCAGAGACCGCTTAACCTCAGTCCAGGCCAGCTCATCCAGCTACTCATCATCCTCTCTGCTGAATCATCTTGGAAATGAAAGACTTCTGCTTGGCTGGGGACACTGGCGGTGATGATGGCTGCCGTTTCTTGAATGCCAAGCATCCAGGGTACCAACATCTAATTCTGTATACCAGCTCCGATGTATTGGGCATGGTATACTCATTTACATTTGGATTGTTGTTTTAGATGAAACATTTGAAGCCCAGAGAGGTTAAGTAACTTATTCAGGATCACACAGGAAGTATAAAGCCATGATTTGTTTTTTCTGCTCAAGTTATTTTAACTGTCTTAATGTTTCATCATACACATTTTCCAGCACATACAAAGGAAAAGGGAATGGTATAATGTATATCCAGATGTGCTGACAGTACCACGAAGCCATGGGTGGATGCTCTCTGACCTCAGACTCTAGATCTCCTTTCTCTCCCCACATAATTGGCGCAATTCCGAGAGGACTGCAGAGCGCCCCCTGTCGAGCTAGAGGGGCATCGCGGGGTACTTCGGCCATCTTTTTTTTTTTTTTTTTTTTTTTTTTTTTTGGTACTGGGAATCGAACTCAGGACCTTGCACTTGCTGGGCAGGCACTTGTGCCACTGAGCTATATCCCCAGCCCATGGCCACCCTCTTTGAGAAGAGCCACATTTCAAACCATGTGCTTGACAGGATAGCCTTTTGTGAAGAAAGTCAGGATGCCAAATGATAAATGAAATATTTTTGCTTTTATTTTTTCATTCTTTGAGATAAAAAAAAATCTGGAAACAAAAGGAAATAACATCAATTAATTTTGTTCAAGAAAAATTAACAGAATCTTTTTGTTGTTCTCATTAATTAATTATTAAAGATCTAGAAAACCCACAAAGTAAAGGGTACCCCACAGCCAAGAATACTGCTGACGGGTCTTGTTGGTCAATATCTGAGCACGGATCTAGGTAGCTGTCGCTGCGGAGTACAGGGCAGATTTGGAGTCAACCCCACCTGCCTTGAACGCAGTTCTACTCATGACGAGGGGGTGGCTCTGTAGCAACGATCTGTGTGCTGGGTGCCAGGCACCGTTTCAGGCACAGGACCCTGGCCACACACTGGGGCTGGCCTCAGCTCAAGGAAGGGCATACACTGCTGCCCTGCATACCCAGAAGCCACGCGCCTGGCTCTGATCCCACTCTGCTGCCACCTCTTGGCAGACCTTTGGATATGATGACCACATTAGACCAGAACTTTCTGACCTGTAGAACGAGGCTAATTTTGATCCCTAAGGTTAGTTGTGAGGATTAAGTGAGGGAATGTACAGAAAACGCTTTGTAGGCAGAGGAGCAGCGTGCAGATGCTGAAATTGGCAGTAGGCTGCTCACAGAGCTCTAGGCACCAGGGCGAGGCTCAGGATTTGGCGGATAGCCAGGCCCTGGCCCTCAGAGCCTGTGTCCTGGTGAGCGCAGAGGTGAGATTCGGAGCCCTTCCTGGTCAGCAGAATGCAGCATGGCAGGACTGGTGCAGCTGCTCTGCATAAAGGACCTGCCACTGTACCACTGAGGAAACCAAAGCGTAGAAAGGATAAGCCACTTACTCAGGGCCGTGTAGCTCGTCAGTGGCCAGGTAAGGTTTTGAGCCTGAGCAGATGAGGTCTCACCCCAAAGGCTATGCTTTCCCTGCAGTTCTTACACTACTCATAAACCAGTACTTGGTGGTGAATTATAGTAAGAAATGTAAAAAGTATTCACGGTGTTCATATTAATGAGGCTTCTAGCCAGATTCAATGTTTGGAGCTTAAGAGGTTCCCGACACACACCCCTCAAAGCCCGGCTCTGACGTGACTGCTTTGGGACGGGAGGAGTGTCTGACGTCAGCGCACCCGGTAAGTGCCGCTCCGTGGCTGTCTTTCCGTCGCTGCAGGCCGTGGTGAGTGAGCAGTGTGTCCCGGTGGACCAGTTTGTGGAGCACCTGCTTCCCAGCCTGCTGAGCCTCAAGTCAGATCCTGTGCCCAACGTGAGGGTCCTGCTGGCCAAGGCTCTGCGACAGACCTTGATGGCAAAGGGTACACGTTCTCAGTAAACTCTGGCAGCGGCAAGATGTCCTCTACGAAATTAGGGCAGGTTGTCTGAGAGCAGGCTTAAGATGTGTTACATAAATTAATATACTTTTATGTATAGTACTGTAAAATGACTAAGGAAATGCATGATACTCAGTCTTCAGAGAATTCTAGGAAGGACGGAGACCTATAAATTCTATTCTCGTTTCTGCAGTCAGTACTAGGGATTGAATGAAAGGCCTTCACGCTAAGCTAAAGCCCCAACTTTTTTTTTTTTTGAGACCGGATCTTGCTGAGTTGCCCATGCTGGGCTTGAACTTGCAGTTCTCCTGCCTCAGCCTCCCAGAGCGCTGGGATTGCAGGAGGGCACCGCTATACTTGGCGAAATTTGTAAGTTTTAAGTTATGATTTGAAAAATTAGGAAAGATAACAAGCTTAAGCCTTAGCTGCCATTAAATGATATCATTTTGTAGTTGGTGAGAAGACATTATAACCCAGCCTAGTTGGTCATTTTAAACCTGAGCAAGACCTAATGTAAGCTGTGTTCTTCGGATGTATTTTTTCTGCACCACAGTATAGGAAACAGCTTAAACTCTGTCCTGCTTATGTGTTTTTTTGCCATTTCATTCCCTGCCAACAATCTGTCCCTCCTCTTGTATTCCTTACATTGCCAGGTCTTTTGTTTTAGGGGGGAAAAAAAGATACTAACAACTTTTAGTGACTGTGATTTTTTGTTTGTTATTTTGGAGACAGAGTCTCACTGTGTAGCTCAGGCTGACCTTGAACTCAATCGATGCTCCTGCCTCAGCCTCCCAGGTGCTGGGATTACAGGGGTGCACCACCACGCCCAGCCAGTTACTGTACATTTAAAAATGTGCACAGCCATTGGGAGTCCATCTTTAACATTTAAGACTTTGAGTAAAACATTTTATTATTTGAAAGGACTTATGCATGTGACTGTTCTACCAAAAATGATTTCTTTTCCTGATACACAGTTTAAAACAACCAAAACAAGACAAAACTAGAGTATGTTTTAGAACACAGTTCATGGCACATGTTTCACACTCGTTTTCTTTCCTTAGCATATTTTAGAAATGCTGGAAACCCTCATCTTGAAGTCGTTAAAGAGACTGTTTTGGCTTTGCAGTCTGACCGGGACCAGGACGTTTCCTTTTTTGCCACCCTAGAACCAAAGCAGCAGAATATAACAGACACTGCTGGCCTGGAAAAGCAAAATTAAGTCCTCAGTGATGAATTGCAGTCTGGTGGTTTCATGCTAGGCACACGTGGCTTGGAACTTGCAGGCGAACTGAGTATTACAGCCGCTGAAGGACAAGAGTGACCTGCTCAGCCATGCGCTCGAATGACTGCTCCTTTTCCTGTCTGCGGCTGTGGGACGGAGCTCCAGCCAGCAACTTACTCAGGCGGCCAGGCCGGTGCTGTGCTGCCTACCCCTCCAGGCGCGAGTGGGGAGAGACTGTGGGCCCAGGGCACTGATGGGCGTTGGGCGTCCGTGCCGTCTGCCTGCCTGCCATCGATGTGTTTCCTCCGTGACAGACTCTGTTACTTAACGTCCCCTTGGCCCCAATCACGTAGTTTACTAGAAGTTCCCAAGTCTTCAGTAGACCTGCGTATTAACTTCCCTTATGCTTATAAAATGGTTTATGATGTTATATTTTATTTTTAACTGGAATACTGTATATATGTAAATAACTCTTGACAGGAAGAAAATAAATTAATGTAATATTAGCCTCCCGTTAGTGAGCTGAATAAACACATCATGTAAATTTATGCTCCACTTTGAGTTGCTGCAAATATAACCCAGTTTGTTTACTTTTGAACAATGTGATAAATCTAAAGAGTGATTTACTTTTGTTATGAACTATACTTGGACCAACTCCTCAAACCTTCAGCCCTCCCTTCTTGCAGGAAGTCTGTCTACAAAGATACGGGTTGGCCTTTGATAGGGGCAGAAGGCTGGAAGCTTTTTCTTTTTTGTGTGGATATATTGTCATATGTTTAAGAACTCGGGGGAAACTGATAATTGAGATGCATGGATATTGACTTTGTGTCTAATGCTTTAAGATCTTAACAAAAAAAGAAAACAGGAAACCATAATTCTGACCAGAACTTGCTCGACAAATCCCAGTGATTCGGGTGGAGTAAATGACATACTCCTTCTCAAGTTGATTTACGTACACAGAACTTAGGTTTCATGCTTTAAAATTTGTTACTAAGAGAAAGATGCTCTGGAATTTGAACTAGCTACTCATTGACCAGAAGGTCAGGGTTCTATAACGTTAGCTTCAATTCTGCATGCACATGTGCTTCTGTCGTTTTTCTTATTTCTGCTTTTAGCTTCTCAAAAGCACAGGCACAGGGAAGGAAGGTGCAGGAACGGGCTGCAGAGGTGGCGGGAGCCGTTTCCGGGTTTCCCTCTGATCATTTTCTTGTATGTCTTTTCTTTTTTAAAATAAAATTGCTGAAATTATATTGAATTTCCTGGTATACAGGATATCCCTTCTGCAACCCCCAAATTCCACTGAATTGATTCTTTAAAAAGGAAAGGAAGGAATCTATCCTGTACCAAAGAAAATAAGGGTATGTGTGTGAGAATTTCAGATTGTAAGCCAGGGTAGCATCAGCACATTTGGCAGAAAGTTCATTAAAATTAGAAGTTACTTTAAAAAAAAGACAATCCATCTTGTGTTTAATAATTACCTAAATAGGTAGTTAGTTTCCCTTTGATATCAAGCAATTTTTAGTTTTTATTTTATTGTCTAGAAATAGAGGTTGTCATGATGCTAAAGTCTGTTGACTTAGCAGCAGGTAGAATAACTTCATTGGAATCTTGTTTTTATACAGAGCTTAATGTTCCATTAAGGAAAAAAATGAGCTTCAGCTTGTGAGGTATGGCATTCGTATGCTGAACATCAGCGTGCCTCATGAGACTGTAGGACACGCTGGTAAATAACCTGTACGATTTCAGTTTATATGTTGAGATTTTGTATCATTTAATACGAGTGCCTTGCCAGGGCAGTTTGGTTTTTAATGGCTGTTACTTCTTTGCAAAAAAAAAAAAAAAGTTTTTGAAAGCTCGTATTTTATTCTTCTTGTTTGGTAACAACTGGGAGTTATTTAAAATCGTTCTGGCACCGTTGGCCCTTCTCCGTTCGGCCCCTGTGTGTAGCTCACAGGTCTCCTGCAGGAGCCACCGTAACTGGAGCCCCACAAGTGAGCTTCCGGTTTGCAGGCACTGGGGAGAAGGGTCTCACGCAGAGACAGTTGCATTTGAATCCCTCAGCCGCCCCGGGGGTGCACGCCGCTGCGGGTGGAGCGGGTTTATCCTCGGCACTTCCTCTCAAGAAGTGAGCATTTTTAAATGGATGGGTTTGATGCAGCTTTGCAAATGTAAATGTCCCGTCCGTGTGCGAGGTCCCGCGTCGGTCGGAGGGCTCCGCTGAGGGGGGTCACATTTCTGCAGTGTTGGTTTTTCCCTTCATGCTGGAAACATTTTTAAACCTCACTTCACAACCCTGTGTAGACACGCGTGCTTTTAGTTTCTTACGCATAATTTCTCCAAGTGGTTTGCCCTAAATTATGCAAAGATTGTATTTCAAACAGACCCGGAGAAGCGGTAACAAGTTGCCCCACAGCGGCAAGAACCCACCCTCGCGTTTTCCCGGGTTAAAGGAAAGGCAAGAGCAGCAGCTGGAGGCTGCGCGGAGGGGACTGGAGCGCTGCGGCGCGGGCTCTGTCCGAGCGGGCGGGCTGCGTCTCCGCTCCACCGCTCGTCCCGGGTTTCGGGACCGCTGTGTCCATTTGCTTTACTTGAGAATCTGCAAGCCGCAAAGCTGCGCCTCTTTCCCCCGGGCAGCGCGGTGCCGCGGTGGGAAACCGTCCCGGGTCTGGGCTCCGCCACCCGCCTGGGACGGCGCGGGGGTGGCGCGGTGACCTCCCGAGCCCCGCGTGGAGGCGGCACGAGGGCCCGGGCGTCACAGTCGGGCTG
>NW_004955445.1:1311077-1336265 GCF_000276665.1 Chinchilla lanigera
GGGGCAGCGCCGGGGCCCCGCAGCCACTCTGCGCGGCCCCCTCAGCCCCGGTCCGCGGGCGGAGAAAGCCGCTCGCCGGCGACCTGCAGGCGCTCGACCTGATCCCGGACGTCTTCTTCGTGCGGGTGAGGCTGGAGCCGACCGGGGAGATGTTCCGAGTGGCAAACTGCCGCAGCGACATGACCGTGCGCGAGCTCAAGGAGGACCTGGACCTGATGGTCGGCATCCCTTTCAACCTCCAGCGGCTGCAGTACCTGGACCAAGGTGTCTCCCACCCGACCCTTCCTACCTTGCCAGCGCTCCCTCAAGCCCGGGGGCATCCGGCACATTTCTGACCCGAGGCCCAAAGGGAAACCTGCCTACCAGAGGACCCCAGATGTCAAAGTAAACCCCAGCCACCTTGAAACCCTAGAGGGACGAGCCACTTGGGGTTGTGGCCACATAGGGACTTCCCAAGCCCAAACACACGGACTTGACATTAGACCCCAAATCTCAAAGCAAACCTTGTGCAACACAGTCTGTATTAGGTGACATCCACCAACCTTGAGCAAATCTTGTTCATACTAGAACCCCAACTCTCAAAGCCACAGTAGGACACCCCACCTCAGCCTTCAAGTTCCCCATCTCTTCATAAGGGACCTGAAAGCCTAGGGCGAACTTGCCCCAGTGAGAACCACTGAAGATCACACTTCACAACCCTCTGTAGACTCACGTATTTAGTTTCTTCTGCATAATTCCTCCAGGGGGCCACACCCCAACCCGTCATGCAGACTTGTGAACATCAGGTGGCTCTAGTCGTCTGTGTTCATGCAAGGGTGACGCAACTCTCCTGACCTCAGGACCCTAAAACCTAGAACAAACCTGCCCAAATCTCCAGGCTAACCATCCCTACCTTAGAATCCCAAACTCTCCATCAACTGTGACCCTCCAAGGAAGCTAAGACTCAAACTGCCCGCTGCAGGACCTGCAAACTCAGAGCAAACTTGGCTAAATTTGAACCCCAGCCCAAAGGCCAAACATGATTTTCTCTCAGCCCCCAAAGCAAACATGTCTACATAAGGATGTCTAAACTCAACTAAACTCTGCCCACTTTGGGACCCCCCAAGCCCAGGACAAGGCTGCCCAAAGCTGAACCCCAAATCTCCCGGCTAACCCATCACTACCTGAGAACCCTGAATCTTCCAGCAACGTGTCCACATGAGGACATGTGGACAACTCTCAAAACAAAGCCTCCTTCAGGACCCCCACACCAAGTTCAGGCTTGGCTAAATCTGAGCCCCAGATCCCCAGGCTAACTGTGTGACCATCAGCACCCGAAGCCTGCACATGCATGTCTACACGGGGATGCCAAAGCCCACAGCAAACTTCACCCACCTCGGGCTCCCGTGGTCTCACACATTCTGCCACTTTTGAACCTCAGGTCTCCAAGCTGTCCTCTGGCACAGCAGAACCCTGAACCCAGGGCGGATGTCCTCACATCACAGCCCTCAGTGCAGAGTGGGTGTGCATTCAGAGCCCCAGCCTCCATCTCACCGTCTGTGTGTACCCCCCAGCCTATCAGCCACTTTTGCATAATGGTGCCAGAGCCCAAAATGAACTTTGTTCAAATCCGGACCCCAAAACTCAAGGCCAGCCCTGTCCACATCTGGACACCCAAACCCAAAGCCAACGCTGTCCACATCTGAAAGCTAGTCCCCGAGTTCACCATGACCACCACATCAGAACCCCAGTCTAAGGTTAGTGTCCTCATACGGGTTTCAAGAATGAGACAAATCCTGCCCACAACAGGACCCCAAAACTCAAGTCAAAGCTACCCATACCTGAACTCCTAACCTCCACGGAAACCGTGTCTATGTCAGCACTCTGAGACAGAAGCCAACCATGTCCATTCAGAAAGTCCAGACTCAAAACAAGGTTTTTGCCTATGTCAGGGCCCTAGTCCTGAAAGCAAACTTTGTATTTGGAACTCAAATCTTTTAGCCAGAACCTAGCCACACCAGAATCCAAAATTCTAGACTAAACCCTGTCTATATCAAGACCCCCAAATCCTGGAGCAGATCCTGTTACTGTGAAGACTCCAGATCTCTAGACAGACTTGCCCGATCCCTAACCCCCAGAGGCCACACTAACACGGCTACATGAGAACCCTAAGTCCCAAGACAAGTCCTGGCCATACAAGGACTCGAAATCCCAGAACAGATCCTTCCCAAACCAAGACCCCTAACAGGCAGCAAACCTTGCTTTCATCAGAAGCCCAAGTCCAGGATGAATTCTGTCTACCTTTCAGTCCCCATGTTGGCATTAACCCAATCTACATCAGAACCCAGAAGCCCAAGTTGTGTCCTTGCCCAAGAGCTCAGAGCTATCCCAACCAGAATCAGAACCCAATACCTGTAGCTCACCATTGCTAAATCACGGTCTCAAGACCCTTATCCAGACAAATTCCACGTGGGAGGTACCCAGGGGAGGCCAAGGACCCTACAGCCCCTCTTCTCCCTCCATCAGCCTGAGGATGTGGCTTTCCCAACTCTCTATAACATTTAGGAGGTGAGGACGGGATCAAAGCCCCTGGGCTCCATCGTCTCCCCACCCACTTGAAATCAACACAAAGCACTGCAAGAAAACACTGAGAGAAAGAAGTCCCTGGGCAGCTGCACAGAATGTGAACAAGTGATATTACAGAGAGACTGCTGTGTTACTGCAGGAGTCAGGCAGCGATGGAGGCGGGTCGGGAAGGAGCCTGTCTCTGCCAGCTCCCGGACACTGCCCTTCCTGAGCTCAGTTTCCTAACATATGTAAGTCCTTGGAGTCTCCTTGTCCTTCCCTCTGGGGACAGAAATGACTCAGGAAACCTCAGATGTGTAGGGAAGGCCCAAACTCCCTTCTTTGCACTCTTTCAGGTGGGCTGAGCATTTTTCATGGCATATTTATTTTCCGATAGGAGTACTCCAAAGAGGCTCTTGGGCATTTTAGAGGCTTTATTTAGCAAGAAGTGTGTCTTGGGTCTAGTCTGTATTTAACATGTTAGGAATGAGGTGAATCATTAAGGACTGACTAAGAGCTCCCCAACAAGCAATTTGAAAATTATGTATCCCCAACTACAGATGTCTGGACCCCTTCTGTTCATTTATTTTCACTGATGAGCTCTGCTGAGCAATAAATTCAGGGAAGCTCAGAGGGAGAGAAAGAGACGGGCTGACTTAACACTGATGTCACGGTGCTATCACTTAGCAGTCACTTAGCAACTGCTAGAAGCTTGACCTCTCTCTGCTGTGCAGCCCTTACTATGCGTGGCAACCAAGAGAGCGAGAAGTTACTGTTGTGTCGAAAGGAGAAATTTGGGCTACTGCCCATAAATAATCGACCAACACCTCTTCTGCCCACCTCAAAGGTTGCAGAGGGAAGAGCAAATGAGCTCATGTGTGTGAAAATCTGGAGATGCACAAATCTAGCGGGGTGAGCAAATTCACGAGTGAGGGTCACCCTCCACGTCTGTTACCAGCTTTGATAATTTATTTAGCCGGTAATAATTAGTACTTGAGCCCAAGGCAGTGACTGCTTCGTAAAACAGATGTGCTCTGACTTCTCCAGGAGCACAACCTCTTCTCATGCCTGTGTTTCTCAGGAAAACCCAGGTTTCCCTCAGTATTTTCAGTTGTTAGGAAATCAAGTTGTCTTAGACTCATTACTGATTATCTCCGCTTTCAAACCACACTTAGGGTCCTCATTAACAGGTCTGCTAGTCAGTATCCCCAGTTTACACCCACCCTCCTGAGAACGGCTACCCGAAGGTGTGGTGCCACTGGAGGTGAGTCAGCTAGGAAGCTTTTCTGCCCAGGCGTGGTGGACGAGCCTCAGTGTGCGCAGGCAGACGGAGGGCCACTGGCCTTGGAAGGTTGTCATGGGGATCAAGGTATGCAGCTTTTAGCAGAAGCACAGTAATACTTAGCACCTGGGCCCAAGGGAATCGAGCCATCACGAAAGTAGAACATTTATGAATTCTGCCCCCTCAGAATGTATTACGATTTGGCCCTGGCAGATTTGAGATGTTATGCTTGCCATTGGTTATGAAAGAAGCAAATTTTGTGGTTATCTTTAATATTGTAGGGGGCCGTGCCACAAAATGGGTATGTGCCAAAAAGGTACAGTAGGTACAAGTGCCCCTTCTTAAAATGTCCTTTGTATAATTCTCTCCGCCGCTTCTGACGGTGTTCCCCAGAGGCTGGAGCCGTCCCATGCGAGTGAGTAGCTCAGCCTGCTCTTTCACAATGAGCTGCCTTGCGGCAAGCACAAAAACTCCGGCCTCCAGATCCAGATGTGGTGAATGTCAACCTTGGCTTCTTAAATCACCACAGGTCTGCTTTGGGATGACCTTGTCCCCCGGTGGCCAATGGCAAGGCCTGGAACCATTTTTGACTGCAAGAACTGGGGGTAGGCACTGTTGGCTTCTGCTGGGTAGAGGCCAGCGGTGCCGCTGAATGTCCTGCGGGTAGTAGGACAGAATCATTTAGTCCAAGATGTCACTAGTACCATGCTTGACAAACACCTCTGTAGGCTGTCATTTGAATTATCCAATCATTTTTTTTTTTTTGGTCCCTCTCACCTCTTTAGTCAGCTAATGGCAGCATTTAGCAGAGTTGGTATTTTAGCTGAATGTATATAACCTGTGCAAGTATCCTGTGCTCTGTCCGTAACATATAGTTACTTCAAGCTTAAGTAGTTTTATTTGTAGAGTTTACCTCAGAAAATTACTTTCCTGACTGGTATTTTTTCACAACAGGACAAGCTATTCTTACAGAATTTTATAAATTGTAGCTATTGTTTTTTTGGAGAGTGGTTTTTTTCTTTCTTTTTTGGTCCAGCTTCTAGTGGAGATGAGCCAAATTAATCTTCTAAAAAGCATTCATGACGCAAACAGACTCCTGCGGAATCATCGAATGAGACTTTTTGTTCAAGATTCTAAAATTATCTTTGTGATATTTAAGGTCAGATAACCTCTTACCCAATGTAATGGTTTTTCTGCAATACTCAGATCGTTTTAAAGGAAAACTTGTTCTCCATAGGAGATTTAACGGACGAGACTACCCTGCGATTCCACGATGTTGTACCGGGTGGAGTGCTTTCTCTGTGTATCTGGCATTATGATGGTTGGACAGATCTGGTTGTGGCGGCGGTGGAAGGGGACCCCAATAAGGTGTTTTCACGCTTCTCTGAAGGGATGTTATGTGAATCAGTCATAAGTTGTGAAGGAAAATCAGTCTTTGGTACGGATATTTGAGTCAAGGCTTCAGAACAGGGAAAAAAGAGAAGGGCCTGTGTCAGGAGGATCAAATCCCGTATCAAGTGTCTCCTTTCCTTTCGAGTTTATGGTTTTACTGGGCTTCTTTATGGTTTATAAACCAACCCCTCAAAGGACTCAAGGGAACCCGTTTTCTATTCATACGGGTATTCTAAAAAGCTGAAAAGCTAATTTAACGCTAGTGAAGAGCTCCAGATTATTTGGTGCAAAGCAGCCCAGAGCTGGGGCCTTGTGGGCGACAAAGACAGAGGCGTCCACCTCGTTCCGGGGCAAGTCCAGGGCGTGGGGACTGCGGCAGGCACAAGCTGTTTCCAGGCCGCCTGCTGGGCCCTGTGGGCGCTGGGCTGGGCAGGGAAGGAGGACGGAGACCAGGATGTTTACCCATCCGGGCAGAGGAGTCACGGGCCCACGACAAGTGCACTTTGCAGAGAAGGGGTGTGGCAGGGAAGAGGAGCTGGAGCTCCCATGCTGGGAGGGAGCCCAAGGGCCGCTGGGCTTTGGCCTGGGAAGACTGGGTAGGTGGCTGGAGAGGTAGGGCAGTCCTTTCTGCTCATAGCACCGGTGGCAGGAAGCGGTGGGGGTCCCGTCCTGCCCCAGCGTTTGCACATCTTCCGGCACCGTCCCACCTTCCCTCCTCCTGTGTCTCCGCTCACTTCCCTGTCCCCTCTCTTCCACCAGTGACGTCACCTGGGCTCTGGCTTTCTGGGCTCTGGTTTCCCTCCTGCCTGAGGTCCTGAGCCAGAATGACCATCACCTTTGTCCCGCGTCTGCATCCCCTCTGTTCCTCCCTGCTGCCCCCCACTGGACCCCAACATCCGGTGCAGAGCTCCTCCCCAGAGGACCCCGTAACCTTCCTCCCGTGCTCCATTCACCACGAGATGGTTCTGTGCTGGGCTGTTCACGTGGGAGTGAGTTCAGAGTGTTCCACAAGGCAGCGGAGATAATGGCCACAAAAGTAGATCAGAAGGTCAGAATCCGTTGTGTCTCCAGGAAGACTTTCCTTCCTTCTTCTCGGGCTCCGCTCCGGGGCCAGGTTGTGTAGGCTGGTGGCTCGCCTAAGGGCCCTGACCGCCTCTCCCTGGGCACCAGCAGAGCTATTTTCTCTCTTCCAAACCGTGCCAGGAGCACCTTCCTGCCTCCCCAGCCTGACTGGTGCTGACTGCACGTCCTCCGCCCTCCTTCCCTGGTATTTCCCGCTTTCTCCATGAAGCATTAGGATTTGTACCGCTCCACTCCCATCACGGACCATGACTTGGTGTAGGACAAAGCAAACCTTCCCCCCAGCAATCCCCGCCGGCCTCTGTCCCCTCACGCCTTGCTTTCCAGAAGGACCAGCACTCCTGGGATTAACCACACTGCAATTCTTTTGCCCAGCTGTCCTGTCTCGGGACCACCGAAGATTCTTTCTACCGAACTGCAAATTCTGAACATCTCGAGGGTGCGGAGTGGAAGCAGTGGATCGCTCAGAGGGCTTTTGTGGCGCTGTACATCGGCTCCCACAGAGGTCATTTTGAGGCTGTGCGGTACCTTCTAGAACATGGTAATTGTGGCCGAATCTTACTGTAGCTAAAACCAAGGGGGGCAGGCACGTACTACGTCTTCTGGGTCTCTTCTGCAGTCGCTTCCTCGACCAGACTCTTGTCACCCCCTCAGCAGGGTCCCTGCCGAGTCCTCATGCCCTGTCTGGGTCCTGTCTAGGAATGTATGTGCCCTTAGGATGTACCGGTTGGAAGCCATGCCCTCCTCTGAACCACGTCTCCCGAAGATGCAGGACACCAAGCCAGAGAGAGCAGCCACAGGCTTTCCTGGCTTGACATTTCCCAGGAGGCAAGCCGCCAGGAGCACCCTGTGCTCTTCGAAGCTGGAATTCTGCCCCAGCCCACACTGGCCTGGCCCTAGGCCCACGCAGCTCCGCAGGTGGTGGGTAGGCTGTCAGGTCTGCAAATTGCTTCCTAAGCAAGCAGACATTCCAAAGTCTCTTCACCCTTTCTACTTAGGGGCGACCCTGACTCTGTATCTGTCTATCGATAGAAACAGAAGCCTCAGCCAGCGGTGTCTCTGAATGAAAGTAGTTTGCGTGAGCTTCCGGAGGAGTGCCCTTTATTCTCGCTGGATGTGGGATATTTCGGGGGAGCGGTATCCACTAAGATGCGGGCCGTTCAAAAACAATAGAGGGGCATGGTGGCATGTGCCTGCACTCTGGGAGGCTGAGGCAAGAGGCCTGAAAGCTTGAGCAACTTAGCCACTTAATAAGACTTTGTTTTAAGAAAAAACATTCTTCCCGGCGTGGTGGCGCACACTTGTAATCCCAGCACTTGGGAGGCTGAGGCAGGAGGCTGGCTGTGAGTTCAAGGCCAGCCTGGGCTACAAAGTGAGTTCAAGGCCAGCCTGGACTGCATAGCGAGACCCTGTCTCAAGAAGACAGAAAAGAAAGAAAGAAAAAGCAAAAAACAAAAACAAGTTCTAGGGATGTTGTTCAGTGCAAAGGCCCTGGGTTCAGTCCACAGTACCGAACAAGAAAGCCATCCCAAACCGAACGGGCAGTAGTGCAGGCAGCCCAGGCCACCGAAAGGAGGCCTGTGCCAGGCGGAGTGGGCTCCAAGGTCGCACATTCCCGCTGTGCCCGCACACATTCCTCTTTCTTGCCTGCCGTCTTGCCCGCCTCTGTCCACCTGCTCTTTGCCGCTTTCTGGCCTGGGCTGGCGGCTGGATGACAAGGCCATGTGTCGGGCCCATAAACCTCTGTGACGGGAAGGGTGCTGCCGCTGTGTTCTCTGCCCCCTCCGCCGCCTTTGCTCCGTTCTGTTAGAAGATGAAGTACGGGCTTTCCGCAGCCCAGCCGTCCTTTAAGCTCATAAAAAGTCATTTTCTCTCTGATAGAACTGTGATGTATTTAAAGCACTGTTGAAAATGACAGCCGGCTTTGCAAAGTTGCCCTCCTCTGCTGGCGCTGCTTGGGAGGAGATCTGTGGCTGGTGCTGGATTCTGAGAGCCTATTTAAAACTCCGCCTCACCAACCAACCATAGCTCATAGAAGCTGGCTCCGGAAATGTCAGCTGAATTTAATTGAATTGCCTTGTTTTTCCGTGTTGTGATATTTGTTACTCAGTATGTGCTACAACGTAACGAGTCTACACAGGGCACCTGTCGTGAGCCCATCTGTCTCCCGTGGCAGTGAGGAATTCGGTCAGGGAGAGACCTGTCTGTGGGTCAGGCGGCTGGGCGTTGGTCACCTCTCCCGAGCCTGTGCTCTCCAGGCCTGGCACTATGTGCCCCAGATGAAAACCATGCTGATCAAAAGGAGTGTTTCTGCCCTCCTGGAGTTTAGGAGAGGAAGTCAGCAATTTACTACAAATAATCCCACGGCCCATCACAGGCAGGCGTGCGGAGACGTGGGGAGACTGTGGAGCGTATGCAGGCAGCGGCGTGGGGAGGGCGGGCTAAGGAAGGGTCTCTTGAGAAAGTGAATGAAACCTAAAGGGGGGTGAGCCCTGGGCAGGGAGGTGAGTGCTGTTTGCGAGGGAGATGGCACGTGCAAAGGGCCTGCGGAGGGTGCCGAGCGAGGCCTATTGGAGGGCAACTAGGAGGCAGGTGTCACTGGAATCTGGGGTGGAATAGGAAAATGCTGGGTGAGAAAGGGAAAGATCAATACTGGGCCCAGGACCTTCCCACTGAGTCACATCCTCAGCCCTTTTTAAAATTTTGGTGCAGGGTCCTGCTAAGTTGCTAAATTGCCCATGCTTGGCTCAAACTTGGGATGTTCCTGCCTCAGCCTCCCAGAGTGCCCGAGTTCCCCCATGCCCGGCTCGCTGAGCATCTCGGATGACAAGGGTCCTGGCCGGCACGGCCCAACCCATTCTCCTGTCTTCCAGGAGCCAGCTGCCTCGGCAGGTCCCCGGTGGGCAGGACGGCCCTGCACGTGGCCGCGGCCATGGGCCGCCTGGACTGCATCACTCTCCTGCTGGAGCACGGGGCCTCCATCCACGACAAGGACGCCCACGGGGAGACCCCGATCGCCACCGCCCGCCGCCTGCACCGCAAGCAGAGTGAACGGCGCATGTTCCTCCTATACTGGTTGGCCAAGTCGGGGGCCAAGGGCCGCAGCGAGCTGGCCGTGAAGAAGTTCTTCAGACAGACAGTGCCGAGCTGGGGTCCACGGGGGTCCCGAAGCGGCTCCTCCTGAAAGGCTGCCCGCCGGGGTGCACTGGGGGGCTCTCTGCAGCTCAACCCCACCGAGGCCCCCACCGCGGTCATCAGAGCAGAAACACAGGACCCCTGTGACTCACACCCCGGTGTGCTGTCCTGTTTGCCATGGGCTCCGGGAGGGTGCTGGAAGCAGGAGTCGGCGTTCACTTAGCAATTTGCGACAGACCTAGCAGGCGCTGGTGCCTGCCTTGCATCCTAAGCTGTTTTGTACATTGTATCCAATGACACTGTGGGGGGTGCTGGGAAATCAATTACCTTCTCTCCCTTCTGGAGACCGTCGGATGCACCAGCATAATAGGAGTAATAACAATAATGATAATAGCACCATTGTTATTGTACAAAACAAGTGCGGCGGATGTCGGGAGGTCGTGCGTTGTGTGGGCTGTGAATTTCAGTGGGTGAAACCCATGGAATTAAATGCTCCCCAGGCTGGTAATGTTCCGGAAACTTGGCCGAGCCATCTCTGAGGGGTCTACTTACTGACAGAGTGGGGAGCGGCAGTGACGTGGGGGGCGGGACGTGGTTCCACACCTTCTCCCCCTTGCTGCGGGGCGACTTGCTGGCACCGAGTGTGAAGGAAGCAGTGCCGGAGACAGAGGTCCCAGAGGGGAAAATCGAGCTGGCCGCCCCCTCCACTTGTCCCCAGCAGCGCTCCCAGAGCTTTTCTCCCCCTCCTCCACCACCTTCGCCTTTGGGCAGACCCCCTGCGGGTATCTACCCTTAACTCAGGCCTCAGACCTACGAAACCTTACACCAGAGTCCCCTGGCTCGAGGGGGGACAGCCAGGGCTGCCACACAGGAGGGAAGGGGAGGCTGGCACCCGTGGCAGCCGGATGGTGAGCCAAAGAGCGCCAGATCCTTTGAGCGCTTCCAGAGCGGAAGCCTAGCTTTCTCATAGTGTAACTCCTCCGCGTTAAGTGTCAGCCTGAAGTTTTGCAAACCGAAGTAAGGTATGAAAGGAGGCTCTCCCAGGGGACTGCCGGTCGCCGTCACACTTGATTTGCTTCGCTGGGAGAAGAACCAGACACAACCTAAGTTCCCTAGGGAGGATTCACAGCTCCGAAGCCACAGCCAGCAAACAACTGTGGCCGCTGTGGGGTGACCCATGTCGCCCCCGCCTCCCCAGCGGTTTACGGTTCCTGAGACCACATCCTGGCACGTCTTCCGTAGCCGAGATGCGTGGCAAAGGTCTCTCTGCGTCGGAGTTCTGTTTGAAACCGCTCACATCCCGGTAACTGGATTTGGCTTTTAAACTAATGGGCCGTGTTTCCTGCTGTCACAGCAAGGAAGGTCTGTGTCGACGACGTGGTCTTACACAGTCTACGTGGCTGTGCCCAGCTCAGCAATCTGTTTGACAATCATAGTCACGCAAAAAAATAGTTTAGCATCAACAGTGTCAAAACTGAGATTCTGCTTTTGGCAGATGTACGCACTCTAGTGTCAATAGGCAGACATGCGATAGCCCAGCCTGACGGGCCGGTTCACGCAACGAAAGAGCTGGTGCTGGGGTGGCACGGGCCCCCTTTTAACTGGTGGCTTCAGTCCAGGTCGTGTGTCTGGCATGAGGACAGCTCAGCTGTCTTTGTTGTTGGGAGAGCCGAGTGCCTGGCACCCAGACCCACAACTTGGGGGGCAAGCACTATGTCTTTACATGGCCCCAATTCGGCTAGACCCTGGGCAAGCTCCAGGCTCTCTATGGTGATGTTTGGGTCAGTGTTTGTGCAGGGCCATTTGAACATACTCCTAGGAGCTGGGTGCTCTTCAGTTTAGACAATCTTTTTTTTTTTTTTTTCCTGGTACCGGGAATTGAACTCATGACCTTGCGCTTGCCAGGCAGGCGCTGTGCCACTGAGCTAAATCCCCAGCCCCAGTTTATTCAATCTAAACACCCTGCTTGTGGCTTGGGGTGTAGCTCAATGACAGAGCACTTGCCTCTCTTGTGCTGGGCCCTGGGCGGCAGCCTCAGCACCATAAAAGCTAAAACAAGGATCAAATATCCCACCCCTCCCCAACACCCTCCCCAACGAGTGGAAGTCGGTCCGTGTGACGTGCACCTGCGGTGGCGCGCCTACGGCACGCGTGCTGTGGCCGGCTGTTCCTGTCCTTTCAAGGCTCTAAGAGGATCGCCGCCACTGAAGCACACCTGACTTGCGATGTGCGCCACTGTATTTTGGAGCTGCTTCACGAGATGTTTGCTTGGAGGTTGTTCTCCATACCTGCTGCTCCAGACTCTTGGCCTCTCAGGGGACCTCTGAGCAGCTGGGGCTCTGGCCCCACCAGGCTTGCGGCACTTTGCCTTCTCTCCTCGGGCCCTTTCGTGCCAGGGCGGGCTCCTGCCACGGTCCCCGCCCCCCTCCACAGACTCCGATGCTCCCGGGCTCAGGCAGCTGCCCAGCGACCTCTCAGCTCAGGGGCTCATACTTTGGGGAGTACGGGTGCCCCTGACCCTGCACTGCTACCCTGAACCCCCTTGCAAATTGCTGTCCGTGCTTTTCTTATGTCAACGCGGAGCAAGTGGCAGCTTGGGCTAGCTTGTCTCCCACACCTCAGGCCACCGGCCAGTCGCCCCCTCAGACCCACAGCAAGCGCAGACTTGGGGAAGCGACGCGGCTCGCGGGCCGAGCCCACACGCTCTTGCTTCGAGTCTCTGGCGGGTCAGGGGTGTGGCCAAGAACCTCGGCTGCCTCACGCACGGTGTGAGCGGCACCCTGCCCCTCTCTAGGCTGCCGGGGTGCGACCCCTGGGAATAGGGCCCTCAGGACCCGCGGCGCTTGGCACAGGCCTGGCCTTGTGGTCAGAATTCCCTCTGCTGTCGACCACGTGACACCTCTCAGAGCCTCAGTTTCCTCCTGTGTCATGTTTGGATAATAAAGCCTGTGCCCTGTTGTCACCGGAGGGATTAAATGCCGGGCACAGGCTTGAAAAACAGCGGCCATCATCATTATTATTACGACCACCATTTAATTTGCTTACAATGTTTACTCACTGGGAATCAATACATTCCCTGAGTCCAGAGAGCCTCCTCAATTCTTCTACAATAAGTCTCCATCTAGAACTAATCCTTCCCCCAAGTGAGAGATAAATAATTTCCCTTCCACTTGCTGATTCTGAGAGCACGCGCAGGGCTTTCTCAGCAGCGTGCGCAGAAGTGAGTTCTGGACTCGAAACGCCAGGCCAGTTCTGCAGGGAGGAAAACAAGCTCCCGGGGAAGAGGAAAATTCCAGTCACCAGGCTCTGCCTCCGCAGTGCGCACTGCCTGCCGGAGCAGCCAGCAGAGGGCACAGAAACCCATTAACATTTAGAAAAACACCGATGTTTGTGTTCATCGCAAATGTCAGAGCTGCCGCAGACTGCGCCACTCAGAAAACTCAAGAGCCGGCTCCGCAGTGGGGCGCGCAGGTGGGCGTTTCTGCCTGAACCCTGGAGCTGTCGCCCAGCCGGCACATGGCCACACAGTGGGGGGCACACGAGGGTCTCGAGACCCCTCCCAGAGGACCTGCGGCGTCGTCTTCCCCGCCCATAGCTCTGACGAGCGGCTCCACCACCTGGCTGGCAAAGAAATCTCAAAGCGTTACCATGGCCCCTCCTGGTGGCCGAGCGGCCTCAGTTCACAAGGAGAAAAAGGATGAATCCTGCTCCCTTCCGGGCAGGGCCTGGGCGCGTTTATGCGTCCCCACACGGCACAGGGGGCCTGAGGGTGCTGCACCTTGTGAGATGACTCTCGGGCAGCAGGCCGGGACCAGTGTCCTGATGTCCCGACCAAGCCCAGCCACCTCCGCTGTGTAAATCATCCTGTAGAGCCTGGTACAGAGCAGGACATGCTGCCCGAGGTCAGGGACGGCCGCTCACGGTGACAAGTGCCTGGAAACCCTTCTGACACCCACCAGGGGAACGCAGGGGGCACGCCGGGCAGCTATTAAACGGCTCGATCTGTATGTAGAGGCCAAGGGACAGTCATGAGGGGGTGTGTGTGATTTGTCACGCGGGGGGCGACAAGTTGCCTAGGAGACGCACGTGTGCTTGCTGAGCTCCGACGTGGAGGCAAACCCAATAAACGTGTGCGCGTATCTGAGCATAGAAGCTGCTGCCAAAGACCCAAACTAACACTGCTTGTGGCAGGGGCGGGCTTGCCTTACACACTTGTGACCTGGGAGGACTGACACGTCCTTTGCAATGTGGGAGAGACACACGAACTTGACCGCCTGTGACATTTAGTATATTCACAACCAGCCCCTGTCTATTTCCTGAATATTTTATCACCTACCCCCAAGCCTCTTTTCCGTTCACAGCCATCTCCCTCAGTCTCCCTCTACCCCTAAATGACCACCAGTCCACCTCTGTCTCTATGGCTGTGCACTTTCTGTTCATTTCTTTTTTTTTTTTCCAGTACCGGGAATCGAACTCACGACCTCGCGCTTGCCAGGCAGGCCCTGTGTCGCTGAGCTAAATCCCCAGCCCCTTTCTGTAATTTCACTTAAGTCAGACCATATACTATTTGAACTCTTGTGTCTGACTTCTTAGTGTCATGTTTTCGAATTTTACCCACCCTATGGCATTTTACTCTGTTCATTTCATGCCTGAATAATATTCCGTGGTGTAGTCACCGGCCCATCCCTCTGCTGACGGGCAGGTGGGTTGTTTCCACCTTTGGCTCTCGCGAGCGGCGTTGCTACGAGCATCGGTGCGTGAGGACTGCTGTGGGTTTGTTTTTAATTCTCCTGGGTGTACACCTAGGCGGGGAACTTCAGGGTCACTAGGCAATTCTGTTTAACAGCAGAATTGAAATAAAAAAAAAAAACCCTATAAAAAAGGAAGAAAACAGAAAACTTCTCCAGGAGTTCCCGAAGGTGGTGTTAGAGCAGTCATGAACAGAGGGGATTTGTTGAGTGCGTTGCTGGCCCCGCCACCCTGAGGGTCTAAGTTCAAGGATTTGGGGCAGAGCCCGAGATTCTGCTGTCCTAAAAAATTCCCAGGGACTCTGGGGTCCTGAGCAGTCCTGAGCAAGTTCTGTTCTGCAGCCGTCTGTCATTGAGGAAACGGGCTCAGAGCAGGCCAGCAGCTTACCCAGGGACACACAGCACTAGCGGCAGAGTGTCACGGTGTGGGCAAGCACCTGCCGGCATGCACCTTGCCGGCTTGCGGGCGGGTCCCCTCTGTGGGGTAGGGCCGTGGGAACTCAGTCTGCACATTTCTTTGGAGGGTAGCCTGGGTGGGGCTGAGGCTGTGTAGCCGGCCTGCTCGGGGCCTCCCTGGCGGCCCAGTCGAGGGATCTGCTCCTCCAGGGCCTGTCTTCCCTTGACAAGGACCTGTTCCCAGAGCATGGGGGGCTCAGCCACAGCCCACCTGGGAACGGGGAGGCGGGCCAGGCAGCACCAGGCTGTGCAGAATGAGGATGGACGAGAGGAACTCGGACCCCACGACCACCTCCTCCCTGCGACCGCCAGGACTCGCCTCCAGGTCCTGAGCACTTTTTCGCGCTCTCAGTTCAGAGTCAGAAAGAACACGCTTCCGGGTTGGCCCGGAGTCGGCTTCCGCCAGGTGGCGCTGTTGCAACCGCCGTCTCGGCTGAGCGGCCACAGTAGCCACCAGGTGGCGCTCTGAGACCGCAGATCAACTCACCCCGCTGGAAAGTTGATTTAGGTGTAAACTTAAGACCTCCACCAATCCTGGTCCAAGTTGCGGAACCTGCTGCATTTCTTAATTTTCTCTTTTTCCTTATATCTAGAGGATTTTCCACTCTTGTTTATTTTGTGCTGTCTTTATCTTTGCACAATTTAAAATATTGAAAAAAACCTTGGAACTTCATGTGGATCATATTTTCACATCCAATTCATAGTATAAAAACTTAGAAACCGTCTCCAAAGTCTTCCTCCAAGGGTTCACCCATTATGATCTCACAGGCAGCCAGCGTTAGAGGTCAAATGCACTTTAAAAACCCTAGGACTTTTTTTGCAGCTCTAATGAGCATTTGAATTACGATCCCTGTCCCCGAGCTAGGCGGTGGGTAGCAGGTGCAGCAAGAAAGACAGAACCAGCTGCCTTAGGTAGTTTGGAGCTGAAGCCCCTCCCCATTCCTTTTCTTTAGGAAAAGATAAGCCACGCAGGCAGAGCAGGGTTGGGCTGTCAAAGGAGCATGCGTTGGAATCACAGTTTTTGCCAAGTTACACTTTCGAAGAAATCAGTCACTTATCCTTGGCTTTCTACAAGTCTCAGTGGATTTCACATCTGGCACATCCTATGTGTGGTGTGAGGATTATATTTAAATAATTGAAAAATGTATAGGTCTGATTTTGTCTGTGCTATCAAATAGCTCACTTGGTGCTTGTAACAACTGCGTAAGGTATTTTTTATTCCCACCCAAGGCAGAGGCAGAGGCTGGAGACCCAAAGCTCGCAGCCTTGAAGAGAAAGGACTCGGCTAGAAATGGCCATCCCAGGCCCCAGAGCTCAGACCCATGCTACCAGTTAGTCCAACAGGAATGAGAGGGCTTGGGGCATGGTCTGCCTTCTCCCTCTGCCCAGACCGTCATCTCCATCGAGGAGCCCTGGGTAATCATGACTATGGAGGAACAAGAAAACAGCCTGTTGCTAGACACAGGTGCAAGTCTCTCGGTCCTTCTTTTCAATCCTGGCCTTCCTTCCAGCCATCATACCTCAGTGAAAGGAGTCACTGGTGAGGAGGTAATATGCTATTTTTGACAACCCTTAGGCTGTAACTCCTTAATAGGTCCCTCTTGCATATCTCTGTCTTCCTGAGAAACCACTCTGAAGATACCACCACGTATTACAGCAGCCATTGATATTTTCCTACTAATCTATCCATAACTGTGTAAAGTTTGTAATGTTCCTATCCTATTTCATAAATGGATGTATGTTTATTATTATGTGTTTCCTACAACAACCATTGAGAAGAGTTAATGATTTTTCAGTAGGTCACTCATGTATAGCTCTATTTATTTTCTTTAGAAGCCACTTTGAAGATACCAAAGTATAGTACAACAACTCTTGATAATCTCCTACCTCTTTTGTCTGTAACTCAGTATTATTTGTCTATTTGTTTGCCTGAGAAACTATTTTGTAGACAATAATATGTAAAATGATAACCATTGATAATTTCCTACCATTTTGTCTGTAATTTGCTAAGTCCCCCCTATTATTATGTTATCCTTCTTTTATTCTTTAAAATTAAAAAAAAAAAAAAAAAAAAAAGAAATGGCCATCCCAAGGGGATCACCGTGTCCAGGGGACATGGGACAGTGGCCAGGCCAGGGTGTGACGTCCGGGGAGGGACAGCGTCTTGTGAGGCCTGGAGCTGCAGGCTTGGGCGCGCAAAGTAGAATCCGGAAAGATGCCTGCCTCTTTTTTAAAAACATGTTTTTCTTAGCACGTTTGCAGCACGTAGTGCATGCATTCCTTGTGAAGAATTGGGGCCTAAACACATCAGTCTTAGCTGATAGGTGTGGTGGCACATGCCCCGCAGGATCGCCGTGAGTTCGAGGCCAGCCTGGGCTGCATAGCGAGACCCTGTTTCAAAAACAAAACACAGGAAACAAAAACAAATCCCCATTTCACTCTTGGTCCTTTCTACTTTCCCTCCCTCACACCCCTCATCCGCAGCCCCCATCCCCAGCCCCCTTGTCTCCACAAAGTCTGTTTCCCTTTCCTGTCACCTTTTTATTTTGCTCTTTTATGTGCATACTGGGTTCAGAGAAACCGTGTGATATTTAACCTCCCGCATCTGATTTATTCCTCTTGCCTAGGGACTCCAGCCAAGGTGCCTGCCACTCTGACTGAGCCGGGGGAGCTGATGCCGTTGCTACTTAAATCCTATCTGCAAAAACCTCTTTTCCAAATAAGAGCACATTTACAGGCTCTGAGCTGATGGGTGTTTGGGGGCTACCAGCAGATAGTGTGATTCTGGGCACACACAGCTGGGACTCCTGGCAGGGGGCTGGCTGTGCAGGTCTGGAGCAAGCGGTGGCCTTGGAAACAGGACTTTGGCTCACAGAGAAGTCACCCAGGACTCAGGTAAAAGCCAGCAAAGTAGGAAGAGGAAGATGGGTTGGTGAGGGAGGGGGGGTGCCCAAGCAGGAGGATGCAACCACCTTGAGGTCATGGGGATCTTCCTGCCTCAGCCTCTCCAGGGCTGGGATTATAGGTGTGCACGATGGAGCCCAGCTCCCAGCTACATTTAAGAGTACAGCTCACTGCCCTTAGGTGCATTCACGTTGTCCTCCAGCCATCAGCACCATCCGTCCACAGACTGCTGCATCTCTAAGAATTGAGCACAAGCCAGGTGCGGTGGTGCATGCCCGTAATCCTAGCACTCTGGGAGGCTGAGGCAGGAGTGTAGCAAGTCCAAGGCCAGCATGAGTCATTTAACAGTAATTAATGAAGCAAAACCCTGTCTTTGGGCTGGGGATATAGCTCAGCGGCACAGTGCCTGCCTGGCAAGCCCAAGGTCCTGAGCTCAATTCCTGGTACCAAAAAACCCCCCAAAACCCACAAAAAAAGCCACAAAACTCTGTCCAAAATTAAAAATCCAAACAAAACAAAACAACTAGCTCAGTGCAGAGACCTTGAGTTCAATCCCCTGTACAGATATAGGGTAGCAGAAGTGAAGACTAGGTAGAAAAGAGACAAGGAAATCAAGATTTAAAAAAATCACACTTTTAAGAAAAACTGCAGCTTCAAGACACAAGTCCAATTTCTTTTCTTTTTTCCTTTCCTTTCCTTTCCTTTCCTTTCCTTTCCTTTCCTTTCCTTTCCTTTCCGTTCCGTTCCGTTCCGTTCCGTTCCTTTCCTTTCCTTTCCTTTCCTTTCCTTTCCTTTCCTTTCCTTTCCTTTCCTTTCCTTTCCTTTCCTTTCCGTTCCTTTCCGTTCCTTTCCTTTCCTTTCCTTCCTCTTCTCCCAAAGCATAGTAAGCCTGGGCAACTCCCTTTCAGTACACATAGGTTTGCCCAGCCCCTGCGTACACCTCCACATCCACTTTCACCTAGGTCATCTCTTTTTTTTCTGAGGTCATCTCTTCAGCGTTTCCCATGTGATCAGACCCTCACGCGAGGGGCGGGCCATGCTCTCTCACCCACTAGAGAAGACTAAAACTGCAGGTTATTGAGCTCCACAGACCCCCACCTCCGCACACACTGGAAAGATCCCCAGTTCCCAGCTGCACGGGCCCCACTTCTCAGAGCCCCGCCCCCAGCTCTCCTGGGCGGCCCACCTCCTCCCCGATTAAGCCCTTCCCCCTTCTCCCTCACTGGCGCAGCCTGAAAATTCGTTTTCCGAGATGGAAGCCAGCAAATGTACAAACTTATTTTATTTTTATTTATTTATTTTTTTACAGAAAACAGGCCAGGTGGAGCCCTCTCTCCTGATGGGAAGGAGGAGGAGGAGGAGAAGGGAGGAGGGTGCCAGCCGCTGCAGCGGGTTTATTTCTACCCTGGGAAGGTTGAATGTCATGCAAAACCCCTCTGCCTAACAGTTCACCCAGGTGGCTTGCTTCAGGCTGCACTGTTTTGTTTTGTTTTGTTTTGTTTTTTTTGTCTTTTTGAGGCAGGGTCTCGCTATGCAGTTCAGGCTGGTCTTGAGCTCACTTTGTAGCCCAGGCTGGCCTCGAACTCACAATGATTCTCCTGCCTCAGCCTCCCCAGGGCTGGGATTACAGATGCGTGCAGCCACACCTGGCCAGGCTGTACTGTTCTCGAGACTAGAGCAGCTTACTCATGTTACAAACTTTTCTTTTTGGTACCAGGAATCGAACTCGCCACCTCACACTTGACAGGAGGAGCTGTGCCTCTGAGCTATATCCCCGGCCCCTACAAATTTCTTTTAAAAGAGGTGGTGAAGTTCCTTATTTTGGCCTCAGGGACTGCAGACCCTGCCCAATGACGGCACCGCATACAAAACAGGCAAAAAACAAGCGAACAGAAGGAGTTGAACACGAACTTCCCGGGTAGCCTTTCCTGCCCCTCCTGGAACCCCTTTCTCTCCCATTCTCCATTCATTCAATGATTCTCGGGACCTTCCAGGAGTGGATTCATCCAGGGTTTGTCCTCCCGTCCACCTTACTAAAAACCCCAGCTCCGCTGAGATATAATTCCCTTGTCACACAGTTCACCCCTTCAAAGTGTCCAATTCAGAAGCTCCGCGTGGGTGGTACAACGACCCCCGCCCTCCAGTTCCCAAGCACTCGCCTCGCTCGCCGAAGAGAGCCCAGCTCAGTAACCAGTCACTTCCCACCCCCGGGTCCCTGGCAACCGCTCCCCCCACCCTTCCCCCCCGACAACCACTGATTAGGTTTCTGTTGCTATGGAAACACCTATTATGGATATTGTACATAAATGGAATTGATATGGGCTGTGTTTGGCTCCTTTCATTCAGCCGAGTGTTTTCAAGGTTATGTGAACTCGAGGGCACATCACTACTTCCTCGCTTTGTGTGGCTGAATCTACCACATTCTGTTTATCTGCTCACCCTGGGCAGTGGCCCCCTCCCGACCCTACTTTTGGACAACGTTGTCATAAATGCATGTGGATTGGTTTTTACGTAGAATTTAAATTCCAAAAGGCTATATGCTAAGAGTGGAGCGGAAGTGCTGGGTCAGGCAGTAACTCCCAAGCAGCGGCACCATCCTCTGCTCCCCCTGCAGTCCCCGGGGAATCTGACATTTCCTTGGATTCCTTGACACTTGTCAATCACATTTTTTAGTAGTTCAGGCTGGCCTTGAACTCACAGTGACCCTCCTGCCTCAGCCTCTCGAGTATGGGGATTACAGGGATAAGCCGCCATGCCTGCCTGCTGGTGCCTTTGATCTGAGCCCTCCCATGGTGTGAACTGTACCTCAGTGGGGTTTGCCTCTGTCTAGCTGTGATTACGTCGATACCCCTGACGGGCACCAGCCTGTGGGAAGAGGCACTAATTCTTCTGCCCCCAGCTCCTTGGTCGGCCGGCATTCTTCAGTGAGGAGCGGCTTGGCTTCACCCTCTGGAGCTCCTCGGTGTTCCTGAGAGCTCTTCCCCTCCGCGGGACAGGAAAACGCCTCGTTCTTGGTTGTTCTGGGGGCTGGGATATTTATGTATTTGAAATGTTTCAACAAGGTACACTTCTTGTTGTTGTTTTTTGGTCCCAGATTTGTCCAGCCGCGCGAGACCCGTTCTGAGGGTACCGGGCAATGACTGTTAGTAGACTCACACACTCACCACTGCGGTCCACTTTAAGGGCACGGTTCTCCTTCGAAAATGTCCATATTGTGCTTTTCCAGTTGAGACTTGCCCCAAGGCCGAGACTGGTCCAGTAGCCCATGTGGGCAACCTGGCCTCCGTCCAGCCCTCCCACCCGGGCACGGCCTCCCGGACGGGAGATGCCTGGGTCTCTGTGGCTCCGGCTGCTCCTGCAGACCCTCCTGTGCCCGTCCCTGCCCTGGGGCGGAGAGGCCTTTAAGAACGACTCCCCGGACCCCAAAGCCAAGGATCAACTGTGCTCTGGCAATGCCTTTAGAAGGGGAGAGTGAAGATCTCTGCTCTCCTCAGAGCAGTGGCACAGGAGCCGGGCACAGAAAAGCCAGAGACAGAGGGCATGGTGGCGCACGCCTGTAATCCCAGCACTCGGGAGGCTGAGGCAGGAGGATTGCTGAGGGTCTGAGACCAGCCTAGGCTTCAAAGTGAGCTCAAGGCCAGCCTGAACTGCCTAGCGAGATCTTGTCCCAAAAGACACACACACACACACACACATACACACACACAAAGAAAAAGAAAATAAAAGCTGGAGATGGAAGCAGAGCTCTGACGTGGATGTATTTGGGCAGCTGCTAAGCGGCCCAGTCAGGGGCCAGGGGTCGCAGCCCCTGGGCCTCAGAGAGCCCGATGGCCCCAGGGTATACGTGTCTGTGTGGGGAGGGGCCCAGGGGTCTTTGGCAAGCTCGAGGCCCCCGGTGTCTGAGTTCTCTTTCTGGGAAAGGCGTGGCTGGGAGGAGGACACCTTCTCTGGCCCCTTCCTCTGGCCCCGGTGCCCACTCAACCCCGCGAGGGGGCCCGACGCAGCGGCCGCTGGGCACAGGGTCGGGCCTCCGTCTAGCGCGGAGTTTTCTTTCCTTCTAAAGGCATTTCCAGGTCTGCTGGAAGAGAGAGGGGTAGGAGGTGGAAAGCACAGACACGGAATTATTTAATGCTCTCGTATCTCTGGCTGCAGTGAATGGTGGCTATTTCTTGTGAGAAAGGCCGTAGCCGGAGCAGGTCCCTGCTGGCTGTGTCCAGGGAGCTGAGTTTGGGACTGGAGGACGGGACTCCATGAACTTCTCCAGAGCAAGTTCACCAGAGAAGACCAAAGCCTCTCAGATTCCCTTTCAGACCTGTGACTTCCTTTTAGGAAGGAAAAGAAATCCTTGTCTGGCATCTTTTGGAAAAAAAACTATATATATATATATATATATATTCTGCCAAAAAATATATCTGCACTCTGCAGTTTGCTGTACTGAGAATTGTCGGGCACTAACGGCCACCACTGTGAGCACCCCGTGTAACTGTAGAGGCCGAAGGGAACCGGGATCAATCTCAGGATATCTTCATAAATTTAGTATCAAAATATTTATACAGGTTTTTCTTTTCCTGATGTGTACATTTTTTGGTTCTCTCTCTAGAGGAAATAGCGGAGCGGCAGCCGCCTGGAGGAGCTGCACGCCTTATGTCATGGGCTGGTGCCGAGCCCCACACACCCCCAGCCTGGTGCAGCTCCCCCTGCTTGGCGGCCTCCCTCTCACTCCGCCCCTGCCCGCGGTGAGTCCCTGTCCCCACCCGCCTCTCCCTCCACTCAGTACTCGGCCACCACAACCATCCTTCCCCAAATGCGGATCCGATTGCAGGGCTCCTCCTCTGACACCTCCCCGGAGCCCCCCTGCTTCTGCTTATCTGGCTGGTCCTGACTCACTCTCCCCTCTGCAGCCTCTTTGTTGCCTTCCCAGCTGGCTCTCTATCATGATCTGAACTCAGATGTGATAGCCAGAGACAAGGCAGCCATTTTGTGAGCAATAGGACGAAGACAATTGCAGATTCCAGCACTTGTTCCATGGAGCTGTCAAACCAGGCTGTCAGGGGCCGCCTTTCTATTTCTGATGAGAGAAAGCAAATTCTTTTTTCTTTAAAAGCCATGTTAGTGGGTTCCTCTGCCATTTTCAGCCAACAGTGTCCCAGCTGCTGCTGTCTCTGACTTTCTGGGCCTTCCCCCGACCTGCATATCTATGTATCTACTGTGCATTCTGTGCTGGGAGTTGGACGGGGACATCCTTCTGCATCAGCACTTCACTGGATGCCCTGGAGAGCGGCCTGGGCCAGGGACAGAGTTTGAGATCCATCCATGGTGGCCCCACCCCTCCCCACCCTGCACCCTGTGCGCCTGGCTTCTCAGGCTCCTCCCCTGAACCCCTGTCTTTTCCAGCCCCTGGACTTCGGGTTTGGCCCCATGGTCTGCTTTGGCCCTGGAACAAGGCAGAGGAGACAGTGCCTGTTACAAGCCGAGGCTTTCAGGGGCTCTGACACTTCCAGACCTCTTCCTGTGCTTTTATCAGTGCTGTGAGAACAACATGCTCTGGCCACTCTGCGGGTCCAAGGAGAGCTGAGAGATGCACGCAGGCTGCCGTGGCCAGACCTGGCTGCGCCCCATGACTGCATGAACTGCACACGTGCCTGCAGGTGCATGGCAGAGATCTTGCTATTTGTTACGCAGCATGAGGCAGCACTAGCTGACCGCTACAGTGACTGAGAGAGGTGCAGCAAGGAAAGAAGAGGGCCTGGGGTGGAGTCCCGAGGAACCTCACATTTTAGGGATTCTCAGAGGTGTAGAAAATGGCCAAAGCCATCAAGAGCTGGGTGTTTCTGAGCCCTCCCTGTGAAGCATCTGTCGGGGGGCAGGAGGAACCCACAAAAGAGAGATCTAGGGAGGAGCTGCAGTTTGGACCTGACTGACCCCGCACATCTGGTCAGGGGACTGTGATATAGTCCCTGCTGGGCCTTGGTGTTGTTGCTTGTGAGGTGGCATTCAGACCCTGGGTCTGCTGCTCCTCGCACCCAGAACCGCCTCTGCTGCATGCACATCTGTGTGTCCTTATGTGCCTGTGTGTGCCCGTGTGCTCGCAGGGCGTCTGGCGTGTGCACCTGGTGCACCTGGCTGGCTCTGAGTGCCTGTGTGCAGGCGGGCATGTGTCTCCTCCCCCTGGCTGTCCGTGTGTCTGTGTGTCTGTCTCCCGCACAGTCGGGAAGCGCTGCCTTGAGGAGTTAGCTCTGGAAAGGGGGACTGGGGAGTGACGGTGCGGACAACAGCCCGGAGACATGGGTGCTCAGGGTCCCCCGGGGGGACCGTTCTGGTCATGGCACAAGAGGACACACAGGGCAGGTGGCCTGGAGAGGGAGGAGAGGCTTGGGGGTGAGGAGCGTGGGCCGCATGGGGTCCCCCTGGCGATATGGGGGCTCTCTGTAGGGCTCAGGGTACCTTCTGGCCAGACAGGAAGCCCTGTGCCTGCACGCTGCTCCTCAGGCTTTCTCCAGGATGCTGTGGGTGTGGGAACCGGGCTGCTCTGAGGGGTGGCTTTCCCTCCTGCTTGCTCCTCCCGGCTGGTGCGGGGAGACCTGTGAGGCTGGCACCCTCGTGCCATCATGGGGCTCCCCGCTGCTACGGGCCGGTGAGCCTCTTGTCTTACACGGGGCCTCACGGTGCTGGGGCAGGGGCGGGTGAGCTGAGCCCTGCGGGCCTCAAGGGGCCTCTTCGGACTGGTTTTAGGCAGCGGTTGGCCCCCAGGCTGTGCCAACAGCTAGCGAGGAACACGTCAGTCTGAGTACTGGAGGGCTCAGCGTTTTCTCTCAAGAGCGAAGAATGACATATACCTTTATTTCCTCTAAGTAGCAGCAATCACGGCTTTGTTGCTTGTTGGAGACAGGGTCTCGCCTTGCAGCCCAGCCTGTCTCAGCCTCCTGTGTGCTGGGATTACAGGCTCAGTGGTGGCTGTTGAGCAAAGAAACAAAAGGAAATCCCGGGGAGCAAAACCAAGCGGTTCAGGAGCTCTTGTCCCCTCTCTCGGCACTGTCTGGGGAGGGTGCCCGGCTCCCCGGGGCCCCCCCGGGTGGCTCTCACCGCGCTTGTCTTGAGTGTTCTCTCTGCAACCACTTATCCGTGACCTCTGCTCAGCTCTGCTTCCTGTGCACCTGAGACGGTGTCTTTCCTGTCAGTGAATGAATGAATGAGTGAATGACAGGCAATTCTCTTTCACTCAGGACATTTTCGGATGTAACGAGCAGAAAATCAATTTAAACTGGCTTAAGTCCAAACAGGACATTGCTGGTTCCTGAAGCTAACAAGTTCAGTGGTGTCACTGCGTTCTGGGGCTCCAGGGAGTCAAATGATATTGTCAACTGGTTCTTTTTTCCCTCACATCCCCACTGACCTTTGCATTTTCTTATATGCTCATATCACCCTCTTTTCCTGCAGATATATCCATTCAGGTATAAGGGAGCTGTGGCAGCAGGAAGCTCTAGCTTATGCAGTCGTCACAGTTGAAGACCCCAGGAGACATTGTCTCTTCCCATCAAATCTCAGGAAAGTAGGGCTGGGGATTTAGCTCAGCGGCAAAAGCGCCTGCCTGGCAAGCGCAAGGTCGTGAGTTCGGTTCCTGGTACCAGAGAAAAACCAAAAACCAAA
>NW_004955445.1:1336365-1390148 GCF_000276665.1 Chinchilla lanigera
AAAAAAAAAAAAAAAAAAAAAAAATCTCAGGAAAGTCCCTGATTGGTCTGTTTGGGTCACATGTCAATTTGAGACCCAATCCCTGTGCCTCAGTCGGATGGAGCATTCTGATTGGTTAGCCTGGCTCATGGCTTGGCCCTATGTATGTGTTGGAGGTGCCATGACTGACATATGACTGCAGATCCCAGGAGAAGGAGGCGGTTTCCTGAACGAAAGAGTGTTGAGCAGGGAGAATATGTATTTCCATTCATTATTTTCTTCTGTAATTAAAAAACCCAAATCTCTTTACCAGACTGACCTAGTTGAGAAACCAGATTTGACCTGTAACTTTTACTTAACTTTGAGAACTCTCACAGTTCTTGTGATATAAGGGACTTAAAGCAAAACAAAATAATATGAAAAAAGGTAGAATTTGACAGTAATTTCCTAGCTACTACATTTTTGCTTTTAGTGATCTATGCACTAAATGAGTTCATAGTATTAACTCGAAGTGTGGCCTCCAAATGGCTTTTTTCTGCCATTAGAGATTGGACATTAGGTTTTTGGGACACATTACCCCAAATATCCCTGGGCACAGGAAATGGACACGATCCATTGCCCCATAGCCTGGGGAATGAGATCCGTATGGCTGGTCATTAAAAGCTTTAGCTGAAGGATATATTTTTTTTTCCATTAGCACAACCGAAGCTGTGCTGAAAGCCAAGTTATTATTGCTGGGAAGTGAGGAGTTTGGGGTGGTGTAGGGGAAAAGGTGTAAGCTTTCACACTTAAAGTGGTAGGTTTGGGGGAGTCTCAGGGGCCTTACTGCTGGTGGCCACCTGTGATTTCAGTGGTGGGGTCTGGGCCAACACTTGGGCCTGTACAGCGCCTCAGGGTCACCTTGATCTCTGACACCTGTTGGTTCCTGGGGTCCTGGAAACTTCTCTGCATGTTTTCTAGCAAAGTCTTAAAAGTTGGGTCTCAGGGTGGAGTATGATTCCTTTGTGTCCTGGCTCCCCGATCTCTTTTGTGACCTTTACACCCTGTGTCCTAACTCTGCCTCCTGTCTGGCAGCGGCCGTCCATGAATTCATTGATGAGTACGGCCTGAGCTAGGAAGACCACCATCGAGCAGGAAGCGATTCTCCCCACCTTCCTGATAAGATCTAAAAATGAAGAGCCACGTAAATAAAAGGGTCAGGTGTTCTGTTCGAAACGTTTACCTACCTAGTCACACGCATGTGTGTAACATCGCACACTACCTGACCCCAGGGGCAACACTGGAGCTACCGCCGGTTCCCTCCTACACATTTCACCAGTCGGGTTCGTGTGGCCTCTTCACTGGGCCTTGTCCGGCACCCTGGTCACCACTGGCCCCTCGAGGGTGCAAGGGATGTTTTCCACAGCCCGGCACCTTCAGTCCCACCAGGGTTATAGGAGACACAGCGCTTTTCAAACTCCCCGCAAGGCTGTCACGGAGTGTTTTATGGGGAGGCACATTTGCTTGATGTTAGGACAGTTCTCCCCATTTGTCCTGTAGGTAGAAGTCAGTGATCTTCACAGGGCAATCACTTACTTTATTGCATTTTAAAGAGATTTTAATAGGCTCATTATATCAGCCTCTATTGCTGTGGAACAAATGAGTGCAAAATTAGTGGCTTAAAACAACACCCATTTATTAGTTCACAGTTCTGAGGTCAGAGCCCGGGCACGGTCTCGGAGACCCAAGCGCAGGGTCAGTAGGTGGTGGTCTCCCCAGCGGGCTCCACCAGGGGGCAGTTTGCTTCCAAGCTGCCTGAGGTCAATGGCAAAATTCACCTTGTGGCCGCTGAGTTCAGACGGCTTACTTCTCTAAGAAGAGCCGGGCTCACCGCTAAACCCCCTCTCTGAAGGCTGCCGGACTCACCCAGCTCAGGACGGATGATCTGCTCTCTGTAAACTCAGAGTCAACTGATTAGGGACCTTAAATACGTCTGCAAAGTCCCCTCACCTTTGCCGTGTGTCAGACCCGATCAGAGTGGGATCCCTCAGCTCTGCCGACTCCTGGAAGCAAGGTCCACGTGCCACTCACACTCCAGGGAAGGGGCACGAGGAAGCCTGGACACCAGGGGCAGGAGCCTCGAGCCATCTTAGAATTCTGCCACACATACTTGTTTATAGTGGGCACCGGGTGCTCCCAGGTAACAGATCGGGGGCTTCTTTCTTACTGGTTGTTGACAGCATCAAGGTCAACCTCCCAGGGTGGCGCTTACTGGGACGTCCTTCCCCCTTCTGAGGCACACGCAGCCCTACATCTCTCCGGCACAGCCTTGTGCTGGAGAAAGTATTTGGGGTGCATCTGAGCTCATGAGGTACTTTGTACGGGGCTCTAGTCGAGCACCAAGGGTGGCTCTGGTGGGCCTTTGGGTACCATTCGTTCCTCCCTCAGGGGCCAGCACCCCACCCCCTGTAGGCAGGCGGCCAGTTATCCCTATCCTGGTGCAATGGTGCCGGGTAATGACAGTCTTACACACACCCTTGTGACCTCTGACCCTGACAGGCCCGATTCTGTGGGTATCTTGTATCCTGCAGTGGGGCTCTGCTACACTCATCTGCCTTTACAGTTTGGGGGGCCTGGCACCAGCCGGGAACAGGCGCTTCTGGCCACGTGGCCCCCTGGTGCCCCAGGCTCAGAGGCACGGTCCTGCCAGAGGCGTCAGCATATGGGGAGCGGCTGCTCTGCGTCCGTCTCTGCTGCCTGGGCCACAGCCTCACTCTGCTGCCCAGCGGGCTGCATCACCAGCTTCCAGCAGGCGCTTACCACGGATCGCCCACAGCATCCCTTTCTTTTTTAAAACAGTTAAAAAGCCTTATTTTTAATTTGCATGAGATGATTGTACGTATTCATGGGGCACAGGGTGATGTTTTGGTAAACATGTAATGTGTGCAAGCGATCAGATAAGGGTCGTTGTCACACCTACCCCCCAAACACTCCCCACTTCTCTGTGGTGAGAACTTTGAAACCCTCTCCTCCAGCTCCACTGGGATGCCATCCTTGTAGTTAGCGCCAGGCACCCTCCTGTGCAGGCGGACACCAGGATGCACCCTGCCCCATGACTCTGTACCCATCAAGCTTCCTTCCTCCTGTGCCCAGTCCTGGCCACCAACCTTCTACTCTGTACTTCCCTGGGTCTATTTAGAGTCCGCACAGGATGGAGATCATGTATCCGTCTCTCTGCACAGCATCTTTCTCTGCGTCTGGTTCCATGGAATCTTCCGGTGCCCTGGCTCAAACTGGGAGCAGTTGCCTGCCTCAGAGCCTCCTGGTCCTGGGCCTCCTGGGCCTCCTGGGCCTCCTGCCAAGTGGGTCGAACAGTACCTGAGGTGCTGAATGTGCTGCTCTAAGCCCAGAGGGGCCTCCAGGTGCTGAGCTTCCCTCCCAGAGGCACCAGGTGCCGGCTGCCGTCCTGTACAGTAAGCTGCCTCTGTTTTACAGTGAGCGGCCCAAGTCCGGGGCCTCCTGCTTCCCCGTGCAGCTGCCCCTCGGTCCTCGCTGCGTCTGTCTGCTGCTCTCCGCATCCGCCTGCATCTTGTTCCCTGGTTGCATCACCATGCACCTCTGGGTCGAGGACCAGCGCGGTCATTTTCTGTGGCCCCTTGCCTTCCTCCACATTCATGACTGGGTTCATATCCTGGCACCTTGTTCTCTGCTCTCTGGGCAGGAAGAGTGGCGGGCACGTGGGTCCAGGAAGAGTGTAGGGGCTGTGCCAAGTGTCTCCCGCAACGTTCACCCAGTGACACACTCAGGCCCAGTGCCAATGGTGAGAGCCATCTCCAGAAAAAAAAAATAGACTCCCTTTAATAGCGAACTGATAAACTCACTCTGCCGTACCCAGATGGGAGTGAGTCACAGAGGTGCTACAGTGAGTTTAATAGTTCATTGTTAAATGGAAGCTACTTTTTTTTTTTAGAGATGGGTCTCACTCTGTTGCCCAGGCTGATCTTGAACTTCTGGGCTCAAGTGATCCTCCTGCCTCAGCCTCCCGAGTAGCTGGAACCCCAGGGTGCACCACGGGGCTTGGCTTTGCTCACTCCCCTTTTGGTCACAGATACCGTGCAGGGCTCCTGTGGAGCCCAGCTGCTGCCCTGACCCTGGAGCGCCCTGTGCCTTAGCGATCTCTGTGGCCTGTCTCAGCCGCCACCTGCTGATCTGCCCACCTGGCCTCCGGTGCTCAGGCGCTGCCGCGCAGCCTCGGGACGCTGGGGCTTCGCTGAGTTCCGTGACGGCACTGGCCGCTGCGGTCCCAACCAGATGGGCCTGTTGACTCTTTTCTTTGGCAATCAGCTCCGCACAAATGGTTTAGAGATAATTTATGTGCTTCCCTAAGTGACAAGGGCTGGCCCATATAATTAGCAGTTAATGATAAATACAAATAAGATGTGGGAATATATGTGGCCCGTTACGCATGCCAAAGCTGTGACCCCGTCTGCAGGGATCGTCAGCCACCAAGCATGTGTGGGCAGCCTGTGGGGCTAGCTCCTGTCACCAGAAGTCACGTGCAGTGACAGCCGGCCGCGGGACAGTGCCACACGTCTCCTGTCTGGAAGGTACGGTGGCACTTGGTAGGGGCTGGGGGAGCTGAAGTCCAGGGAGGAGAGGACCAGACCACAGGGGTCCTGTCGCTCCCAGAGGTCACCTCCTGCTCTGAACTGTAGGGTGCAAGCACTTCGACAGGAGCTAGCCTTTCTACCCACACCATCTCATTTAATCCTTCCAACCAATGTTTCAGAGCACGGACATCGCCCCATTTCACAGCCCAGCAACTGAGACTCAGCGATGTCAAAGGTCAGGGCCAAAGCGCTGGCACGAGGAGCATGGAGACGTGGCGCTAAGACCTGACCTGTGCCCTCAGTTGTGATGCCGTGAGGGGGATCACCCTGTTAGAGGAGTGTCCGTCATGGACCTGCCAGTGTGAACGTGTACACCCAGGAGCCTGTGCGACATGAGCCGCATTCTCGCCATACAGGGAAGAAACTGAGGCTCCCAGGGCCTGCAGAGTGAGGGAGCGGCGGGTGTCCGCAGCTGGACTCTCACCTGGGTTAGGCGTTGTCCCGTTCCTGTCCCGGAGAGCCGCGGGCATGTTGCAGGGCGGTGGGAGGTCTCAGGCCCCAGGCTCCTTACTTGGGAAAGGGCCACGTGTGATTAAGTCACGGACTGTGAATGTGGTGCGGTCGCAAGTGTCCTTAAAAGGGAGGGAGGCAGAAAGACTTGAGACCCCGAAGAGGGGGTGAGGTGCCCCACGGCAGATTCTGGAGACCCCGGAATCTAGAAGAGGCCGGAAGGCGCACGGCCCGGGGGGACGGGGGTTTCTGATTCACATCTCCAGGCGGTGAGGAAATCAAGCCAAGGAGTGACGCTTGCAGCCGCCCTCTCTGTAGTCCTCTGTCACAGCAGCTGCAGGGGACTCACACAGGGCCCAAGGGTGAGGAGGGCCGTCCCTGCCCTGTCCCCCTGTCTCGGGCCATCCCGGGGTCCTGCACTCCTCAAAGAGCAGCAGCCGCTGCCACACGCTGGTGCTGTCAGCCGGGTCACAAACTCGGGGTCCTGTGACCTCACTGTCTGCGTGGGGAGGGGGTGTGCTGTGGGCGGCCAGGCTGTGCTTTCCTCGGGTCGGGGGAGTCTTTTTCCTTGCCTGTTCCGTCCTCTCACCCGGGACAAACAGAAAAGACAGGAGGTGGGATCCGGCCAGGTTAAGAGGCCAACAGCCCCGGGAGCGGCCGCCCGCCAGGGAGCGGGCGCAGGAAAGAGAGGCGGGCCCCATGACCAGGACTCAGTCCTGTGAAGCCCGTGACTCCCGTGCAAACAAGACAAAACAAACAAAAAACCAAACCAAACCAGAACCCAAACCCCAACCCAAACAGCAAAATAAAAACCGAAACAAAAAATCCACCCCGAACCCACACTATACCAGTAATCAAGGTAAATGGAATTTTGACGCAATTAAAAAAAAATCAAAAGTAACAACAACAAAAAACAACAATAACGTTAAAGCTTTAAGTAAAGAAGGATGTGTTTCAGTGCTGTGCCGAGCCACCCTGGGGCCCGCGGCAAAAGGACAAAGCAGAAATTCAGCGTAAATTTCAGTATTTTGCCCGTCATGGCTGTGTTTGCACTGGTTTTGGATTTGTAGAGTATTATTTATCGGAATTTTTTTTAACACATCCATACGTTCTCCCACCTCGTTTCACCCCGCTGCTGGGCGGCCACCAGGGCGCGGAGCCGGTACCGACCCACCCAGCGGGGGCAGCCCGTCGCGTGGCGCGGTCCTCCGGCCGCCTTCGGGAGCTCGCTCGGGCCTGCAGAGCCGACAGTGCCCGGCAGGGGGCGCAGCGGCCCCGCGCGGGAAGCGCTCTGCCCCGCGGCCCAGCCTCCTCCCCGGAGGGCGGCGGGGAGGGCCGGGCTGGGAGTTCTAGGCCGGGGGTGCAGCGTGTATTTCTCGGATTTGAACTGAAGAAACAAACGGCATTGAACGTGAACTCCGTGCGGCTCTCGACGCCCTTCCCCGCAGATCACGGCTGCGCCCGCGAGCCCGCCTGGACGCCGAGCAGGGTCCGGGTGCACGACCACGGCTCTGCCCGGTTCCCGCTCTGCGTCCGGACGCGGGTCCCCGCACCGTGTCCTCTGCACGACGCCAGGCGAGGGTGCTCTCCACGCCGCCTCCAGGGCGCGTGTCCCCGGCCCAGGCCCTGAGAGCGCTGCCCGGCTCCTCACACTCTCCTAGCCCTAACCCGACCCCGACCCCGGACCCGAACCCTTAACCAAACCGGATCCCTAACCCGATCCCGACCCCGGACCAGACCCTTAACCAAACCGGATCCCGAACCCGATCCCGACCCCGGACCCGAACCCTAACCCAACTCTAACCTCACCCCCCAACCCTGGTCCTGCCGAGCTCCTGGCACTATCCTAGTCCTAACCCTAACCCCACCCTAACCGTAACCCAGAAGTTCGGGTCCCCAGAGGGGCCCCAGGAGGGCCAGGTGAAGGCCCCCACTCCCCGAGGGTGTGGGGCAGAGCCACCCCCACCCCGAGAGGTTCCCACCCCAAGGGGGCCGCTCGGAGGAGGGGAGGGAGCGCATTTTCCTCTTCCTGCGTTTTATCCTGTGCTCATTTTCTACTGGGGGGGGGGGATTACATTTCGCAATCTGAAGAGACAGACCATAAAATGTAAGACTTTCGGGGGGGAAAGAAGCACACTTACACAAAAATTCACTGAGAAAATGTAGCTAAGGTGAGCTCATGGCAGAAGGCCTGTGACTGCAGGAGGTGGTCAGCGTTCGGGCCCGGTCCCCGCGGCAAGGGTGCGGACCGGCCCTTCTGGCGCGGTCTGGCAGGGGTTCCCCGCGTGGCTGCTGTGACCGTCAGATCCCGGAAACTCCGCCTGCTTGCACCCTTTAATCTCCAGTGTGACCCCTCGAGGGAGGTTTTACTATTTTTAAAATTATTCCTATTTCCCAGGAGAATTGAGACCTAAGAGAAGTAAAATAAATGTCCCAAAGTCACAGATGCAAAAGGATTTTGGCTCCAGAAGAGCAGATGTTTCCTCCCGCAAGGGTTTACTGTGGATGAATCAGAACTTTGAGGCTCACAGCGAGCGAGCACAGTGTCCCTGGGAAAGTGAGTTCAGGTTGCCTCCGGCCGCTCCTTTCCTTCCCCTGAGGTCCCTGATGGGGAAACTGAGGCTCAAGGATGTTGAGCCACCTGCCCAAAGCCAGCTGTCCTCCTCCGCTATGGGCATGGGCTCTGCGCCCGCTGCTGGTCCCCAAGGCGGGGGGGCACAGTCCCGCAGCAGCCAGCGGGGCTGGGGCGGTGAGCGCCCCCGGACTCCAGGCTCAAGCTCCTGCCCCTGCTCTGCCTGGGCTCTGAATGTTCCCAGTGTGCCCTGTACCTGCCCCAACTTCCTGCTTCTCCTGCTGTGACCCCACTGTCCACCCCGCGCCCGGCCAGTCCCTGTCTCCTCACCAATTCTCAGCTCATCGGCAGCGGCCTCCTTGGGTCCTTCCTGAGGCTCCATCCCCAGAGTGGGACCTTTTCCATCTCTCCCAGAGACTTTAGCCTTGGGGCCTGAGGGGCAGCTTGCGATTCTTTGGTCAGGTATGTGTGGCCCTTGGCCAGCTGTCAATCTGAGACGTCACTCTGCTCAGGTGGGCCCTTGCTGAGCGAATGGAGTGGACAGATGACCAGACTCAGGCTTGTCCTCCTGCCCAGGCCTGTCAGGGCTCCCCGCCTGGTGGGGAACGCAGAGGTCTTTCTGTGCTCATGGCTGAAGCCCCTGGCTTCTGTTGCACTGGAATCTGGCCTGCCTTGTCCCCGTCCTCTGTCCCATCCCGTATCTACAGGTCTGCCCCCATGGTCCCTTGACACCCTCCCTCCTTCCTGAGCAGGGGAAAAGCCCCAGCCCCAGCCCCAGCCCAGAGCCCTGCTCATTGCACCATGTGGCTGCCCTGGTGGAGGACGAGGCTTTGACAGTCACCCTGCAGTTGCTGCTGGAAACCTAGGTAGGATGCGGGGGATGTGCGGCAGGGAGGTGACCAGCCTTGCTCTGCTTCTTAAAGGGGTTCCTCCCCCAGCGCAGAGGGGGCTCTCATGCAGGTGCGGGAAAGACCCTGGCCCCTCTGCTTGCAGGCAAGCCTGGATGTGTGGCCCAGGCAGCCGGGGTTGGGCACCTGGGAGCCCGTGTCCTCCTAGGCAAGGACAGAAGCAGGAGGGTGTCCCCCTGGGGTGAGTTGGGAGGATGACAGGCCTGTGGGTGGGGTTGCTGACCGGTGCCCTCTTGGCTCTCCAGGGCACAAAGGCAGGGAGGAGGCGTGGGCGGAGAAGAGGATGGCAGGGGGCCGCCGGCGGGCGACAGTGATGGCTGGGTTTTCTGTGGGTGTCTGGCTGGTGACCTTTCAGAGGAATGGATTCAGAAGCAACTGCTATTTATCGAGGCCCAGTTCAGAGACATCGGAGGGGGTCACCTCCTCCGAGTTAAATGTCAGGCTCCCACCGTCGCTGGAAGGGAGAGGCACATCCCAGCAGGATGCGGGCGGGTTGAGCCTGACAGGCTCCTGAGCCTCAGCACATCCTCACAAAATGCAGTGGGGTCCACCTGGTTTATGGGGACAGTAACCTGTGGCTGGTGCGTGCAGGCATGCGTGTGTACACAGTGTATGTGTTTCCCTATTTCCTTCCCAAAGGGTAGCGGGGCCCTCCATCCAGGTTTTTTGGTGTGAAATAGAGAAGTAATTGCTTAAGGACAGGGGACTCCTGGTCTTTATTTTCAAGGGGGTGGTGGCCTGGAGGGGTGTGGCTGAGGCGGTGAGATACTGAGTCACCAAGCTGTGGAGGGGTCTGGGCCAGTGGTCCATGACCCAGCTCCTGCAGTGGTACATCCATGGGCACTGATGCCAGGAGCTCCTGCCAGGCTGGGCACTGGGTGCCCAGGCTCCTGCTACTCCAAACATCCCCCTGCCCTGCATCCTGGCCTCTGCCCTCTGCCCTCTGAGGTCGTTCAACTCAAAGTCCAGATGCCACAACCAAAACATCAGGATTTGAAGCAGGCTCGGTCACCTTGCTGGGGCCTTAGGCAAGCCCCTGAGCCTCTCTGTGCCTCAGGATCCTCATCTTCGGATTTGGGATAGGAACAGCGCCCACCTGCAATCTGTAGTGAGGGTCAAACCACACCCACCTGGAGGAATACCTGGTGGACAGCAAGTGCTCACTTAGCTATTCTTTACATGGTGTTGGGCCAGCGTAGACTGTAGACCTTTGCCTCACTGGGCACTGGGCCCTTGCTGGACCCCTGAGGCTTGGAGGAGGAGCCAGTAACTGGATCTCTTTGGCTGGGAAGGAATATCGCATCTGCCCAGTGGGCTGGGTTGGGCCTTCTGAGGATCCATAGAAGTTGAGGAGTTCAGGGTGGCAGTGAGAGCGATTCTGCCCTGTCTTGACTGAGGCTGGCTGGGCTGGTCCTGTGGTCTCCGAAACTAATGTGGAACTGGCTGGCACTCTGAGACTGTATGTCTTGACATGAACTACTCAGGAAGCAGACTCAGAGCCACCATCAGGGGCCACTCTTGGGCAGGGGATGGGGGCCCAAGAACTCCTTCACATTCAACTCAGCTACCTTCTGGGGACACTGACCTCCCAGAGGGCACCTAGCTTGGGTCTCCAGTGACAGCTAGCTCTGTACAGGGCCTTATGCCTAGTCCTGTGTCTGAGCCCAGCCAGGTCCTGATGGCCGGTTCAGTTCAAGTCAACCCAGCTAGCAACCAGACCAGCACGGACGGCTCCCCTCGTCTATCCTGTCACGTGGAGACAGTAGACGACGTCACTGGGACGTTTCTGTCAGGGACAGACGCAGAACTGGACAATGGTGTCCACTGGGAAGTTGGGGCTGGGGTCCCTTCTTACTGTGGGATGCTGGTGGGAAGAGCTGGGACAGGGAGCGGCTCTCCCGGCCTGCTGTGGGGACGGCAGGGAATCGGCATCTCCTTCCCTGTGCCTCAGGAGGCTGCAGATTAGGACCGACGCCTGTCACCCGCAAGGCAGCTTCTGCACCTGCACTGCCACACGGTGTGGTCAGGAGTGACCACCTGGGACTCCAACCAGAGCCGCTCCTTTCCGGCTCCGCAGGGTCCTCCTGGCCCTGGGGGTACAGGCAGGAGCCCAGCCAGAGGCCTCACCGCTTCCTCCCTTTCTGCTTTGCTCTTTTTGTGTATTTACTTTGTTTTCTCTGTGCTTCTTTCTCCCTCTTCGGCTCTGTCTCTTTCTTCTCCCTCACCTCCCTCCCCTTTTCTATTCCTCTTCCTCCCTCTCCCATCTCTTTCTTTTTCCCTCCTTCTTCTCTTCTTTTCCTTCCTCTCCCACCCCTCCCCTCTCTCGTTCCCTCCCCTGGCGGCTGGTGTTGGTGCTAGGCTGGGTTTGTGTTTGTGCGGCTATGGGGACCTGACCTTTCCTATACCAGGGGGAGGAGTGAGGTAATTAGCTTATATAATCCCTGGCCTGCCTGCTGTTTGCTGCAGAGACCAGCAACACCCTGGGAATGGGGCGGAGGCCTGAGCCAGTGCTGCAGGACCCCAGAATGTGGGGGTGCAGTGTGTGAGGGGGGCCGGCCTGGCTGCCTCTGGTCTTCTCCCAGTTTTGCCTTGCCTTCCACGGACTCAGTAACATTCAGTGCTTCGGATTCTATAACACGGGAGAAATGTTTTCTGTTTGCAATTACATTTTTGTTTTTCTGATTCTAAGTCTGAGAACAACGTTGGTCATTTGGGGCCGGCAGATATCCTCTCCCATTCTGTCACCACCTCCTTTGCCAGGGGAGGTTGTGGTCCCTCTGCTTCTGTGCCCGTGATTCACAGCGACAGCTATACTGATACTTCTGTAGGACAGAAAAGCAGCCATAAGAAGCAGCATTTGGGGTCCATCTGAATGGCACCCTGAGCGTGGAGATTTTTGGAGCCACATGCATTTCTGGCCTCTACCACCTAAAAGCAAGGCCTGAGCCCCCACCAAGGTCTGGCAGGAAATTAACATCTCAGGTAGATTTATGCATTTGTGATTTATTTTAAAACTTCTTAACCTGAAGCTATGCAGGAAAGTGTACAGTCATACACGTCCAGCTTGCGTCTTCTGCACCGGAGCACAGCTGTGTCCCCAGTGTCTGGGTGAAGGGAGCAAGGTGACCTCAAGCCTCTCCTTCCCCACCCTGACTTCTGTCAGCATTGATCCGTTTTGTCTGTCTTTGCACTTTATATAAATGGAATCATACAGCGTGTTCTCTTTGTGTCTGGCGTCTCTGGCCCAACATTCTGCAGATTTATTTTTATCTCTGATCCCACCAGAGCAGGTTTCCTGAGGCTGGGAAAGATCCCCATAAGCAGGTTCCTGGGTGCTGGGACGGACAAAGAAATGGCCTCACGACCGGATGGCCATGAGGTGTGATCAAGAGACCAGGTGACCTGTCATGGCCCTTCATTGTTTAGTTTGGTGTGGGCAGTAGGTAACATATATTCTCATACACATCTCAGAAATGGGGAAGAAAAACCTATAATTGCATACTTATTGCTGAGAACTGAAAATTGGAAATCTTCCAGTCATTTTTTTGTTACACAAAACTAATTGAGTGAACAATACGGATAAAGTTGAAGCGTCCTGTTTGCCTTAGAAGCACCTCTGTTGTCTGTTTAGAACCCCATTCCCATCCCTGGGGGGGGGGTACCACCGTCCTGACATTAGCGCATCACAGTGCATTTTGGTTTTATTTCAAAATTGGTGATGATCTAACTTCCACCTTCTTTTGGCAAATCAGGAGTGTCGGGGTTGGCTCAGAGCAGCCTTCGGCTGCCTCTGTATGGCCCTGCCCCCAGGTAAACCTGCTTCTGCAGACCCCAAAAAGCCCCTGCCGGGGGGCTTCAGTTGTGAGCACCTCCCTGCTCAGCTTCTAAGTTTGTACCCTAAAGGGCTGCCCACTCCAGGGGCTCCCCAACCCCATCTGTGCCCCAGGGCATCTCCTTAGAGAAGCACCCTTTTCTGCGGATGTACGAAGCACATTGATACATCTTTTGCATCAGTCAGGTTTGACCCTCTGCTTTGCTTTCTCCATTGTCAGTGGTCAGTGGTCATTTTAGGAGATGATTGATGATGTGATGGTAATGATTTAGGGCTATGCAAACCCTTTCTGTAAAGGGCAGACAGTAGATATTTTTCTGCTATGCATGCAGGTCGTCCTTATTGCAGTTACAATCGCCTCTCAGTGACTGAGATTCGTTCCCAGACCATCATGCCAAAATCCGGGGACCTCAAGTCCCTTATATAAAAATGCGTGGTGTTTGCATGTAGCCTACACCCTCCCATTTACTTTAAAGCATTTCTAGATGACTTGTACTACCGACTACAATATAAATGCTATGCAAATTGTTGTACTACTGTATTGTTTGTGGGATAACGAGAAGAACATCAGAAGTCCTTACATGTTCAGTACAGACACTTTTTTTCCTCAAAGATTTTTGGATCCCAAACTGGCTGAATACACCGAGGTGGATCGGCTGTACTCTGCGCTGCTACAGTTACAACAGCAGACGGAGACCAAACACACAACCCAGCGAGGCTGCGCGCCAAGGAAACTGATTTACAGAAAGAGGTTTGGGGCTGGCTTTGCCCAGTAGACCGTAATTTGTCCCCCTCTGATTTAGTAGATACTTGTTGTGGTGGTTTTTAAAAGGTTCTTTAACTTGAAAAACTAAAAATGTAGCAACAGCAGAAGGGAGGGTCCCCGTGATAGACATCGCTAATGCGAACGACGCTTTCTGTGCCCTGAAAGCGAGGCTGTGTCAGGTGACTTGCTTTGGGGAAGGAGACAGAGCAGAGTGACAGGTGTCACCTCCAGACCAAGCATTTCCAGGTCGATGCACAGTTTGACAGCGTCTAGGGCCCCACGGCCTCCGAGAAAGGTGTGCGTCGTGTGTTTCAAGGCCTGTTCCTTCCTAGTGTCTTGGTTCGTTTTCTATGACTATCATGGAATATCTGAATAAAGAGAAGAGGTTTAGGGCTGGGGTTTAGCTCAGCAGCACAGCGCCTGCCTGGCAAGCGCAAGGTCATGAGTTCGATTCCCGGTACCGGAAAAAAAAAAAAAAAAAAAAGGGAAGAGGTTTATTTAGTTCATAGTTTCAGAAGTTGAAGGCCCAAGATCTGCCAGTTGTTCAGCCTCTAAGGAGACCGTCTCCCTCCGCGTCATCATGGGGGAGACTGCGCAAGAGAAACACAGAGAGGGAGAAAGCACAGGGAGAGAGGGGGGACGTCAGAGATTCAAGGGTCAGGCTCATTTTAAAAAATAAACAACCTGCTCTTGAGGGAGCTCTGGAGGGTCTGAGTGAGAACCATATCAATCTCTTCCAGGGAATGTGCCTGCGATGACCCAACCCCTTCCCTGCATTGTAGGATCCTTCCACCTCTCATCCCACCGCACGGAGGCCCGATCTTCCAGCGCACGAACTTCCGGGGGTCACACTCAACCAGCAGAGATGGTGGGGTGGACACAGAGCGAAGGGCGGGTTACACTGGCCGGATCTGGGGAATCACGGTTGGGGAGGCACGGGGAGAGGAGCAGGGCCTCCTGTCCCAGCTGTGCCCCTGGTCATTGTCACACAGATAGCACTGGGGAGGGGCAGAGGTCTGTTGTGTGGAGGGGATGCGCTGCTTGAGTCAAACGTGTCGTTTTCACGCGTCAAGTTGGAGGGGCCTTTCGTTGGGTGTGTATCTGGATGTCTCCCAAGAGCCCCCTGCGCCTAAGGGGGCCTTTGGGAAGGTGAGTGGATGGTGCGGCTCACAGCGGACTTGCCACTAGCAAGGGGGTCTGGTGGGTGTGGCCTGAGGGCGTGGCTCCTCCCCTCCCTCCTGTCCGCCTCACACCTGCCCCGCCCTGAACCTTCTCTTCGTCCTTGCACCTCTGTCACGAGGTCCAGCTTCGGAGCTGGCAGACCCCGGAAGGAAACAAGAGTGAAGATAGACCGCTGCTCCCTTGAACTGCAGTTGTCGGGTATTTTGTCCCAGCAGTGAGGAGGAAAGTGACGAAGACATCTTTAGACATCCACGAGGAGATGTCAGGAAAACAGCTGGAAATTTGAGTTTATTTTAGAAATGATAAACCAAGGTTGCTGCCATATTTGCTTTAACTGGCATAGTATTTAATAATTGCTCAAACACGAAAAAATGTAGAAATATTTAAAAACTGGAGTATTTTGCATTTCAAAAATCTAAATCGTTCAGTTTCTTAAAAAAAAATTGCTCGGGCTATTGGGCACCCAGTGCCCTGGGGGCAGTGATCCTCTGGTTGGGGAGCATCTCCCCCTTTGAGCAGGATGTGGGCTCCACAGTTGTCACCTCTCCTTGAAATATCCTTGACCTTGATTCTGTCAGTTGCCTTTTATTGTTTTGCTCAAAGCAAAGAGGAACTTTATTTCTCCACACCCGGGTTGCTGTTGAAAATTGGAAAACAAAAGATATTGCAGGAACATCATGTTTCCAAATACATAGGACGGTAATACCCTTTTCCCTATACTTGGCCTATTTTGTTGTGTGCTTGAGGGTAACTAGGTCCATTTTCTGGTGCTAATAACACAGACTGGGTAAATTATAAAGAAAAGTTTCTTTTCTTTTCCTTTTTTTTCCTCACAGTTTTGGCCAAGGTTGAGGGGCTGCATCTGGTGACGGTTGGTGATGGCCTTTCTGAATCAGTAGTGGGTCCTGGCCCCGTCTTGGTGGCTTCCTTGGGTTTTGGTGGTCCAAGGGTCTGACTCTGCTCCCATGTTTGGTATAACTGTTTCATACAAATGAGTAGGAGAAGTAGGAAATTGCTGGCCACAAGGACAAGAAGCAAAGGTCTCTGTCACCAATGCTACTGCCGCCAGAATTGGTGTCATCAGACAACACGGGGAGCGCGTGCTCAAGAGGGATAAATTTAATGATTTTTAGTTAAATCTTAAAAAAAAAACCCACTAAAGAACAGACATCGTCTGAAATATGACACTATTACATCTGAGGGCAAAGGGTAATTAGAGACTGTGTAGAAATGTTTTCACTTTCTAAGAAGAAAAGCTCCCTAATAGCCTGGAAGGAGACCACTAGGATTTTAAACACTTAACCTTCACATATGTTTCCACGGAAGTATTGTGTGTGAGTGTTGGAGAAGCCTGTAATTTTCCCAGGATGGTACACAGCGCAGAGCATACTGGGCTGCGGGTATCGCTGGGCTGACCGGCTCTGACCGCACCTCCAGGCATCTCTCCCTCCTTTCAAAAAGTGCTGAGCACCGGCGGGCTGGACATCAGCTTAGGTGTCTCGTCTGTCTGCGGGAGAGGAAGCCTGCATGATCCCCAACCTGCTGGGAAGGCTGACCTACTAGGGATGTAGATAGTGTCACAGACACCTCACAGATCAGTGTAAAATGGCTCATCTGTTGCTCTCATAGCGTAGAGGAGTCAGGGCAGAGAAAGCGGTTCCTGGGAAGGGTCACCAGCTGAGAGCTGTAGGTGACTTGGAGTTTACTGGTGAAAGGGGAAGGAAGTATTGCCTGGTCTGGGATTTTGCCTTGCTTATAAACTCATAAATAACCTGTTCGGTGTCTTGAGCACTGCCAAAAGGCAGAGACTCCTGGGTCAGAGACAAAAGACGTTATTACTGTTGGCACAGGAAGTAGCAGGAGCACCAGCATGTGTCAGTCCTCTGCCCTCAGGCCCCAGGAGGAGCACGATGGGCATTATGGTTTGTGTCTAGATGGCCCCTCAAAGCCTCACGTGGTCATGGGGTTTTCTGGGAGCTGGCTGAATCTAGAGTGTGTGAATGATTTGCAGTGCAATGCTGGGATTAAGGGTGGGTGACTGCTGGATCTGTCCACTGATTGGATTGGAACCACCCTAATCCCAGTAGACTGGATACAATATAAGGCTCAGAAAGAGGCTTGTCTCCCTTTCTGGCTTGCTCTTGTTGCTTTTGCTGTCTTCTGCTGCCCCTCTGCTGTGAACTGTTGCCCCTCTGCCATGTGCAACCCTGCCGTGGAGCTGGCCAACTATGGAAACCCCCACAAACTGTGAGCTAAGGAAATCTTTCCCCCTTTAACTTTGGGTGTTGGGTGTTTTGTCTCAGCAATAAGAGAAAAATAATGAAAACAATGTGTTTTTGTGTCACAGCTGAGGGCCCAGGGCTTGGGAACCAGCAGCTCCCTACAGGTAGCAAGCCCTGACGTGCTCCTGAGCGAGACCCTTCCTCGTCCCTCTAGGCTGCAGGCTGCAGACACAATCCTGAGAGGCCTGGGCAAGGGCAGAGACATCATTCGTGGTGTACCTGGTGCATTAGCTTCTAGTGTGTGTGTGTGTGTGTGGGGGGGGGTCAAAACTACAATTCAAATGAGACTGGGTGCAGGCCAGGGTCGTGGACTTCGGGTCTTGCAGTGGCGAAGGGTAACCTTTATTGGTCTCTGATATTTTGACATAGTCATGGTCATAGTCTGTCTGGTTTCTTGATGCTTGTTCTACAGCTTTCCCTTCACTTGGCCTCTCTCTAACTCCTACCTCATTTTGGATGCTGCCTATCATGACTTGGAGCCCCGGAGTTCATTTTCAGGTCAGTTTTGACAGTGGATGCTTGCTTTATCAATTGCTTCACCAGCAGCATTCATTCCCCCCTGCTTTTGGAAACCATCGCGGGATTTCTTTCCAGGCAAACACCTTCCTCTTATTTGACTATGTGTTCTGTGTGCTGTGCTCCACTCTGTCCTAGGCCTGAGCTCCTCAATAAACTTCATGTCTTCCACTGCACTGACTGGCTCAGGAATGGACACGTCGACTCAATCCAAGTCAATGAGACACAATGAGACTTCTGTTTGAGACTCCTGGGAAATGGTCTTTGGGTCTTCCCCCACTCTGCTTGATTCTGAGAGCAAGGAGAGTCAGGAGCTGCTGCAGCCTCTTGTGACCATGAGTGGGCTTGTATGAGAATGGAGTCGTCATGGATGCCATGCTGACCCCCTATGCCCCTTATACTGCTCTCCTATCAGCAGTCATAGTGCAGTGCAGAAAGAAGTCAGCGTGGTTGACCGAAGGAGATAATCCAGGGGTTGGCTGGATAATAAGGACTTGATCCATTTTTGGCCAGTGAGACCCCCAGGGACATTTGCCAGATAGTAGTGGGGAGCTGCCTGCCAGAGGTGAGCAAGAAAGCTTGTGGCACTTACCGCTGATGATGCCATCCTACACCCATGAGGGAAATCAGTCTTAGAAGAAGCTGAGCCTGGGAAAGCTAAGGAAGGAAAGACAAAGCAGCTAGGTCTTTGACAACATTGTTAAGTTAGAATAGGCCAGGACCCAGCTTCTTTGGACCTCCTCTTTGTGATCTACGCAGTGTCCTTATTGTTGTGACTATGCTGAACCATATCACTTATACTTAAAAACAGTCAGACCAACCTGAAGGAAATCGGAGCAGGAAGATCTTGGGTCCTGGTGATATTGCTTAAATCCTATATCATTTATTTATTTATTTTTATTCAGTCTTTTTGAGACAGGGTCTCGCTATGCAGTGCAGGTTGGCCTTGGACTCACTTGGTGGGCTAGGCTGGTCTTGAACTCGCAACGATCCTCCTGCCTCAGCCTCCTGAGTGCTGGGATTACAGGCGTGTGCCGCCACGCCCAGCTCTTAAATCCTATATCAAACCATGCCTGAAGCGACCTTCCTCTTGAGCTTCCCAGTTGTCTAGTTTGGGTTAATTTACTTTCTCTTGCAACCAAGAGAATCCTGCAATATATGTTCATAACGATAGGAAAACACAGAAAAATCATCACTCCAGTATTTTCTGTGACGGAGGTATTAGTTATCTTTCCATTACTGGGACAAAATGCCTGACACACACAACTTACAGGAGGAAAGGCTTATTTTGGTTCATGATTCAATCCATGGTCAAGGGGGCATCAGGCAGAAATGTCACAGCAGAAGGATGTGGTGAAGAAAAGTTGCTCAACTCATGGCATCCGGGAAGAAAGCTGGAGAGAGAAGAGGCCAGGGATGAGAATATACGCTTCCAACTCACGCCCTCAGTGACTTACTTCCTCCGGCCGGACCCTACTACCTAACTACGTACAGCTATGAACCATCAATGGAACAACCCACTCATGGGCTGGTGGACCTATGAGCTCATCATCTTAGGAAAGTTCTACCTCTGAACACATGTGCCTTTGGGGGAGGGGCATTTTTAATCCAAACCATAACAGAAGGCAGCATTTTATTTCCTCTATCTCTTATGAGTTCTAAGCTCCAAGATGCACCGAAAGCCCAAAATATTTCTTCAGTTTGACACTGGTGCTCATTTGGTGACCAAACCCGAACCAAATTGATATGTAGCCCTATGGAATCTTTATTCTAGCTGGTGTGGATATTCCCAACTTTCTCTATGAAGATATTAATGGGTTTAATTTTGTGGGGCCGCTCAGCCTTGCCAGCAGGGTTATACAATACACAGTTGATGCTGTCCCTAAATTGTGCAAGTTTCTAAGTTCCCAGACAATCTAGTGCCAGGCTTTGGACCCTTGAAACAGGGACCTCACAGGGACAATTGTGTTTCAGTGTGTAAGAGTCATGTTTCCCGTACTTTGATTTTTTATTTAATTGTGTCACTTTCTTCTAACTCAAACAGAGCTCCTAGTTTGTCCCGGTCTGAGATGTGCTTGTGACAGAATCCATTCTGGATCCCCAACCCAATTACGTTTTGCCTCGTTTCAGAGACTGCTCTCTTTGACCGAGGCTGGTCCGGTGTTCATTGCTGTGATGTATTTCAGCATTGTGTGTACAGGTTCAATGGCTACGTCTTGACCTTGGAAATGCTGTGGTATTTTACAGTGTGTAGTGACATTTATGGGCCCATTTGGACACCCACAAAGAGGTTGATTTCCATAGATGAAATGTCAAGTTTGAAATCGTCCAGGGTAATTGAATCCTTGAGCGTTGTCCACTTCTATTCTCAACTGGGCCATTGACTGGACATTTGGTCCCATTATGAGACCGTGAATGCCGACCAAACTGCTTAATGCGGAAAGGTCAGACAGGGGGCCTCGGAAGGGGGTGAATGGGGAGGGTCACAGCCTGGTGAAATCTGATCCCTACAAAAAAGCTACCCCATTTTCACCTCTTTAAAAGCATGCATGCAGTTAGTTGGTGAATAAATTATGGAAAACAGAAAAACAAAACAAAACCCACCAATGGAAGTTACTTAGATGTTGGTTAGTTTAAAATCCAGCCGTCTATGTATGGACAGGAGCAAAATGGAGGAAAAGAATCCTTACTTCAGTGTCTAAGTAGAAGTAGTTTTAAGGGACATAAATTTGGAGTAAGCTTTATTTAAATTAAAAGGCAGCATGAAAGCCATCATATCATTACAACTTCCTCATTTTTTTTTCAGTATTGAGAATTGAACCAAGAGTCTTCACACTGAGCTACATCTGCAGCTCTTTAAAGAAATTTTATTTAGCTACAGGGGCTCATAAAGTCACCAAGTTCCCTGGGTGGGGCTCCAATTCATGATCCTCCTGCCTCAGCTCCCAGAGTGCTGGAAATACAGGTGTGTCCAGCTGTTTCCTATAGAATTAAATGTATTTGTGTGATGACTGTCCAAAGGACAGGTTTGTCTTCAGATACACCATGCCTACTTCCTCTGCTGCTGTATGGTCTACAGGAAGGGCTGGTCAGTTCCAAAGACCTTTGCCTGCCATCAGGATGTCCAGTCTTAGGGGCTGGGGATTTAGCTCAGCGGCAAAAGCGCCTGCCTGACAAGCGCAAGGTCGTGAGTTCAGTTCCCGGTACCGGAGAAAAACCAAAAAAAAAAAAAAAAAAAAAAAAAAAAAAAGGATGTCCAGTCTTGCTGAAGTTTTAGCTGTCCACATATGGTATGGCCCAATCATCCCCGTCTGGTCATCTTGACAACCATGTCTGCTGACAAGTCTCACTAAAAGCCAGCTGTCAGTCAACACAGAGCAGTCAGTTAGAATCAGAGTTAAAGCCAGCTCACCAGCATGTTTCAGAAGACTAAACGGACTTGCTGGCTTTCTGTCTAGCCTTGGGACCCGGACAGATCCAGAGTCCACCTTTTTTTGCTGTGTCTTTTTGCTGTCAGCTGTTGTGGTCACACAGATAACAGGTAAGAGGACTCCTAGATGCATTTGTGGGACTGGGGAAGGTGTAACCCAATGGTAGGGTGCTTGCCTAGCATGCATGACTTCCTGGGTTCCATCCCCAGCACTGAAAACAAAAATGAGAACAAAGAGCACCTGCCTTTGGAGGTCCGTCCCCAACCACGAGGTGAACTGCCTCCTGCTGGGGGATCTGTGATCCTTGTGATGCTGAGTTGGAGATCAGCCACACCATGCTCTTTCTGGCCACTTTGCTCTACTCTGGTGGGGACATCTGGTCACGAGAAGAGACCCACATTTCTTCAAGGGCAAATGCCTTGCCTACAGTGGTGGCCCAGATGCCAAAACATTAGGATCAAATAGGGACGGGCCTGGCCAAGCATCCGGCTGTTTAGTCTACATTGGTCTAAACATCTGGGTTACTGGAAACATCTCTGGAGTTAAAAGAGCCACATGATCTGGTCCCACACAAAGGCAGCCTGGGTAAGGAAAAATGAAAGACACATGGTTGGAGGAGGATGTTTTCTAGGTGTGTGTGGGGGTCAGGGGAGAGGAAGAGACAAAATGTGTTCAGGCTCCATTTATTCTCTAGGGCTGCTGCACCAAAGTGACACAAACTGGGCGGCTTAAATTTATCCTCTCACCTCTCAGGAAGATTCCAGAAATCTGAAGTCAAGGTTGGCAGGACCATGTTCCTTCTGAAACAGGCAGGGTGGGATCCCCTCTCATCTCTTCCCAGCTTCCGATAGGTTGCTGGCAAGTTTTAGCATTCCTTGGCTTGTAGACATGTCACTCGGATTTCTGCCTCTGTCATCACAGCTGTTTCCTGCCTGTGTGTGTCTTTCTCCGTTTTTTCTAAGGATATCAGTCATACTGGATCAAACGCCCAGGGTGACCTCACCTCAATTTAACTAGTCACTCCTGCAGTGACCTTATTTCTAGATAAGGTCATCGTATCAGTTAGGGTCCATTAGAGGAACTGATTTAATATATGAATATATATATATATGATATATAAAGGATTTACAAAATTGGCTTAAAATGGCCACAGTGGAGGAAGGGGAGGAAGAATGAAAAATGGCTGCCTGTGTGCTGGAGGGCTGGAGGATCCAGCTGGAGGTCTCAGGCCTGGAGCTCCCTGCAGTCTGGTGTGAGTCTGTGGCAGGAAGCCAAAGGGTCTGCGCTGGGAGGCGGAAGAGTCTGCAGTGGAAGCCTGAGGAGCTGGAGACAAACGTCCAAAGGCAGTGGATGGTGAAAATGGGAGCTCCTCTAGAGAGGCAAAAAGGGCAGGCTGACTTCTTTCCCTTTTTATTCCATCTAAGCTATCAGCCTGTTGCTGGCGCTGCCCACATCCTGGGTGGGGCTTCCTCTTCAGTTTGTGGCCTACCTGTCCATCATCCAGAACACCCAGAACTGTGCTCCATGAATGTGCTACGCATTTCTTAATCCATTCCAGTTATGTCACAATTAACCATCACAGTCACATTCACAAGATCTGGGTGGCTAGGACTTTAACAGATCTTTTTTTGGGATGCTACGCAACCCATAGAGCTCTGTTTGCTCAGACCTAAGGAGCTGTGGCAGGTGAGGAGCATGGTCAGAGGTAGTGACAAGACTCTCAAAACAGCTTTTCCTTCGTGTGTTGGCCCTTCCAGGCTGGGAAGCCCATGAAAACATGAGTTGCCCACCCTAGGGCTGGAAGAAGGATGGTGAGAGGCACAGACGCATCCAGGAGGCAGGGAGAAGTCTTCTGATTTGTGGCCTGTCCTCTGCCCCAAGAGGTTGGCTCTGAAAGTGTTGGCAGCTGCCCTTTAGAGGTGAGAAGCCTGGTTACAAAGCACATTCTGGAGATTTCTACCAAGAACAGCATCCCTGAGTAGGAAAAGCTCCTCTGCTGGGGCTTCTGGGGTTGGGAGGCTCTGAGTCCAGAGCTCATGGGGATGGTGTTGGCTACCCCAACTGTCATGGAGGGCCATTAGAGGCGGATCAGAGGAGTTGAGGCTGGTATGCAAGACCATGGATGACCCAAGGCCCTCGTATAATCCTAAGAGAGGGGACTGCTGCACTAGCTGCAGTACGCCCACCCGTGGCTGGGTAGAAAAGGGAACAGTAGATGTTTGTGTGGATGGGCCTCATCAGTCCCACCAGATAGAGGCCAAGTGGAGGAGGAGTCCACGCTGCCAACAAGGAGGGCTGCCTTCCCACAGGAGGAAGCTACCTGTGACAGTGGGATGAGGACGCGTGCAGAGGGTGTCTGCACACTGCGAATGGAGGATTCAGCCCAAGGTCTGGAGCTCACTGCAGCATCCCATGGGAGTCCGTATCAGTCTGCCGTGGAGGCTGAAGAGTCCACACCGGAAGCCGAAGGACCTGCGCCGGAAGCCGAACAGCCTACACTGGAAGCCAGGAGGTGATGTCCAAGGTGAAGGTGAAGACTGGAGCTCCTCCAAAGAAAGAGTCAGATACATCCTACACCCTGGGGGGCAAAACTGCTGAGCCCATTTAGTCAAGTTTAACTAAATTTCTCAGTTTGCCACAGTCAGTCAACCATCATAACCCCCCAAACGATGAGCCCCAATAAGCTTCTCCTTTAAGTTGTATATGTCAGGCATTTTGTCCCAGCAATAGAAAGGTGAGAAACACAGCATGTGGGGGCCGGGGATATAGCTCAGCAGCATGAGCACCTGCTTGGCGAGCGCAAGGTCCTGAGTTCAATTCCTGGTACCAAATAAAAAACCACAGCATGTGTCTCTGTGGAGGGTAGAGGACTGTGCGCGGCTCCGCTGCCCCGCCTGTGCCAGGTCTGAAGAAGGCACTGACCCTGTGCTCTCAGAAATGGACCTGTGCCAGCTGCCCCAGGCTGCTACCCACTGCCCTCTCATCTACATTTTGGGGTCTGTCCCAAGAGGCCTATGGACCTGCTGGCTCTTTCCCTTTGGCCACATGGATGCCCGCTTCCCCACCCCTTATTTGAGGACCAAGAGCAAAGCTGTGGAGCTAGGCAGGGATGGATGTAACATGCTAACCAAGAAGTTGATGTGTGGGGCAGGAATGCACTTGTTGGCCAGCCTGGCACTGCTTACTCCAGGGTGGGAGCCGTGGGCAGGCCAGGAGGGTGGTGGGCTCAGCTCCCCGGGGAAGCCCTTCTGGAAATCTTGGGCTTGTTTCTGCCCTGGAAACTGCTGACTTACTGTAAATGTCTCAGCAAGGGGGGCAGCAGGGATACCTGGCATAAGCCAGGACCAGGGTTTAGTCTACAGCACTGAAAAAAGAAGACCTAGACCAATATTTCTAAAACTAAGGGACCGGGGATATAGCTCAGTAGCACAGTGCCTGCCTGGCAAGTGCAAGGTCCTGAGTTTGATTCCTGGTACAAAAAAAAATTAAATTAAATCACTACTATTTTTAAAAAACCTATACAAGCTGGGTGTGGTGGGACATGCCTGTCATCACAGCACTCTGGAGGCTGAGGCAGGAGGATCACTGTAAATTCGAGGCCAGCCTGGACAACACAGTGAGTTCAAGGTCAGCCTGGATTACAGAGCAAGACCCTGTCTCAAAATAAGGACAACAACAACATTCATGTAATACTTTGAAATTCCCAAGAAAAGCAAGCAGACAACATCAGGGTATCTATTTTGTTCTCTTCATTACATGAGTCAAGAACCATTACTCTACATGGACATTTAGAAGGATGGAGCCAGATGGTTTAAGGCCAACTTTGTGTTCTTTGCTGCATCCTTGGATGAAGATGCAGGGATTATGATCTCAGAGATGTGGGCTGGGGGTTCTCCCTCACTCTGCAGGCACCCGGGATCCCTGCTCCCTGGCTGGGCTGAGACTCAGTGGATGCCCTGCTTGGGCCAGCCGAGGCCCTGGGCGTAGGCGCCTTTGCAGCTCCGGATGGCGTTGTCGTGTTCCAGGCACTTGTTGAGGCCTGGCACCGCAGACCGCCAGCCGATGAAGCCCTGGGTCGTCTGTGGGACCGGGGGCGAAGGCAGGACCTGGGAGGAAACACGGGGCGTTCGTCACCGGGGGCCACAGCACCACAAGGAGCATCCCTGAAGGTCCCCGGGACTGGCACAAAAGGCCAGGTGTGCAGAAGGCAGAAAGAAAAGCCAGTGTCACCAGTGTGGCCTGAAAATAAATGTGCTCCAGCGGCAGGCACCCGAAGCTGTGTCTTTCAGCCAAGTCATGAACGTGGGACATGTTTCTTTATCTTGTAGTGCTTAGCGTATTTAATTCAGGAGCTCTAGGTAAGTTAATTTTTATTTCATAAAAGAGAGCAAACAGAAAAGTAAAAAAGGTTGGGTACAGAAATATTAAATACAGCAGGCCTTACTGGCTTTTATAAAATATATGACAATATTGTTAGACGGTATTGTGGCAGTTTAAATCTTGTTTTAATTAGAAGGCTCGCTCTCTCTCTGTCTCGCACACACACACACACACACACACGCACACGCACACACACACACACGCACACTTTAAACTGTAGAGACCACAGGAATGCAAAGCAATTGAATTGAATTAAACAATCAAAATGAAAACAGGCTTCTGTCTGAAAGGAAAAAGCATAGCTCCATTTGTCAATTCCTTGGACAGATTTGAAATTCTCCGAAAAGGAGGGTAACTTTCCTTCCTTTCTCTCTTCTTGTAAAGTAACCCGTTTCTGACCGGGGACAGTATTTGAACAGCGGCATCAGCAAGGAATATCAGTGCAAACAGAGCTGGGGTAGCAATTTCCTGTGCCGGGATCGGGAGTCCATTCCTATCAGAACTCCCCCGCTGGCGTGGGCAGAAGGGAAGGGTCCAGCAGGCCGGCTCTGACTTGGCGATGAAGGCCCTTAACCTGCTCATGGGGAGGCACGAAAGCCAATCTCCGAGAGACCGCAGGTCGGGAGCAGCGTCCTTGTGCCAGTTATGTGCAGAGCCGTGCAGAAGGGAAACCACCCTTATGGCTGCCTGCCTGGCAGGGCCTTGGAAACACACAAGCTGACTTTCCAGCCTCTACCCAGAGTGGAAACCGCCCTGAGATGTCACACCTCAGGCTCCAGTGGCAACAAGGTGAAAATACTACTGTTCACCAGGGCCTCTCGGAGTACGAGCAATGTCGCAGATACCTGCAGAAACTGCACCTGCAAACAGCCTTTAACCCGAAGACCTGCCCCTGACCGGAATCCTATCCTATCCTAACGTCTGCACACATCTGTACCGCGTCAACTCCTGTGGGCCACAGTAAACGACTCGTCAGAGCCTGCAGTCCACTGATGGGACTCATCCAACTCCCACACTCCAGAGCAGGTGCAGCAGGTACAAAGAACGAGGAAGCTCTGTGTTCTAAGAAGAAACAGCCTCCAGGATCAGCTTCTAAGTGGCAAAAGGTGCTGAAAAGTAGGGACACCGTGGTCCAAGTCGGGTAATAAGAAAGCAGGGCAAGGTGCCCACTGCATGCATGTCCGTGTGTGCTCTATCTCGGGAAAATGCAGACACTTTTTCCTGGTGGTGGGGCAGGGGTGTGGGCTGTTCATAGAACACTCTGCTGGGTATTAAGATCATCAGTTAAAAATGAACATAATTTTAGCTGGGCGTGGTGGTGCAGGCCTGTAATCCCAACCGCTTGGGAGGCTGAGGCAGGAGGATAGAAAGTTCAGAGCCAGCCTGTACAACTTAGTGAGGCTTTGTCTCAAAAGTGAATGAATGAATAAGTAAAATGAAAAGGGCTGGGGGTGGAGCCTAATGGTAGAGCACTTGCCTAGCATGTTCGATCCCTAGTACTGCACACATAAACACACACATATACACACAGGAAGGTATTTTTAAAGACTCATCACCCAATGAGGCAATAGAAGGGAGACAAAGGAAACCAAATCCACTTCTTGAGTGAAGATAGATGCGTAGAGCAAGGCAGAGGTTAAGTGGCTTTCTCCCCTCTGTCAAGGTCCTTGTCCCCAGTCGGTTGTCCCTATTGGCACTGGCTGGTGCATACGGCGTAACATCTGACCCTTGCTGTGCAGCACACTGGCCAACAATGAGGATACAGCGCTTCCCTAGGTCACCAGGAGTGTATTCTGCTCTTGTGCCTGGCTGGGGGATAACCTTTGAAAGGGACAGCTCTGGTCTCAGCTGCCGCCCACTGAGCAGACCCTGGGACCATTTGTAGCAGAAGAAAGGGAGGCCCCTGTGGGGACAGCTTGTGCTAGAGACAGCAGACGTGAGGTGGGTCCCTTGCCACTGAGCTCTCTACTGGGGCAAAGGTGGGGAGTTGATGGGATTCAAACTCAGCCCTGAAAAACTATCAGCCCCACTTCTCATCCCCTCTTCTCTTGTTGTCTTCTAGCTGCACTGACTGTTCTGGTCCAGAGGACCAGCTTCCCAAACGCAAGCATCGCCAGGCACACATGCAAAGACCATGACTGACCTAGAGCAAAATGCTGTGGTGTATGAGGATGTTCCTTGCATATTATTCTCCCAAATCTCAAACTGGAAACCACCTGGATGTCCAGGGATAGGGAACCGGTTAAATAAATTACTGCAGTGAGACAGATTAGGAGGACCGGACCTTCCCCAAAGGATATTTTTCCTTTTTCTTTGCAAAAGCATTGGCCAAGAACAAGTGTTGGATTGAATTGAAAAGGATGCTAACTTTATATTGACTTTTGGGTTCACTCAAGAATCAGGATTCTAGTTTCTGTAGTGGATGCATAGCAAGCCAAGTGCTCTGCCCCCCAGGAGGTCATACACATGTTTTCACTTCCTATCATAGTTTTAAAAATATCTTTTCCTGTTTTTTCATTTTAAACAGCTGAAGCCATCAAGGATTGGTGAGAGTAGGTGCCCATGGCCTGGCAGCTTGACTGACAGCTGTCAGGCCCCCATTTGAGTGCTTGGCTGTGACATCACCATTACCCTGAGGGATGGCCAGAGAGAGCATTGTGCCTGGCAGGGAAAGATTACCACTATTGTCTCCCCAGCCCTGACTCTGACTGTGCTGTCATTATCACTGTTGCCTGTCACTGCTCCGGAGATTGCGGCCTCAGCACTGTCACTGGAGGAGCTCCAGGAAGTGGCTACTTCGGCTTCTGGGAAACTTACAGGAAGATACTAGGTGCTGCAGGCTCTGGCTGCTGACAGCTGTAATCACTCAAGGCCCACAGCTGCAACACTGAGGGCGGAGAGCTGCTGGCATGCAAGGCTTAGGGCTGTAACTCTAAGGACAGAGTCACCAGCACTACAACACCAGAGCTGTTAACACCAGCTTCTCACAGAGCTGCATGTTGCCCGTTAGCAATTTCCATCCAAATTGAGCCAAAGAACCCTGAGACAGTTGGTAACTACGAGGAAAGATATTCAGGATGCACTGATAAGTGACAACAGGGAGCTACAAAGAAACCTGTATAGTCTGACTTTCAAACATCTATGTATACATATAAGTAAGTGCTGCCCTCATAGGTCCCGGGAGTAGTCAAGGATACCATTGCAGAACTCAGATAAATCTGCTGTGTGAGTTGGGGCCTTCAGCCTTCATCAGCTTTAACTTCTCCATCTGCAAACTGAGCTTGATGGTGACAGTCTCCACCTTGTGAAGCTGGAGGTGGAAGGAGATGCAGCAGCCCACGTAAGACACTCAGCATAGTGAATGCTATGGCTTGTGTCTAGATGTCCCCCAAAACCTCATGAAATCATAGAGCTTTTTCTTTGGAGGTGGCTGGATCTAGAGTGTGTGAATGATTCATAGTGCGATGCTGGGATTAAGGGTGGGCGATTGCTGGATCTGTCCACTGATTGGATTGGCACTGGCCTAATCCTGGTGGACTGGATACAATATAAGGGACAGAAAGAGGCATCTCTCTCTCTGTTTCTCTCTCTCATTGCTTTTGCTGTCTTCTGCCAGCCATGAATTGCTCTCCTCTGTGAAGCCACCCTGCCTTGGAGCCAGCTGGTGGAGGACTGAAACCTCTACAAACTGTGAGCTAAATAAACCTTTCCGCCCTTAATTTGGGGTGTTGGGTATTTTGTCTCAGCACAGAGAGAAGTAACTAAGACAGTGAGAGACTGAGAGCTTCTAGTGAAGACCTGGGGCTTATTAAGTGGTCACCCACGTGCTAGGAAAACCTCTGGAAAGGGCACCCCAAAATGTTCACCATAGATAGGAGTGCAGTGCATGTGGGTGTTCTAGTTACCTTTACACACACACACACACACACACACACACACGCACACATCTTCTTTGGTGGTCCTAAGGACTGAACCCAGAGCCTTCACATTGAGCTACATCCCCAGCACATTTCAACAATTTTTGTTTAGAGACAGGGTCTCTAAGTTGCTAAGTTACCCAGGCTTGGAACAGTGATGCTCTCGTCTCAGTTTCCCGGAGTGCTGGGATGATCAACGTGTGCCACAATGCCCAGCATTAAACACTTTTTAAAAAGATTATGACTCTCTATTGCTTTGTAATCAGGGGGAGAGAAACCCTCACCAGCTCTCAGCGAAGCCCCTCCCTTATCCGTCCTTCCCTCCCTCTTTTCTCCGCTCCCTCCTTACTTCCTCTTACTCAGAGATACACAGTGACAAGTGTTCTCCGTGTGCCAGCTGCTCTGTCACACCCCAGACTCCAGGACAGCTCGGGAAGGGGAAACACATAGAGTCAAAAGCCTCGGCCCTGCTCCTTTGTGCTGGGGTTTTACCCCCTCTCCATCAGCATGCAGAACTTTCTCTGTAGCCAGCAGAGGCAGAACCGAAGACCCAGTGACAGTCTCATGAAAAGAAGCCCTGGGACATACAAAGCTTGACGATGTCCGGAGGCATCTGGCTCATGTCCACAGGGAGCGTGCCTCTGGGAGACACCTGTTTTCTGTGGAGGTGCCTGGTCACTTCTGACCCTTTATCCCCGTCATTTGTTCTCTGCTTGGCAACCAGACTGACCTTTCAACAGAGGCTCTGCCACAGCCCTGCCTAGAACAGTGGCCGTCACTGCAGACAGACTCGAGTCCCAACTCCTTCCCACCTGAGGCCCAGCAGGCTCTGCCCCACCCTCTGTGCCCGATGCACACCCTTTCCCTGCCCCCACCTCCAGCCCAGCTCACTGAGCTGCAGTGACATCACCATCACCTGCTGCTCCTGGAACATGCCAGCTTTTCTCCCGTTTTAGGGCTTTCGGATGTGGTATTCCCTTTCCCTGGAAAGCTTCTCGCAGAGCCGGCCCTGGGCACCCTTTGGCTCTTGGCTCAGTGGCTATCTCCACAGGACGCCCGCCGTGGCCATCCCATCCTGCTCTCCTCTAGCACATCACCTGCCCGTCTTCTTCATGGGCACCACATGTGACAGTTTTATAGACGTTCTCATTTAGTGTTAATTCCCGAGCCCAGAGATGTGGGCTGTGGTCTCACTTTCTTGTGCATCAGTTTGCCCAGCCAAGCACCTGGATGCTGGTGATGGCTGACGGTATCAGCACCCTCGAACATGCTTAGCCCCGTTCCAAGTCCTTCACACACCTTATCTCGCGGGACCTGACATCACTCATCAAAGTAGATGCTCCACTGACCCAGGGACAGCGGTGCCAGGAGCACATGGAGACACAGAAAGGTCAAGCCACTTGCCCTATACCACACTGGAGGTCAGCAGCAGACCAGGACTTGAGCTCAGGTCTCATTCCCGAGCCAGAGCCTCACCTGCCTTATTTTCCTGCTCAGCCACTACACATATTTGCTTTGAGAATGGGTGACACCCCTCCCCTGGTCCCTGGCTTCCCTCTGACTGCAGAGCAGGAGGCCATGGCTCCTGCAGGTATGCAGATGTCTCACTTGATGTGATTCCAAAGTCTGGGCTTGGAAAAGGCCTGGACTCAGGACTCTGTGCTGCTCACCCCAGGGTTCTTAACTTTTGGGTTTGGGAGGATTCCAAGTTTTTTTTTGAGGCAGGGTCTCCTTATGTAGTCCAGGCTGGCCTCAGACTCACGGCAATCCTCCTGCCTCAGCCTCCCTAGTGCTGGGATTACAGGTGTGTGCCACCATACTTGGCCAGGATTCCAATTTTTCATGGGGTCATATCTTAGAAAAATGAGAATTAAAATATGACTTCTCTAACCTTTATGTATTTCTCCACCGGGGTCACTGGCCGGATGCGGAAATGCTCAGGAAGCTCAATTTTTGGCTTTGGGGTGCGAGGTTCTTCACCCTGGATCAACTGAAATGGAATGCAGAGACGGGGACCCTGAGGGTGCGGCCTGGGGATGTGAGCTCTTCAGCATCCCCTCCAAAGCTCACACTGCGCAGGTGTCAAAAGGGGCTCAGAACATTAGGTAGATCTGCCCCAGCGACACTGCTAGAAAGTGCAGAGTGGGCCCTGCCTGCGGCCAACTCAGCCTGAAGCCACGATTAACTGCTATCCTCCTAGGGCTCATTGCCGCCTACTAATTTATATCCCCTGCGTCCTGACTCGAGAAAACACTACAGGTTATGGACTCAAATTAAAAAGTGCCAGCAAGGTTCCAGGACCAATCTTTCAGATCATAAAGGAGAGCCCCCACACCCCCTTTGAATGTTTAAAGCCATTTCGAACTCTTTGAAAACCCAATTTAATTACATATAAGGAATATTAATATGGACTCATTTTATGCATATTATATTAATAAGGTCTCATTTTATGCATACAATTTAAAATTGTGTAACTCTCTACGAATTAAAAAAACTCATTAAGCATGGCATAATTTCAAGGCTAGCGGGGTGGGGCGGATTACGGATGGAGCGTCTGTCACCTTGAATCATGAACGTTTTGAATTAGCCCATTATTCAGTGCCACAGCCCCCCAGAGAGTGTGGCTTCCTTGCAGTCAAGGAGAGGGAGTTTGAGACGTCCCAAAGTGGCTACAACCCCACGGAAACCCACACAGGCAGTTCGAGTGTCTGTACGGTGGTTTCGTACACTGGAGATACTTATTCTAGGTGCAGAAGATTTCATTCGGGCATCTGGGTTGCGGGACCTGTCTGTCTCCTAAAGATTTAGAATATGTAATTGGCCTTCCTGTGTGGTAGCACTCCTGGTGGCTGCCTCTTTGGACAGGGAGATGCTCTCTGCCAGCATGGTCCCCTCTCCCTGTTAATTGTTCTGGGCTCCTTCTCCTGTCTGATCCCTGCAGACTTCCGGACCCTGCTTTTGTCCATACACATAGCATCTTCCCATTAGTCCTTCACAGATCTCCTAGGCTCTAGCTTGATAGGGGCCCACACTCCTTCTTATTCCACCAGTCCATGTGGTTATGCAGTTAGGCAGGTGGGACCCTTAGCCCATTTCACAGATAGGAAGCCTGAGCTCAGGCAGCCAGGGAACCAGACTGACCAGATTCTCACCATAGCATGTCCTCCCGTGGTTGTGTGACTGATGTTCTTTGAGCTCCTTTTCCTGACCTGTAACATGGGCTTTTACTCAGATTAAATGGGCTGGTTCTGAGCGGGCACTGAGCATGCGCCCGGCCCCACGGCAAGCGCTCAGCCACTTGTGGGAGGAAGGGGGCACCTGGCTTCAGAGTGATCTTCGGCAACCACACCCTCTGAGTCTTATTCTGGCAAATGATACACTGATTGTCTCAAACCACCGACGCCATAAATGTGGAGCTCATGAAATTTATATTTACCTCCTCGAGGGGGGTTGTCAAAAATCCCCAGTTCTGGGCCCAGTTTTTCCGTGCTTCAGATTCGGCCTTGAGACGATATCTCCTGAGAAAGAAAGTTCCCCAGTGCTGGGCAACATCTGAAGAAGGCTCGAGCTAAAAACCGTCCAAGGACGGGAAGTCTCGCATCCGAAGTGCGCAGAGATGGGATTGTAGTTCCACTCGGGCAAAGCTGGGAGCCGGAGCGCAGAGCCCGGGGCTGAGTGCCTCGCACCGTGCGGGGAGCCTCTGGGCTGAGGCGGGAGGGGCGCTGGTGGCTGTGACCCTGGGGAAGGCACTCTAGCAGCAGACCAGAAGGGGGCTGGCTCTGCCCCAGGGGCCGACTCAGTAGTGAATGGCACTTGATGCTTATTTTCGAGCCCCTGTGACCCACGTGATTCTGTACACCTCTTCCCCTCAGGTGTCAACAGCATGACCGTGACATCCGGTCCCTCCTGCTGCTGCACCCAGGGGCCTCCCACCCCGCCCTCCCCTGACACTGCTGTTGCCTCATGCCTGTGTAGCTACTGGCCAACTGAGTCAGCTGCTGTTGACAAACTGGTGTGCCACGTCTCGCAAATAGCTAATAAACCTTTAGTCATCTCGGTTTTTCACGTCCCTTCTATTTTGGCATCAAGAAATATCTCATCCTCCCCCACCCGGACAGCTTTGGAGCCTCCGATCAAGCTCTCGGGCGCTGAGCAGTAGCTTCTACTCAGATTAAATGGGCTGGTTCTGAGCGGGCACGAGCTGTATCCTAATAGAGATGTAACATGAGCCACAAATGCGAGTCATACGCATGATTATATATTTTCTAGTAGCCCTACCAAAAAGAAAGGAAAATAACCAGTAACATCTGTACTTCTTTTGTATGACTCTTGGAAATCTGTTGCATATTTTACATTTAGAGGTAGGCCCAATTTGGATCAGTTACATTTCAAGTGTTCACCAGCCATGCTGGACATTAGATTCTGAAGTCTAAGGCTTTACAGCTCCAGTTCATGAGATCAGACCGTCTAACTTGGGTTTTGAAGGATGGGTAGGAGTTTCTCTGGTGGAGAAAGGAGGAAAGGGTGTTCAGGAAGAGGAAACAGATCTTGCTATGGAAGTGTTTCCTGTTGAGGATACCTGGATGAAGATAAAGGTGTTTTTTTTAAAGATCAAATTATATATTTTATGCTAAATGATGGTTTTCCATTTAAGAGAGTGATGTAAAGTTTGCTATAAAAAGAAATGTATTAAGTGAAACAGTCAATTTAAACACAAATATAAAGTGACTAATCAAGGTGTTACAAGGAAATGATAAAATTGCAGACATATTAAATAGGATAACTGAAGTAAGGTAAGCAATTATATTGAGTTGTTCCTAAAACTTAACTTGCATCTAAATTAGTAACTTCTCATATTAGCTAGAGCTTCAAAAGAATGAAATAAAAAATATTCAGTAATCCAACAGGATGCCAGGTAAGCACATCCATCCCAAAGTTCTGCTGAACATCTCTTTTAGAAAAAAGGATCTGTTTCTGAATTTAAAATTTGTTATTACATAAAAGTCCAGGACAATAGAGAACTAAAGTACATACATATGACTCCTTCAAATTGAACAAATGTTAATTTTTTTAAACTTTGGTGAATCTGAAGACTAAGAAAACATCTTATGTGGCCCGTGACAAACAGACCTATGAGGATTGTGGCAAAAATGTTTAGCCTTTGCGGTGGGCTTGGAAGCAAGCGGAGAAAGAGAGCAGGGTTGACGGGGTTCCCCTAACGCTGCCCTCTTTCCTCAAGGTCCTGGACCGTCCACAGAGCACCCTTCCAGCACCCAGCCGTCGACTGTCTCTTGGACTTGGGGAAACAGAGGCTGCCAGGGGTGCAACCTCCAGGTAAGGGCAGCCTAGCCACTGGGACGTTACCAGATCTCGTCCTGGGCCACAAGGTTCATGCGCTGTGCCGCCTCGGTGCTGATCATTTTCCCTGCCATGGGGCCGGGGTCTCCTCACGCCCAACGCGCCTGGGGTCTGGGCTCAGCGTGTCTCGAGTCACTAGCGAGACGGTTGCTAGGCAACTTGAGACGCGGAGGCGGCTGCCCTGGTGCACCTGGAGGGGGTGGGGCCGTTGGGCCCTGGCTGGTCAGACAAACCTTCCTGGTGGGCGGGCCTGGCTTCCTCTGCTTGCTCTGAGCCTTTGGTCCGTCACCCTGCCCACCTGTCCCTCCGAGGGAGACCTCGAAACTGACACCTTACCTCTTTTACAATTTAAACCTGCTATGGAAGCAAAGCATACCTATCAGGGCACACATGCCCAAGTGCACAAAGCTTAGCGAAGCAAGGCAGAGAGCATCACTGCCTAGAGACTGGGAAGCAGATTTCCAGCCACCTTCAGCGGCCGTGGACGCCTTCCGGCCTCCGCCCTGTGTACACCTCTGTGCAGACAGCAGTCTGGCCACTGCTGTGGGTCGAATCATCCAGATGGTCTTGCTTGTGGCTGCTTCTTTGCTCTGCGTCACTTTCCAGAGGTCCCTGGCTGTGAGTCCCCCAGTGGGCTCACATCTGCTCCTGCACAGTGTTGTGTTCTGTCCTATGAGACTGCACAAGTCTTTTGGAGAACACAGGCCCACGTTTCTGTCAGCATCCACTCTTTGTAACCATTCCGCAATGAAATTCACGTTCAGCCTCACCCCAGACCCCAGAACCCCATGCTCTCGTCTCCTGCCCATCAGCACTGACTAATGTTTGGTGGTCAGCTCTCCGAGGACAGTGGTATGGGTCTAGGACTGGAAAATGGTCCTTAGACGTCAGCAAGGGGATCAACTGCACAGAGCAGGGGGCAGTTTTCTGGCCAAGTAGCCATAAGACATGCAGTTTCTAGTCCTCAGTGGGCCGAGGGAACAGCGGCTGTACGCCTTGATGGGTTACCTCCCAGATCTCTACAAGGCCCGGGGCCAAGAGGGTGTTTCAGTACCTCAGATGTGCAGACTGTCCCAGGCCTGTCCCCCTGCCCTCCCCACCAGCAGACTCCTGCCTCCCTGTGGTGACTGCTGATGGCTCAATTGGGGGAGTGTCCTCTGAGGATGATTCTCATGCTGGTCCGTGAGCTGCTCTTCTTAGCTGTTCAAAGGACCTAGCAAAGCCCAAGTCTCAGACCTCCCAGCTACCCACTTTGACAGATTAGTGCCAGGCCAGGCAGGGGCTGGATCAATCAACAGTCAATGAATGGTTTAGTCTGTGTCTAAGGCTGAACCAACAGCAAAGCGGTGGGCTGACTCCAACTGCTACGGGGTGGACGTGTCTCCAGGTGGGCTGGGCTTTTGTTTTTGGCCTTGTCTCCGAAGTCACCCTGGCTGTGACAGGAGGAAAGACACTCTGAGAGGAGAGAAGTGGATTGCCAGGAAGAGAGAAAGATCCATCATGGAGTGAGACAAATTCTGCTCCCCCTTGGGAGGCTGCTAACATATTTCTGCTAAAATGATTAACTGAGAATAAATTCGCTTACTGAAGGTCTGTCTCTGCCCGACACTGAGGGTCATTCATTCTGCAGGTGCTTGTTGGGCTCCTTGATGTGTCTGATGCCAGTTAAGCGCTAGGCACAGAGCAGAGCTGGAGTACAAGGATCCACCACCCAGAGTGGGGGACAGATAATGGAGCAAGTGAGCGAATGCACTTGGGACACTTGAGATGCCAGGGAGTGAGGGATGTGGGGTGTCTGAGGACCATACTGGAGGCTGGGGCAGCGGGAGAGTTCTCTGGAAGTGGAAAGGGCAAGATCTCTGTCTTGCAGCAGTTGGCTCTAGTACAGACAGAGGTGTCAATGCAAACAGATGGTAATGCAGCCCAGTTTGTGAAGTGACAGTAAGGCATGTATGTGACTCAGGTGAACCCCAGATGAGACAGAGAAGTGCAGAGGAGGTGAGGAGTGAGCTGTGCTTTGAAGGATGCATGAAGGTGTCAGTCCTGTCTATTGTCCTCAGAGATATCTGCACAGATATCTATGCTGGGGGCTGCATCCAGGACCAGAAGTGGGGAGAGTGCTGTGGTCAAGTGTGCAGCTTTGGGGATCTGATGGGCACTCAGGTCCTGACAGTGTTGTGAGGGACCTCAGGCAAGTTGCCTGCCCTCTCCAAGTCCTCATTTCTGCACTGGTAAAAGGAGACCATGATCATACCACCAACTTGTGGGGATGTCAGGAGCTGCCAGGAGCAACTGCACTGAGCTCTGTGTGGTGCTGGGTGCAGCTGGTGGAGGCCGTGCTGTTTTCTGGCTTCTCAGCCCAAGGTGTGAAGGCTTAGGTTTGGTGTGAGAGGTGGAAATGCGAGTTTGGGTGGGGCCGGGTCTTGTTCCTTAAGGACGTCAGGGTTGAAGAAGAGACTGTGGACGGCTGGTGGCTGGTGCTTGCTATGGTCAGTGTAGAGGAGCCGGAGCCACCCTTTCCTGTCCTCAGAGGCTGAGCTCTCCTCCTCAGTGAAGGTGCCCTAAGAAAGAGGCACTCAACATTTTTGGTTCTTTTAACCCACCCAGGGCTCCTCTTTCTTGGTAACTGTCACACGGCTGACCTTGATATACTAAGACAGATTCATTTTCTTTTTTTAACTCCATGTTAAGAGAAGTCACTTAAGTGCACTTAAGCTGTAGTTGACCCCGCTCTTCACCCCCTCCCCTTGGTTAGTTATCAGCCCACTTAAAGGAGAGCTGAGTCATAAAATGGGAACAGAACAAACAGGACAAATTGGGAGGTAGGCTAAAAGTGAAACTGCGATGGTCATCTGGAATCCGGCTGTCCAGCAGCTTCTGGGAGGAGTAAACTTTGTGATAATTGTGTGACATTCTTGTGAGATTCCCAAAAATGAGGTAATGGTTACTATGGAAACCTAAAATGTACTTAAACTGAAGTGAGACCCAGATCGGGGTGGACATCTTCTCTGGCTCCTGGAGAGAGACTGGCCGTCAGCTGGCTTAATAAAGCTTTGTTTGTTCCTGCCTTTTTGGTTTTCTTGTGAGTGCCTACCTCCTTAAACTCCCTTGCCATATCAATCCTACATGGCAAAGGAGAATCAAGGAAGAAGCTCAGGCTGGCTGTTTTCAGGATGGAACCTGTAAGAGACTGAGTCTTCCCTATCACTCAGTGATGTACCAGGACCTGCTGCATGTCATTGCACTGCTTTTGGGCAGCTGAAGCCCACAGAGGACAGAACACCTTGCAATACACACCTCCTGGTCCTCCCTGATGCTTCTGCTCTGAGCAATGGGCCTAGGACTTGATCAACCTACTGAGTGGCAGGCAGATTGGTCTTGTCCAATCCGAGTGGTCCTCACCAGCCTTCTCCTGGAGGACCACCAGGTGCTCCCCTCCCTAGTGTGGAACTTCCTCCCATAGCCAGCAGGGGGCCAGGGGTCTGCAAATCAACACACGAGATGTTCAAGCACATTTGATCGTCACAGGATGCACATCTCAGCTCCACTTCTAAGTCACTTGTTTATCTAACATTCAAATTCACTGGGCACTTTGTCCTTCTCTGCCCAAACGCAAAGTCCACGGACTTCCTCACCGGCACCCCTGCCATGCTCCGTAAAACTCGCACTCACAGGTCATGGGGCATTGTAGTGCTGAGTCCTGCTTTTGCTTTGATTTCTGCATTCTTTCCTTCAATCTGTTCATAAGGGTCGACACCTCTTCCGTCTGATATTTGAAACAGAAAATTCGCAGGCCTCTGGCAGACAATTTCATCTTTTAATACTTTTTTCTCCCTTGGTGAAATTGTTCTCCAGCACAGATTTCAAACAGGAAAGGTGATGAGAGATAAAAGGATTATGATGCTCGCTGGTGATGCATGGAAAACTAAGAAAATATTTACAGTGTGCACCAGGTTCTCCATGTTCCCGTGTATTAATATTTTTGGCCTCCTCTCAATTCTCTAGGAGTTTATTTTTTATTTTTATTTTACTTTTTTCATTTTGCTGTTGCTTTATAAGACATTTCGGCAACTGGAGCCAACTGCCTCGTTTTGAATTTTTAAGCTTAAACAGTTTTCTTTTTTATCTGATGATATATACATTTTTTTCACCGAAGAGGGCTTTGTGCAGGGCAGGGCTCCCGCCTGTTAAGTGTGCCTGTCCCACAGCACGGGTGATTATTACCTCAGCTGCACAGCAAGAGCAAAGGCTTGGGCGGAAAGTGCCAATTTGCAGGGAGTACTTGCTGGCTTAGGGAACTCAAAAGCTCTGCCTTTACGCATGCATTAGGCTGTCCTGTGCCACAGCCCAAGAGCTCCCTCCTCGCTTCACAGACATCTATGTGCCACATACCTACAGTGACAATTAGCATCATTCTCAGGGGCTTATTGGAGAAGGAAAAGCTGTCTCCTCCCACGGCATCCTAGAAACCTCCCTCACCCTCCTTCTGCATTTGGCCTCATTCCCAGTCACTGCTCCAATTGGTCCCACCCCTCCCTGCAGGCTACTCCCTCGTTCTTCCGGCATCTGTGCCAGGCTGCCTGCCCAAGGGCCAGCCATGATGTCCCTGAGCTAGAGAAGGCCCCCACTGGAAATGTGTGGCATCCGAAAGGTTTCCAGGAAGTTTTAATTTACAAATACTGAACTTGAATGGGGCCATAAGTGTAGAAATTATCTAAGATTAGGTTTACTTGGCTTTGCAGCCTGGGGAAGGATACCGCCCAGAGGGTCAGACAGGGGGCTTGCAGCGGGGAAGAAGGCCTGAAGCTGGGCAGTTTTGCACCACCATGAGCTTGTTCATTCACGCAGCAAATCTTTACTGAGTCTCTTGTGTATGTCAGGCCTCTCACACCTAGCGGTGTGACAGAGACAGATCCAGTTCCAGCCCTTAGGACACTTTTGTCCAGTAAACAAATACACTAGAAGAGTTTCAGAAAGGATCATTTAAAAAAAACATATGATGACGTGGGGTTTGGGAGTTCTCTTAATGGTTGGTCAGGGTCCCTAGTAATGTGAGGAGGCCATTCCAGAAACAGCAAGGAGAGTATTCCTAGGGGTGGAGTCTGGCAAGACTTGCAGGTTGGGGTGGTGTACTCCTCTGTTATCCATTGCTATGTCAAAATGCCTGAGGTTGGGTAATTTGTAAAGAATGGAACTTTGTTTGCCTCACAGTTCTGGAAGTACAAGAGCAGCATTGGCTTCTCTTCAGCTCTGGCGAGGGCTTCACAATGGAAGGAGCATATGCAGAGAGAGATCACATGGTGTATCAATCTGTACTCATACAGAAACAGATTAAATGGAAGGTGTACAAATATATAAGGATTCACAAGATAGGCTTACAATGGCTTCTGGTAGTCAGGTGTGGAAGAGTGCAAAAGGGCTGTCTGCACACTAGAGATCAGAAGGGTCCAGTTGAGGGCCTGGAGCTCATTGTAGAGTCCTGAGCAAGTCCAAAATTAGGAGGTTAAAGGGTCTGCACTGGGAGCCAATAGACAGTGTCCAAGGTGATGAAGAGGAGGGCTCCTCCTAAGAGACAGAAGCGAAGCTTCCTTCTTCACTTCCCTTTTATTCCATTGAGGCTACAAGCCTATTGGTTGGTGCTGTTCACATCCAGGCTGGGTTTTCTATCTCTTCAGGTACACCCAGAACTATGCTGATCCAGTTTAGTTGGATGTTTCCTACTCAAATTGACACAATCAGCTAACTAGCACACATAGTGAGACAGGAAGCCAGAGACATAGAGGACCAGTCTTGCTCTTTTTGTAACTACCCTTTCTGGAGAAAAGTAATTTGAGCTCCACAACAACTACATCAGTCCGTTCTGAGGGTGACACTCCCGGTGACCTAGCCACCGTCCAGGAGGTCTCATGTCTTAAAAGTGTCATCATTTCTACACTGCCACACTGAGGACCAGACTTCTAAATGGGAGACATATTTCGGGAGTATCAAAGAGTTCAGGGCTGTGGGGAGACCTGGTAAGAGAGAGGTGGAAGATGGCCACTTTTGAAACTTTTGGGGGAGCCCTTCCTTCCCGGCTTGCTGTAGTTCTGGGGTAGCAGCTAATTTTACTGCAGTTCTTCTTCTGTTCCAGCAGGGCCACAGGGCTGACCAATCATCAGGCTTCATCTTCTTGGCTAGAGTGATTGGGCCTCAGGAGGACACGTGACTCAGGCAGGGCCAATCAGAGTCCCTCCTCAAGTTTCTACAAACACTAGATTCTGCCACTAGTCTGGAATAGGGAACACTGGAAGACTTTGGTCCAAAGCCTTGCATTCCTACTCACTTTCCTGTGACTTTCCATGTATGGAAGAAAGCTAAATGATTCAGGAAAAACTGAGGGCATGGTCAGAGAGTGCAGAGATGAGAGATGGGAAGGAGACATAGAAAGATCTGATTATGAAGTTGTCTGCAGCCTCCTGAGGCCAGCTCTACCTTGAATTTCTCAGTTACTTGAACCTTGTGATAAGTTTCTAGCACTCACAGCCAAGCCAATTTCAGACTGCTTCCCTCTAGAATCTCACCCCACTGTCCTGCCCCAGGAAAGGCAGCATGGCTAACTAGATACCTTAAGATCTTTCTTGCGAATGGTTTTTGCCTTAAATTGCTTGATCCTGGTGCTCAGTGGCTCCAGCTGCTTTCTGGGGCTGAGCCAGTGTAGTCTCAGCTCATCACCTGCAAGCATTTGAAGCCAGGGCTTGAGTTTGACACTGAGGATGCCATATGAATAGGGCACATCCTCTAGCCCACCTATGGCTGGGAGAAATGGCAGCTACTGGGAGGTGGAGGCAACCACCAGAGAAGCCATATAGGATACACTCAGCACTCTAGGCATTGCCTTGAGGCTGCCCTGAGCCCAGGGTGCATTCAGGCTGCTCTGTGACTGTTCCCTTCAGGAGCTTTGTTTTCTCTACTGCTGTGGGAGTGTTTAGCTTTTGATCTGTTGTTGTTGATGCTGATGTTAGAAACGGTAGCTGAAATATATTGAGCACTTATTAAGCAATTCCCAAGCACCATTGTTTTTCAGCTTCATGATAGTCAGAAGGTGTAGGGGCTGTCACCGCTTATTTTGCTGAGGTAGACACAGAAATTAAGCAAAGCGCTCATGGTCACACAGCTAGAACGCTAGAAAGCCAAAGTCCAGATATACTTGGTTATCAACAAAAGTAATTTCAAGGATAAAGATCACCTGGAATATCTGTTTAGGTCTCTGAGATAGCAGGCAGAAATATTGTGTTTCCCTAGTTAGGACCTGAACAGTTGGAAAGGCTATAAACAAAGTGAACAGTGTTGCTCTTTTATGCCTTCCCCTTCTCTTGGGCATGAATGAGAAGACTTTCAAATGAATATTTGTTGGATATAATTAAGGACTTACTATGTGCCCAGCTCCTGTGTGTTACAGGCCAGCTCATATTGGGTCTGGAAAGACTCCCTGTGGACTAGGGCCTCAGTTTCATTTTTCCCTCCAGACTCAACCACCTGACAGGGCTTAGCACATAGTAGGTCCTCAGTGGATCCTCATTTTGCTGAACAGCGGAAGTTGTTCTGGCCATTCTGAAGCTTCACTAGCACCTACAATGACAACATGAATGGTCCCCATCTCTGTGTTAAGGAGGTAGAGGCAAGATCCATGGAGCCTCGCTAGCATTTGTTATTGGTTGATTTATTGATGACAACCATTCTTTCTGGAGTGAGGTGGAATCTCAGTGTTATTTTAATTTGCATCTCTCCAGTGACCAGTGATGCTGGACATTTTTATCCCATAATCCCATTTCTACTTCTTCATCTGAAAAGTGTCTATTCATTTCAGATGCCCATTTTTGGATTGTGTCTTTAAATTTGGAGGGTCTGACTTTTTTGAGTTCTTTATATATTCTAGATAATAGTCCTTTGAGGAGCAGCTGGTAAAAATTGTTTCCCACACTGTGGGAAACACTGTTGGTGGTTTCACTTGCTGTGCAAAAGCTTTTTAATAAGATGAGATCCCAGTCGTTGAATCTTTGTGATAGTTCCTGTGTAATTAGGGTTTTATTCATAGTGTCTTTTTGTATACCAATGTCTCCAAGAGTTCTACCTATTCTATCTTCCAGCAGATTCAGTGTTTCTGTTTTAATATTTAGATCTTTGATCCATTTTGATTTTAGTTTGGTGTATGGTGAAAGACATGGGTGATTTTCGTCTTCAGTCTTCAGCATTTGGAAAGCCAGTTTTTCCAGCACCATTTATTACAGAGGCTGTCTTTCTTCCAATGAAGTTTTTGGCTCCTTTGTCAAAGATAAGGTGGTTGAATATGTCTGGAGTTGTTTTTACATCTTCTAATCTATTCCACTGATCCTCAAGTTTGTTTTCTTGACAGTACCATGCTGTTTTTATCACAGCAGCTTTATAGTATAATTTCAAGTTAGGGATTCTGATGCCCTCTGCCTTGCCTTTGTTGACCAGAACTGCCTTTGTTAGTCTAGACCTCTCTTCCGGTTCCAAATGAATTTTAGGATTGCTTTCTCTAATTTTGTGAGATACGGTGTTGGAATTTTGATTGGGATTGCACTAAATCTGTATAACAGTTTTGGAAGTATGGTCATTTTCACTATATTGTCTCCTGTTACCCAAGAACAAGGGATATGTTTCTATTTTCTGATATCCTCTTCAATCTCCTTTTTTAGAGCACTGTAGTTTTCAATGTAGAAGTCTTTTATTTCCTTCATTAGATTGATTCCTAGGTATTGTTTTTTGGGGGGATGCTATTGTGAAAGTTGTTATTTCCCTAATTTCTTGCTCAGTGAGTTTGTTATCTGTGTATAGGAAGGCTATTCATGTTTGAGTGTTAACTTTGTCTCCAGCTCTGCTACTGAATATGGTTTTTAAGTCTAGAAGTCTTTTGGTGGAGTTTTTGGGGGTCTTCTATGTAGAGTATCATGTCATTCTCAAATAATGATAATTTAACTTCTTTCCTATCCCTATTTCTTTTATTTCTTTCTAGTGTCTAATTACACTGGCCAAGGTTTCCAGGACTATATTGAATAAGAGTGATGACAGTGGACATCCTTGTCTTGTGAAGACAAGGCTTTAGAGTGAAAAGTTTTAGTTTTTGTCCACATATTGTGATGTTGGCTATTGGTTTGTCATAGATGACTTTTATCAGATTGAGGTAAAGACCATCTATTTCAATTTTCTGTGGGTTTTTTTTTTTATCATGAATGGGTGTTGGTCTTTGTCAAACACTTTCCTCGCATCTATTGGGATGGTCATATGGTGTTTGTCCTTGGCTTTGTTAGTATAGTGTATTACTTTTATTGATTTATGTATGTTGCACCATTCCTGCATCTCTGGGATGAGTCCTATTTGGTCATGGTGTATAATCTTCTTGATGATTTGCTGCATTCTGTTTGCCAGTATCTTATTGAGGACTTTTGCATCTATGTTCATTAGGGAGATTGGCCTGTAGTTCTTTTTACTGGTTGGTTCCTTCTCTGGTTTTGGTATCAGTATGTAATCCTTGCTTCTAAGCATGGATTGTGAGTATTTCTTCCCTTTCATTTTCATTAAAGAGCTTGAGAAGTGCCAGCATTAGGTCTTCTATAAATTTCTTATAGAATTTAGCAGTGAATCCATTGGGGCCTGGGCTCTTCTTTTTTGGTAGGTTTTTAATTATATCTTCTATTTCAATGACTGATATTGTTTTATTTACAGTTTTATATCTTCTTGATTTAGCTTTGGTAGTTCATATGTATCTAGGTTTCTGTCCATTTATTCTGTATTTTCCATCTGGTTGGAATACAGGTTCTTGAAGTAGGTATTGATGATCTTCTGTATTTCTGTAGGATCTGTTGTGATTTCACCCTTTTCATTCCTAATTGCATGGATTTGAGTCTAAAGGTTTGTCAATTTTATTTCATCTGCCAAAGAACTCACTCTTTGATTTATTGATTCTTTATATTGTTTGCTTAATCTCCATTGCATTAATTTCTGCTCAGATCATTATAATTTCCTCCCTTGTATGAGCTTTGAGCTGGACTTGCTCTTCTTTTTGTAGAAACCTGAGTTTCAGTATTAGGTTTTTTATTTGAGCTTGCTCTGTTTTTCTGATGTGGGTATTCATTACTATAAATTTCCCTTGCAGGACTGCTTCCACTGTGTCCTGTAAGTTCCAGTATGTTGTATTGGTATTAACATTTAATTGTAGAAACTGTTGAATTTCTTCTTTGATTTTATCTGTGACTCATCAGTTGTTCAGGAGTGTGTTATTCAATTTCCACGTGTTCATGAAGTTCTTGTGGTTTCTTTTGCTGTTGATTTCCAATTTCATTGCACTATGTGATAACAGGCATGGGGTAATTTCAGTTCCTATGCGTTTACCCAAGCATACTGTACAAGCTCGTATGTGATCTAGTTTAGAAATCATCCCCTGTGCAGCTGAGAAGAATGTGTACTCTGCTGTTGTTGGGTGGAACACTCTGTATAAATCTACTAAGTCCATTTGTTCAAAGGTTTGGTTCAGTTCTAAGATTTCATTGTTGACTTGTTGTCTAGTTGATCTGTCTATTTGTGACAGTAGGGTATTGAAGTCCCCCATTACAATTGTACTAGTGCTTTTTTGAGTTTTCATGTCCACTAATATTTGTTTTATATAAATGGGTGTGCTGGTATTTGGTGCATGTATATTTATGATTGTTATCTCTTCCTCTTGGATTGTTCTCTTTGCAAGGATCTAGTGACCTTCGTTGTCTGTCTTAATCAGTGTCAGCTTGAAATCCACTTTGTCTGCAAGTGGAACAGCTACTCCTGGCTCTTTTCTGAGTTCCTGTTACGTGAAGCATTGTTTTCCATCCTTTGACTTTCAGCCTATGAATTTCTTGTTGAATTAAGTATGTTTCTTGTATGCAGCATATTGTTGGATCTTGCTTCTTGATCCATTCTGCCAGTCACTTCTTTTGATTGGTGAATTGAGAACAGTAACATTGATGGTTGTAACTGATATTTATTGACTTATCCTTGAAATGTTATTTTGATGTTGCTGGCTCCCCATTTCCCTCCTCTGTTTAATTACTTGTCTTGCCTGGTGGATTCTCTTTGATTAGGTTGATTCATAGGTATTTAATTATTTTTGGTGCTACCATAAATGAGATTGTTTTCATGATTTCTTCTTTGGTAGGTTTATTATTGGCACATGGGAATGCTACTGAGTTTTATGCATTAAATTTCCATCCTGCCACTTTGCTGAATTTATTAGCTCTAAGAATATTCTGGTGGAATTTTAAAAAATCTTTGATGTAAAGCATCATCTCAGCTAGAACTAAAGATAATTTTACTTTTTTCTTTCCTGTTTATGTTCCTTTTATTGTATTCTCTTGCCTGATTTCTTTGGCTACAGTTTTTAGTCCTGTAATGAATAAGAGTGTTGAGAGTGTATGGTCTTATTTTTCCCTGATTTTAGAGGTAATGTTTTTCCCCACATAGTATGATGTAGGTTTATCATAAATGAATTTTATCAGTTTGAGGGCAGGTTCTTCTATACCTATTTTCATCGGTATGTGTGTGTGTGCGTGTGTTTAAAATCATGAATGGATTTTCTGGTTTGTCAGAGGCCTTTTCTGTATTTATTGAGATGATGACCATGTGTTTTTTTACTTATTTCTATTTATGTGGTGCATTACATTTACTGATTTACACATGTTGTACCATCCTTGTATCCTTGGGGTGAAGCTGATTTGGTCATGATGTATGATATTTTAAATGATTTTTTGCATTTTTAAAAGTATCTTGTTAAGAATTTTTGCATGTGTTCATTAAAAGTACTGGTCTGTAGTTTTCATGTTATTTTTGGGGTCCTGGTCTGATTTTCATACTGTTCACTTCCAGGAATGAGTTTAACTGTGTTCCTGCCCTTTTAATTTCCTGGGATAATTTGAGAAATATTGACATTTGTTCTTTTCTGATGCTCTGGTATAGTTCAGTGGTGGAGCCATTGGGTCCTGGGCTTTCTTTAGTTGGTAGAGTTTTTATTACAGCCTCAGTTTTATTTAGGATTAGTGGTATATTCAGAGTTTTTATATCTTCCTGGTTCAATTTTGATAACCAATATGACTTGGAATTCATTCATGTTTTTCTAGATTCTCAAATTTATTAGCATATATGTTTTCAAAATAGTTCCTTATAATCCTCCGGACTTTAGTGACATCAGTTATGATTTTCCTCTTTTTATTTCTAATTGCTCTCATACATGTCTTTCCTTTTTTTGTAGGTTTGGCTAAGAGTTTTTCAATCTAATTTGTCCTTTCAAAGAACCAACTCTTTGATTTATTGATTTTTTTTGTCTCAACATGGTTGTTTTCTTCTCTGATCTTTATAATTTCCTTCCTTGTACTACCTTTGGATTTGGGTTACTCTTTTTTTTTTTTTTTTTAAGACCTTGAGATGCATCATTTGATTATTTATTTGGGATCACTCTGTTTTTCAAATATAGACATTCATAAATACAAACATCTATTTTAGAACTACTTTCATTATGTCCCACAGATTTTGGTATTGTTATTGTCATTTGATTCTAGGATGTTTAATTTCTTCCCTGATTTCTTCAGCGATGCACTGATTATTTAAGAATTTTTTTTTTTTTTTTTGAATCAAACTCAGGACCTTGTGCTTGCCAAGCAGGCTCTGTACTGCTGAACTATATCCCCAGCCCCAAGAATGTATTATTTAATCTCCATATATTTGTGTAGTTTCTGTGGTTTCTTTTCCGGTGAATTCCAAGTTTTTTTTTTTTTTTTTTTTTTGGTTTTTCTCCGGTACTGGGAACCGAACTCGCGACCTTGCACTTGCCAGGCAGGCGCTTTGCCACTGAGCTAAATCCCCAGCCCCTGATTTCTAGTTTTGTTTCATTGTAATCTGATAGAATGCAAGAGATAATTTAAGTTCTTTTGTATTTATTTAAACATGCCTTGTAGCCTAAAATAAGGTCTATTTTGGAGAAAGTTCCATGGGCTGCAGAGACTAATGTGTATTTGGGTGCTGTTGAATGACACAATAGACATCTGTTAAGTGAATTTGTTTAACTCTGGTTCAACTCTGATTTGTTTTTGTTCATTTTTTGTTTGTTTCATTTGTTTTATTGAGACAAGATCTCACCTTATAGTTCAGGCTGGCCTTGAGCTTACTATGTAGCACAAGCTGGCTTCAAACCCGCAGTGATCCTCCTGCCTCAGCCTCCTGAGTGCTGGGATTACAGGCATGCACCACCACACCTGGCCCCAACTCTGATATTCTTTTGTTGAGTTTTTATTTGGTTGATCTACCTGTGAGAATGGGATTTTGAAGACTCCCAGTGTGATTGTATTGATGTCTGTCTGTCCTTCTATGTCAGGCATTTTTTTTAAATGAAATTGGGTGCACTAATATTTGATGCATATATGTTTACAATTGTTATTTATTCTTGTTAAATTGCTCCCTTTACCCATATGTAGTGACTTCCTTTGTCTCTTCTGATCAATTTTGGCTTACAGTGCACTTTGTCTGAAACTAGGATAGCTATTCCTGCTTGCTTTGGGGTTCCAGTTATATGGAGTATAATTTTCCATACTTTTAGAGTTTTGGTCTATTTTGTGTGTATTGTTTGTGTATGGATGAGGTGTGTCTGTTGTAGGAAGTATATAGTTGGATTTTGTTTTTTGATCCAATTTGCCAGTCTGTGTCTTTGGATTTGGGCACTAAGACCACTTAGATTGGGTGTTATTATTGGAAGGTCTTTACTGATTCCCGTCATTGTTTTCATTTTTTCAGTGCTGATTCCTATTTTCTTTTCCTTTCGTTGCTCTCCAAGTTAGATGAATACTTTCCTTTGGGCTATTTGAGGATATTTGCCTTGTTGTCTCTGTTTAGCATTCCTTTGAGTATTTTCAGTAATGCTAGTTGTGTGGTCATGAATTTCTTTAGATTCTTTTCGGTGTAGAAAATTTTTATTTCTCCATCAAAATTGAAGGATATAGTAATGACCTGGTAATTGTTTTCTTTTAGAGCTTAAAAAATCACTCCAAACTCTCTTGGTCTTTAAGATTTGTGTTGAGAGCTCAACCTTGGACAGCTTTGGAAACTCCAGTGAGCTGCTGCTGCCCCCATCCCCCTGCCACAAACTTAAGAGCCAGGCAGAAACCTGGACAGCTTTAGGGGCCTGGGGTCCACTCCCACCTCTCCCCTCCCCCCTTAGATCTGAGCTGACCTCGGACACCTTCAGAAATGCCAGTGAGCCAGCCCCACCTCTGCCCCACGAGCTTGGGAGCCAGGGGGAGCCCCAGACAACCTCAAGGGCCTTGGGTGTCCCTCCCTGCCCCCATCCCACACCCTCAGGGGAGTGATTGTGCACCTGCCCCCCCCACTTATGTGTGAACCGGGCAGGGTAGGGGCAGTGTATGGAGCTGCGGTGACCATGACCTGCCCACTACTAAACCCCAGTGGAAACAAGACTGAAATCCAGACAGCTTTAGGAATCCCTGAGTGGGAGCCAACCTGAGCCTTGGACAACTGTGGGAGCATTGGGGATCACACCTGACCTGCACACACACATACCATTGAGGGAGTCACACTGAGCACCAGGGACTTTTGGATCCTTGTCCCACTACTACAACATCATCCTGGGAGTGAGGCTGAGCTCCAGGGAACCTCGGAATCTCTGAAAATGACAGAATGAAGGAGCAAAATGCAATCTCAGACCTCTATCCCACCAAGAACAAGTCCAGGAGATATTGACATAGAAGAGCTTGGAAGTCATACACCTGAAATTTATGAAATGATAGCAGTTGAAGTAAAGAAATAACTCCATCAGGCTGTAGAAGACAACAGATCATAAATAATGGCTGAGGTAAAAAAACAAATGACAACAATCATGAAAGAATTGCTTAGTACATCTAAGGAAGACATAGAAAGAAATAGAGGAGCATAGTAAATTAATGGAAACCTTGAATGAACAGTATAAGAAAGAACTGGAATGAATGAAACAGATTCAAATAGATATCCAGGAAATTAAAACTTCCATCAAAAGCTGGCAAAACCACTTGAACAAAGCTGAAGACAGACTTTCAGACCTTGAAGACAGCATTGTTGTGAGTGACCATGAAAGGAAGGATCTCTGAAAAATAACAAGAAACCAAGAAATAACAATTCAACAGCTGCAAGGCAAAGCAAAGAAAAACAATGTAAGATGAATAGGTGTCAATGAAACAGCAGACGTCAGCACAAATGACATAAAAAGACTATTTGCAGAAATAATAGCAGAAAATTTCCCAAGCATGAAAAAAGAATTGGAAATCCAGTAAGTGAGGCATATAGAACTCCAGCTAGCCATAACCAAAATAAATCTACACCCAGACATATAGTGATCAAGATCCCAGAAATTCAAAAAGAAAAGAATATTAGAAGCTGTTAGAGAAAAGAAATAGATCACCTATAAAGGAAAACCCATCCGAATCATGGCAGATTTCTCAAAACAAACCATCAAGTCAAGAAGAGCTTGGAGTGAAATATTTCAGGTCCTGAAAGAAAACAAGTTCCAATCCAGATTGATGTACTGTGCAAAACTATCCTTCAAAATTAATGGAGAAATAAAATATTTCTATGACAAAGATCAACTGAAGAATTTCATGAGTGCCAGACCAACCCTACAAAGAGTACTAAAAGATATTCCAGAAAGAGATAAAAAGACCATAACTTTAAGACCAACAACAGAAAGGAACCACTAAGCAGAGCAAACAATTAAACAGAGGGAAACAAGAGGAACCAACAGCAGAAAAACAATGTGACACAGATAAGCCAATATATATTGGTTATATCTGTCAATATAAATGGACTCAATTCACCAACCAAAAGAAGTAGACTGCTAGATTGGATCAAGAAACAAAATCCAACAATATGCTATATGCAAGATACACATTTAACTCAAAAGGAAATTCATAGACTGAAAATCAAAGGATGGAAAACAATATTCCATGCTACAGGTACCCAGCAAAAAGTGGGTGTAGCTATTCTGTTTGCAGACAATGGGAGCTTCAAGAACAATTAAAAGAGATAAAGAAGGTCACTACATACTTGTGAGGGGAAAACTTCAAGAGGAAGAGATAACAATCATAAATATCTATGCACCAAACACAGGTGCACCCAACTATATGAGACAAATTTTAACAGACATGAAAAATGAAATAAGCAGCAACATAACCATAATGGGGTACTTCAATATCCCATTGTCACAAAGAGATAGATCAACTAGACAAAAAATCAGCAAAGAAATAACAGAACTAAATCAAACCTGTGAACATATGGACTTAATAGACCTTTATAGAGTGTTCCACCCAACAGCACTGGAATACATATTCTTCTCAGCTGCACATGGGACATTCTCTAAAACAGACCATATGCTAGCACATAGAACATGCTTAAGGAAATGCAAAGGAGTTGAAATTATCTCATGCATACTATCAGTGTAAGGAAATTGGAAATTAATGACAAAGGAAATTGCAAGAACTCCATAAACACATGGAAATTAAACAGCACCCTTCTGAACAATCAATGGGTCACAGATGAAATCAAAGAAGAAATTAAACACTATGTACCATTCAATGAAAATGTAGATACAACTTACAGGAACCTGAGGGATGCAATGAAAGCAGTCCTCAGAGGGAAACTTATAGCACTGAATTCCTACCTCAGGAAAACAGAAAGGAGCACAAAGAAACAATCTTATGCTGCACCTCAAGCATCTAGAAAAAGAAGAACAAATCAACCCAAAAGCCCAGAGAAGGCATGAAATTATAAACCTCAAGGTAGAAATTAATGCAATGGAGACTAAGAAAAACAATACAAAGAATTAAAGAATCAGAGTTGGTTCTTTGAAAAAATAAATAAAATAGATAAACCCCTAGCCAACCTTATTTAAAAAAGGAAAGAAAAAACTGAAATATGTGCAATAAAGAATGAAAGGGATGAAATCACTACAGATCCTGTAGAAATTCAGAAGATCATCAATACCTACTTTGAAAATCTTTACTCTCACAGGATGGAAAACACAGAGGAAATGGACAGATTTGTAGATACATATGAACTACCAAAGCTGAATGAAGAAGATATAAAAATCCTGAATAACTCTATATCAGAAAGCGAAATTGAAAATGTAATGAAAAACTTGCCAATGAAGAAAAGCCCAGGTTCTGATGGATTCACAGCTGAATTCTACAAGAAATTTAGAGAAGATTTAATGCCAATACTTGTCAAACTCTTTAAGGAAATTCAAAAGGAAGGAATTCTCCCAAACTCATTTCTGGAGGCAAGTATTATCCTGATAACAAAATCAGAGAATGACCCAACCAAAAAAGAGAACTACAGGCCAATCTCCCTAGTGAATATAGATGCAAAAATTCTCAATAAAATACTAGAAAACAGAATGCAACAAATCATCAAGAAGACTATACACTGTGACCAAGTGGGATTCATTCCAGGAATGCAGGGATGGCTCAAAAACAGAAATCAATTAATGTAATACACCATATCGATAGAGCAAAAGACAAAAATCTCATGATCATCTCAATTGATGCAGAAAAAGCTTTTGATAAAGTCCAACACTTATTCATGATAAAAACCCTACAGAAAATTTGCATAGATGGACTTTACCTCAATCTGATAAAAGCCATCTATGACAAACCAACAGCTAACGTCATTCTAAATGGTCAAAAACTGAAAGCTTTCACTTTAAAATCAGGAAGAAGACAAGGATGTCCACTGTCACCACTCCTATTCAATAAAGTTCTGGAAATACTAGCCAGAGCAATTAGAAAAGAGAGAGAAATAAGAGGAATAAGGATAGAAAAAGAAGGAGTGAAATTATCATTATTCGCAGATGACATGATACTCTACATAGAAGGCCCCATAAACTCCACCAAAAGGCTTATACATCTAATAATCAAATTCAGTAGTATAGCTGGATACAAAGTCAACATTCAAAAAATCAATAGCATTTCTGTACACAAACAACAAGCAGACTGAGAGAGAAATTCGTGAAACCACCTTTCAAAATAGCATCTAAAAAAATGAAATACTTAGGAATCAATCTAGAAAAAAGTAAAAGATCTATACAGTGAAAATTACAGTAGTCTGAAGAAAGATCAAAGAGGATTTCAGAAAATGGAAAGATATTCCTTTCTCATGGATAGGAAGAACCAATATTATCAAAATGGCCATACCCCCAAAATTGTTGTACAGATTCAATGCAATCCCAATTAACATTCCATTAGTATACCTCATATATCTAGAGAAAATATTCCTAAAATTCATGTGGAACCAGAAGAGGCCTAGAATGGCAAAAACAATCTTGGGAAACAAAGGAAAAGCAGGAGGCATCACAATCCCTGACTTGAAATTATATTACAAAGCTACTGTGATAAAATCAGCATGGTACTGGCAAAAAAACAAAACCTGAAGAACAGTGGAACAGATTAGAAGATGCAGACACAGCTACAGACACATTCAGCCACCTCATTTTTGACAAAGGGGCCAAACATGTTCATTGGAAGAAAGATAGCCTCTTTAACAAATGGGGCTGGAAGAACTGGCTGTCCACATGCCAAAGACTAAAACTAGAGCCATGCTATCGCCATGCACTAAACTAAAGTCAAAATGGATCAAAGATCTAAATATCAAAACAGAAACACTAAATCTACTGTAAGAGAAACTGGGTAAAAATCTGAAAGACATAGGGGTAGGCAGAGAGTCCATGAACAAAAACCAAACTGCACAGGAAATACTTCAAAGAATCAACAACTGGAATCTCATCTTATTGAAAAGCTTTTGCAATTCAAAAGAAATCACCAACTGAGTGAAAAGAAAGCCCACAAATTGGGAAAAAATTTTGTCCAACTGCCCCTCAGACCAAGGATTTCTATCTAGAACATACAAAGAATTAAAAAAGATCAGTCCCCAAAAATTCAAAGACCCAATCCAAAAATGGGCATCTGGAATAAAGAGCTAGTTATCAACGAGTAAAGTACTAGATGATCCAGGGAGGGCATGACAGAGACCATTTGGTTTGTTTGATTCTTTTTGCTTCCTCATTTTTGGCCAATTCATTGCTTCCTAAATCTGCCACTCCAGATGAAAGAAGGAAGTAAGACTTGTTCCATTGCCTTTACATCTTAGAGTTCTCCAGAAAAAAAGTGTCTGTGGAGCTGCCTAAAGACGTGTGTGAGAGGTTTCAGTCCGTGTTTCACGCAGGGACATCGTGACAGAAGGGCCTGGTGGAGGAAGCTGCCCCCATCATAGAAGCCAGGAAGCGAGAGAAAGGGAAGGAACCAGGCAGGAGGAGACTGGGGACCAGATATAGTCCCTAAAATTATGCCCTTGTGACTCATCTCCTTCAGTAGGTCCTGTCTCCTTAGTCTTCATTGCCCCAATAATGCCAAAGTATAAATCCATCAATAGATGAATGCAGAGGCAGCGAGTTCTCCGGGAGCGGCAGGGCTCCTGGGTCTGAGTGTGGGCCCGACTGATACCA
>NW_004955445.1:1396269-1403143 GCF_000276665.1 Chinchilla lanigera
AAAATGTTCAACATCATTAGTTATTTGAGAAATGCAAATTAAAACACCACTGAGATATCATCTCACCCCCCCCCAAAATGGCTATTATTAAGAAATCAACCAACGACAAATGCTGGAGAGGCTGTGGGGAAAAAGGTACACTTCTCCACTGCTGTGGGAGTGTAGATTGGTGAAACCATTGTGGAAATCAGTTTGGAGATTCTTCACAAAACTAGGATTAGAAGTCCCATGTAAGCCAGGTATTCCCCTTCTGGGTATTTTTCCAGAAGAATTAAAAATATTATACTACAGCGATATACGTGCACCCATGCTTCTAGCAGCACAATTTGTCATAGCTAAACCTTGGAAACAACCCAAATGCCCATCAACTGAGGAATGGATAAAAAAGATGTGGTATTTTTATACAATGGAGTATTATTCAGCTACAAAGAAGATAAACTCAAGGCTTTTATAGGTAAATTATTGCAACTAGAGACCATACTCATGCATGAAATAAATCAGGCGCACATGTGTAAACATCATATTGTTTCTCTGGTGTAAGAACATGAAAGAGTAAATAAAACCCAAAATGTACAATATGAAAGAAATTGCTCAAAGGAAGGAACAACTGGGATGAGGGAAAGAAGAAAAAGAAAGTACTAAGGCATTTTATATATATACATATAAATAAATTTTATATATTTTATATATATATGGATAGGTGGCATAACTACTGCTGATGTCTGTTGGTTTATTGAGGGGAACAGTTAATGATTAAGAGTTTTTTGTATTTTGACCAATTTTGCATGCTTATATCTGGTAATCTGAGCAATTTATATGACAACAACAATTTGCAGTATACCAACCATTGGTGAATTCTTACAATCCTGTCTAGTGAAAATATGCATTGTCTCTAATTTCTTTTAAATTATCTTTTTCTTATTCTCCTTAATGGTTTGATCAATCTTCTATTCTTAGATCTGGTAATTTGAGCAACTTCACCAAAGATAACAATATGTAATATAACAACCACTGTTAATCCCTATCATTTGGTTTGAAACCCTGTATTTTGCTATTGTTATTTTTTTTTTATTTTCTTTAAAATAAAAAAAGAAGATTTGTGTTGAGAAGATAGCTGTTATACTTATGGGCTTGCCTTTATAAATAACTTAATGTTTTTATCTAATGGCTTTAGTATTCTCACTTTGTTCTCAATTTCTGGGATTTGACTATAATGTGTCATGGAGAGGTCCTTTTCTGGTCAGACTCATTTTGGGGTTCTAAATGCCTCATTTACATGGATATCCATTTCAGTCTTTGGATTTAGAAAGTTTTCTGAAACGATCTTGGTGAATAAGTCTTTTACACCTATAGTTTTTTTCTCTAGCCCTTCCTTAAAACATGCTATCATTTATATCTCAAGGTCCCCCAAGAGTACTCAAAGGTGGAACTTTTGGGAAGCTGATTAGAATACGGGAGGGGTCTGGTCAGATGAGGTGGGTCACTGAGAGGATGGCCTAGAAAGGTTTATCTCCCTCTTCGTCTCCTCTCTTTATCTTGCTGCTTCCTGTCTTCCACGTCATGAGCAGCTCTCCTCTACCATGCCCCTCTGCCATGCTGTCCTGCCATGGAGCCAGCTATGGCATTGAAACATGAACCCAAATAAAACTGCCCTTCTTTAAGTTGCAGATGTCAGATATTGCATCTCAGTGATGAGAAAGTGACCAAGACACCTATAATTCTTAAAGTTTTTTTTTCTTGTAGATTCATCTAGGAATCCAGTGGTTCCTTGTGGACTTTAGAGTATCTTGTGGTTTTTAGAGTATCAATAAGTAAGTTATTGACCACCACATTCTTGTCCTCCAGTCTTGATATTCTCTCCACTGGGTGGTCACATCTACTGGTATGGTTTTCAATTGTGTTTTTCATTTCCAGGATTTCTGCTTAACCTCTAACTCCTTACTAAAATGATCATTCATATCTTGCATTGTCTTCTTAAATTCTACCAGCTTCTTAAATTTTACCAGCTTTTTTTTTGGTGTGCATCTTCTTTAAGCTCATTGACCATTTAATTAATTGAACCTTTTATCTGCTTATTTATATCTTCTTTGAGCTCATTGAGCCTCTTAGTAACTTTTTCCACGCATTTGCCTTTTCTTGTTGATCTTTTCAAACATTTTAACTATTTGGGTTTTGAGTTCTCTGCCTTCAATGTTCGTCAGATCAGCTTTTGGGAACTAAGAACATTTTGAGTCATCTTATTGCTTTGTTCTCTCATAATTCTTGTATTTTTGTGGTGAATGTTGTGAATCAGTTGGGCTACAAAGTTCTGTCAATGTAGTAGAGATCTCCTCAGTAGGTGGGTTTCTTCCTGTACTGTACCCTTGGCTCTGGGTGTAATTCAGTGCACAGATACCTACTCAAGCTATTCAAAGCACCGTGAATAGTCTCTAGCACTGAATTACAAGGGTAGAACAACTACTGGTAATATCAACATCCAAAGAACCAATCATATATCAATATACAATTTAGAGCTTGTTTAGCAAGTTTTCTACTCTTTCAATAACCCAGGAATATAAAGAATAATAATGATGGAGGAAAGGCTGGCAGACAGAAGAAGATAATAAAAAAAATTTAAGAAAAGAAAAATTGAGAAAAACAGAAGAACAGAAAGAAAAATAGCAGACAAAAGAAAGTATTTTTGATATTATTTTCATACCTGGAAAGAAGGGGAAGGGGAAGTGTTGTAGTCAGGGTTTGCAAGGAAAACATTTAATACAAGACACATAATTTATAGGATTATTTTATAGTAGTCACCCAAAGAGTCAAATACAGAGTGCAGGAAATCTGTCCACACACTAAAGACCAAAGAATCCAGCTGAGGGCCTGGATCCCACAGCAATGTTTTGTATGAGTCCAGCTGAAGACCTAGAGCCCATATCAATGCCTCCCATGAGTCCAACTGGAGGCCTAGAGCCCATGAGAAAGTCTCACGCAAGTCTGTCTCACAGATATGCAGTGGGAGGACCCAAAGGTCAGTGGTGGAAGCTAGAAAGTCTGTGCCAGTGGGATGAAGGATCTGTGCCAGTAGGCGGAGGGATCTGCACTGGAGCCAGGAAGTGATGCTCAAAGTCAGGACCATAGCTGCCCAGAAAAGCATCACAGCCATCCTGAGCAACAACGAGGTCCCGAGCTCCTCTAACAATGAGAGCAGGCGAGTTCATATCAAGAAAGCCAGCGTGACAAGCTCCTCCAGGAGAACCAAAGGCACCAAGAGAACCAGCAGCACCAAGAGAACCAACAGCCTAAGGGAACCCCCTTCTCTCCAGTTCCTCTTTTTAATGTTGCTGGCAACAGTCCTCAGGTGGGGCCTCCACACCCAGTAGCGCTCTGATTCAGTTCAGCTGGGTGTTACAAGCTAACTCCCAGTTGTCAATCCACCACAGGGAAGTTGAGAGCATATATGTGAGCACAGAGAGAAAGGAGGGAGAGGAGGGATTTTTGAGGAGAAAGTAGGACAGTCTTTGTGGAGATAGTATCCAACTTATAAACTGGAACAAACTCTATGTTAGAAGACGTAAACAATGCCCTTTGGTAAAGAAGAACCTGACAAGGTCAGCGTAAGGCACTGCAAAAACATAGAAGGTAGTTACTACTCAGCCACGGTTGTTCATAAACATGTGTCCCCAGATTTACCCTAGAAGAGACAGAAGAAAAATTATTACAATAGTTTTTATACATAAGAAAAGACAGGAGGAGGTGGGGAGACTTGTGAGGGTGTTGGGGTAGAACATGGGAGAGAACATGGGCGAAGCACTGTTAAGTGGGCAGCGAGGGAGGACACAGGGAAGCTGAGGCCAATGAATGCTCTAAAAAATACACTCATTTTTAAATCCCACAAAACAGTGCATCGTGAGGTGGAACCTACGGTGTGATGTTCAGCTGTCGTAGTATTTAGATTAGTCTCGATAGCTTGCATTAAAAGGAGAGGAATAGATACAAAAGGAGAGGACAAAAGAAAAAGAAAATTTATAAGGGGAAAGAACTGAGATAGGAGAAGGGATGAGAGGGGATATAAAGAAGGTAAAGAAAGGGATGAGATTGCAGATGGAGGTGAGCAAGAGGTAGGGTGATTGTGTCCAGTGTTGAGCTCACAGTCCAGCAAGGTTAGATGATACCAAGAAGCAGCCTGTGAAGTGGGCCCGTGTGACCTGACTACACAGAATGTTTTATGAGCTGCAGAAGGACATTTATACACATAGGTATAACAGTACACACACATACACACACACACACACACACACAGGAAGCCATGGTGTGGAGAACGCTGGTGTGGCCCGTCTCCTCCCTCCGCCCAGCAGCAGCCTCAGGCTCCTGCTTGAATTCCCCACAATTGGCCCCTCTTGGCCTCCCTCGCTGTCTGCTTGCAGTGCGTCCCAGTTCCGCCGAGCCTCTCTCTGGGGCTGGCAGTTCGCTGGTCCTGTGGTTAGGCGGGAGCAGTGTCCCTACCCCTGTAGCATGGTGGTGGTTTCCTCCTCCCGTTTTACCCCTGCTTACAGAGTTCCCATCTGATCTGGGAATTCTGTGGTTTCTGGGGCCAGCAGGAAGGAGACTCCACAGGGACTGATCTGGATGGTTCTCACGCACCCCCAGTGATCCTGCTTCCCAGTTGTTCAACTTCACAGAATGGCTCTTTCTAGCTCTCAAATTCAGTGGCATTTAGGGCTCAGAGGAAGAGAGCCCTTCTGTGTGGAATTCAGCAGTATTTGGTGGGTGGTTGGGGGGAGCCCACACAGGTGTGGAGCTCCTGGCCTTTGCGGGTGGGGGGACGCCCACTCTGGTAGTGCTCCGGTGTCTTTCCTGTGACCCGGGATCCCACCCATTCCAGCCACTGCAAGCCCCGTGATTCTCACTGTTTCACAGGTCCCTCAGTGGTTGGTTCTGGGTCCCTAACCAGGACTGTGCCCTTTACTGCTCTCCTCTCCGTCCCTAGGCTTTGCCTCTGCTTTGCACTTTCCCTTGCACCCTGAGCTAAGAAAGCTCATGTGTAACTTCCTTGCTGGGCACCGTCTCCCACTGGAAGGAGAGTTAGGCCCTGATGGGCACTGGGGGTAGCTGTGAGGTGGGCACTGGTGGACAGCCTGAGCCATGGCTACGTTGCTGTGCTTTGCTTCTTCTCTTGCAGGGATTTAACTTTTCCCAGGATAGTGAATTTGTTGGACCCAGGCTGTAAGCAGTGCCGTGATTGAAGCAGCCTTGCTTCTTATTGAAGCACCCCTGTTCCTGGCTGTCATCTGATGAGGTTCTCCTTCAAATTGGCTTTCCACAGCGGGGTTGTGTTTACCCCGCACATTCGAGTACCTGTGGACCTTGGTCAGCATCTTCTGAGCACCTGGCGAACGCTGTTCTCTTTAGCCCGCTGCCTTGTGTGTGTGTGTGTGTGTGTGTGTGTGTGTGTGTGTATGTGTGTGTGTTCCATCTCATTACTTGTTATTGACCTGTTTAGGTTTTGTTTTGTTTGTTTGTTTGTTTGTTTGTTTTGAGACAGGGCCTCACTATGCAGTTCAGGCTGGCCTTGAGCTTACTTTGTAGCCACCAGGCTGGCCTCAAACTTGCAATGATCCTCCTGCCTCAGCCTACTGAGTGCTGGGATTACAAGTGTGCACCACCACGCCCAGCCTGATCTGTTTAGGTTTTTAAAAAATATCTTCCTTATTCAGTTTTGTTAAGCAAAATGTGTCCAGAAATGTACTCATTTCTTCTAGATTCTCCAATTTCTTGGAATGAAGGTTTTCAAAATAAATCCTACTGCTTGTCTGGATTTCAGTGGTGTCTGTGTAACATCCCATTTTCATCTTTAATTGTGTGGTTTGGGTCTTCTCCTTCTCTCTCCTTTGGTTAATTTATTTGTTTCTTTAATTTTTTTTATTTTATTTTAAAAATAAAAGGGTGAAAACATTAACAGACATACAACATTTTACAACATATCAAAAGAATAGTACAGACAATACAGAGTTACAAACAAAGTGGTAGGGAATTAACAATAGTTGTTGTATTACATATTGATATCTACAAAGTGGCTTCTCATGAAAACAGATATAGACATGTAATACTGGTCAACCAAAGACTCATTGACAGTTTCTTTCAGCATAGAACTAGAAGACAGAAGAACAACCATGTTAACTATCCTGTATATACATACATACAAAATTTCTCCTTCTTTCCCTTCTCTTTTCCCACATCCCAGTTGCCCTTTACTCTTCAGCGGTTTCCTATCATTTCACAGGGTCTATCATACCTCCGAGTTTAAATTAACTCTTTCAAATTTACACTAGTGAAACAATGCGGTGCTTGCACATGTATGTTTGATTTATTTCACTTATGAGTATGGTCTCTAGTTGTGACCATTTGCCTATAAAAGCCTCAAGTTTATCTTTCTTTATATGAGGTTGAACCTCCTTGGGTCGAGGGACCTGGGACCCTGGTAAGCAGCGACACGGTGCAAAGAAGACACGGGAAACCAAGCTGATGGCGCAGATCTGGTTTATTGCGGAAGTACCAGGCATTTTATTGAGCAGGCTAGAGGCGTGGCAATGGAGGCGGGCTAGGGGCCTGGTTTGGAGGTGGTACTTTTGGCCGGGGGCTGTGCGGAAGTAAGAGGTCAGAGCAGGACAGGCTAGGCAGGGTGACTCACTCGGTGTGCCAAGGACATGATGAGTCCGAGTGTGCTCAGACCCTCTCCTCTGCAACGGCCGTCAACCAGACCTCTGGACCTCTCTTTCCCACATTTATAGCTGAGTAATACTCCATTATATAAAAGTACCACAATTTTCTTATCCAATCCTCGGTGGATGGACATTTGGGCTGCTTCCACATTTTAGCAATTACAAATTGT
>NW_004955445.1:1407558-1444819 GCF_000276665.1 Chinchilla lanigera
CTTTGTTCTTCTATTTTCTTATAGATTTCTTCTTCAGACTTTTTGAGCATTTCCTTCATTATTCTTGTCATTTCACTTTTTGCCTGAGAGATTATTTCCAATCTCATCTCTTCTATGGCCTTATGGAGTTGTTTCTTTACTTCCATTGCAATCATTTCAGCTATTTCAGGCATGTGTTTACCAAGTTCTCTTATGTCGATGTCTTCTGGACTTGTTCTGATTGGGGTGGAGTTCTGGGATTGTGTTTTAGTCTTTTGTTTTGGCATGTTTGCTATCGGTTGCAGAAAGCTCAGTTTCCCTCTTCAGTAGCTGCTCAGCCAAAACTTCTAGTGACCCTATTTTTCCTGTTGTTCAGGTTTGCCCCTGGGTGACCTCTGAGTAGTACTAGTTAGTCTCGGGTTTTCCAGCAGGTTTTGATTTATATGTAGTTATCCCCGTTCTCAGACACGGGCACTTGTGTCATTTGATGGCCAACTGTCTGATCCAGTGTCCCCTTGCAGTTCAGGGCACATGCATGACCTGACTCAGGTTGCACTGGTGTGACAATCCTGGTCCGTGGACCTAGTCCCCAGGTAATTTAGGGTACAGGCATAATTGAGACACAAATTGTAGGATCTACAGTTTGTGAACCACCTGAATCTATGTCTCCAGTCAGATCAGGACACATACAGGAACCAGATGCAGCCCAGATGGGTAGCAGTCACAGACTTCCCCAGCCTTCGACTCGCTATGGGGTCTGGGCAAAGGCAAAGCTCAGCCTCGAACAGCGGGTCAGCGGCTTTTAGAGCACTCGCTCACTTGGTGCAGGGCGTGCAGGGTTCAGAGTCTGTTTGCCCCGCCCACAGCCAGAGAAGACCCTGGGGCTTCTGACTGAAAACCTCCTCTCTGCCGCGGAAGCAGGGAGGCCAGGACTCCATCTGTAATGGCGGTGGGGTCCTGATGTGCGTGCTCTGCCCTCAGGGAGTAGCTGGGAAATACCTGGCTCTCTCCGCACGTTTCAGCTGGGAACCGTGGCAGTGTGGGCAAGCACAGACTCAAACCCACAAGTCCAGCCGCTCCCGGAACACTGGCTCTCTCCTCCCTTGGTTAATTTAATTGAGGGATTATCAATCTTCATTATCTTTTCAGAGAACTAACACTGTTTTATTGATTTCCATATTTTTCCTTTGTCTCTGTTTTGGCTTGGATCTATATTACTTTTTCCTGTTGGGCTTCATTTTGGTTTGTTCTTGTTTCTCTAGGATGTTGGGATTATTAGGTTATTTATTTGAGATCTCTGGTTTTTTTTGATGTAGGCATTTGTAGCTTTTAGAACCGCTTTCATTGTGCTTCACAGGTTCTCACATGTGCTTCCATTGCATTCCAGGAATTTTAAAATTTCCCCTTTGATTTCTTCAGTGACTCACTGATCATTCAAAAGTGACTTGTTCAATCCCCACACAGTGGATTCTAAATGACAGCTCAGGGGCTCTCTGAAATCTGGAAGGCCATGTTGGGAACCTATATTTTTTCAGAGGTTCCCGGCACTGTGGCTTCTGAGGAGCTACATATGTGCCTGGGCTTTAGAGCTGGTTAGGAAGAATTGCAGCTTTGGTGGCTACAGCCTCGGGTGTCTCATCATTGCAGGGGCTTTCCCGGTGCGGGGGTAGGGGTGTGGACACTGTTGAGGGGCTGTGATCTGCCCTCAGCCTTGTTCCCCTCCGCTGCTTTTTCTGTTGTTGGAGGGAGCTGTGGGAGGAAGAAGGAGGAGGCAGGGGAGCCGAGACTCCTGGGTTCTGGGATTTCTGCGATCCCTGGGCAATGTGTAAGATGTAGGTGTGATTGGCTCCAGCCTCACCTGAGGAAGCTGCTGCTTCTTTGGGAGGCTTTAAGAAGAAAGGAAACCCACTTCAGGAGACTTCAGAAGCCCCTCTGACACAGGTAAGAACCCGAACGTCCTGCTAGTAGGCTTGGCCTTTTCCTAGCTGGGGAAGCTTTCGACATTTTGGCCTGGGAAGGACCCACTGTGAACTATTTTATTTCAGGGTCTTGGCCTAGAGAATGGACTGTGAACAACACTGGAGGCCAGAGTCCAGATGGGAGGTTGGAAATGATGTTAGACCCATGGCGATGAGGCCTAGATCAGAGAAGTGGCTTTTGGGCCGCGGAGACAGAACTGAATATGGTGGGATGTGGGGAAAGTTAGGAGAACGTGTTCATGAGGACTCCTGGTAATCGGGACTTGAAAGCGTGTTCAGCCCAGTTCAGCTTGAGTGAGAACAGAATTTTTAGTTCTCACATTTGAAGAGTCTTGAGGCTTCCAGTAAGGCTGAATCCAATGGTTCAAGCAATGCCATCCGAACCGCTCCCCTTCACCCCTGCCTGTGAGTGCCAGAGCTCGCTTACATTAGGCAGGTTCTCTCCAGCGGTGGCCGCCCGCAGCTCGGGGCCCAGGGTGGAGGAAGTGCGCCTCCTCTGTTACTCCTGGATGCATCTCAGGAGTCTTTGACAGGACTGCCGCTTGCCCATCTCTGATGGTAATACCATGGCCAGAGGAGGGAAGAGCTGACAGGTGGGTGGGTCCACACTGCTGCTCCACACATGGATCAGGACTGAGGTCTGTTGGTTCCCGAAGACATGCCCCAGGTGTGGGAGACAAGCCCCCCCATTCTGCTGCTCGGGCACGAAGGCCCAGGGAATGTGGGGGAGGGAATGGCAGCCACAGGTGCTCCTGGGTGTGACCGGGAGCTGGGACTCAGGGCCACGAACCAGAGCTGAGCCTTCTGAGGAGGGAGTAGAGGAGTGGGGAGGATAGCAACAACATTTGGGCCAAATTCAACCCAAATGACCCAGTGGTTCTGCCTGGCTTAGGTTCCCACGAGCTACAGATTCGCGATGGTCCAGTTTTCGCCTGCCTACATCTCGGCTGTCACTTCCACGGTGTCTCCTATTTGAGGTTGTGTCACATCACTGTGTGTTCACTGTTTCTTGCTCAGGGAAAAAGGCTGCCCCAGTGCAGTTTTGCTGTTTATCTCCTGGGACACTTGGCTTTTCATGTTGATGGTAATCAGGGTGGGTTTTGCAAGAAAACGATGCTTTTGTGGGGGGGTTCCAACACAGACATTGTTTTGCTGGTGAGTTTGTAGGCCTGGGGGCTGTTGAAGCCTGAGTTTGGGAATGTCTCTTTGGGCACTGAGGTGGCTTTAACTATGTGGGTGAGCTGTGAGGTTCCCTCTGCACCCAGTCTAGGAGGCTCCCTGCCACCTCTGGTCCTTTGTGTGTTGTCTATGAAGAAGGTGTCTTTCCACCTGTAAGCTCCTCACCTTTTAAGACAGAACTCATGTCCTTGGGTCTCACATGGTCCCCCACTGGTCTCTGAGGCCCTTTTACTTGCAGGGAAGGAGGGTCTGCCTCTGTCTCTTGCACTGTGTCCCAGGACAGGTGACTCTGCTCACTTGGTTTTGTTCAGTGCCAATGAAAAGCCCTGACTTGAAGGACTCCTGGCTTCTACTGCTCCTGGCCTCGGACTGTGACACCCAAATAAACCAGGACCACCATGCAAGAGCTCTTCCACCGAGCCAGGCAGGGGCTATGTGTTGTCATGCATTATCTGTGGGACTCTCCACCCTCACCAAACCAAAATCTGTTTTAGAACAGAAATTGTGTACCATCCTCATCACCATCTTGTGGTAAAATCCAGATATAATACAATAGTCTAGGGATGAGTTCAGGGAGAAGTAAAAAGAAAGAAAGCCGGATTTCCCCATGTAAACTCTGCAGGCTTGGCGGCATTAAGAGACCTGTGGGTGGGCAGGTGCCCTGTTTGGGTGGAGAACCCCTGAGAATATGCCCCCACACACGCTGCTTACTCAGGGAAGAGCATGTCAGCTGCTTTGATGCCACAGGGACGTTGCCATGTGCCCCCAAATTCACTTCCATCTGGGACCTGTGAATGTGACTGTATTTAGAAATAGGTTCTTTGTAATTAGCTAAATTAAGATCAGGTCGTACCAGATCAGTGGGGCCCTGATGCAGTAGCTGATGTCTTTGTTAGGAAGTCACCTGAAGACACAGAGACGTAGACTCAGGAGAGGAGCCGTGGGAAGACGGAGGCAGAGGTGGGAGGAAGGCAGCGGCCAGCCAAGGATTTCCAGCCACCACCAGGCGCTGGAAGAGGCAGGTGTGGGTCTCCTAGAGACTTGAGGGGCTGCACAGCTCTGCGACACCTTGATTTTGGATGTCTGCTTCTGGATTGGTGTGAGAACACATTTCTTCATTTTAAGCCTATCCGATTGTGCTTGCTTATTATGGCCATGTAGCAAACAAACACAGGGCACACACAGACAGTAGTAGCTGTGGTGGGCACAGCTGGGAAGCCCCCAGTCCAGGCTCATAACCCTCAGGAATGCTGTCCCAAGGGGACCCAGAACAAACTAAGAAGCCAGACACTCATCATATAACCACACTCTGAGAGGACAGAAGTCCTGTGTGTTGGCACGGGGAGAGGGCTCATTCATGTGAACTGTTAGCTAACCATGGGCCGGGGACAGTCCCGGGCTGACACACTCTGGCCTCATGTCTTGCTGTGGCCCTTTCCCCTCTCTCCAGGGGCTAAGGGTGCAGACCAGGGGAGGTGCCACCTATGCTCTGAAGGCTCCAGGCCTGCATCCTCTGACCACCCTATTCTAGAGCCACATCCTGGTCCCACCGGCCCACTGGTGAGTTTTGGTCCTGCTCCCAGCAAGATGACATGACGGCACCCACACCCCAGGCCTCAGGGAGGTACTGTATGTGTAGGGCCTTAGGAGGGACACCAACCTGTGCTGTCTGCTGTGGAATCTTCCTGCGGCAGGGTGGTCTTGTCTTCTCCCAGTCTGCTTGTGCATGTGGACTATATGGGGTGCATCTCACAGATGGGTACAAAGGTACACAAATTGGGAACAAAAAGAGAGGAAAGTCAAAAGATTCACACACTGGGGGAAAAGCCTCAGACTGCTGCAACGGGAGTCTTACAGGATTCCAGGATGTCACCCACGTTAAAGATCCTGCCAGAAGCATCTGCCTGGAATGTCCCTCTGTTTCCAGGAACCTGCCTCACCTACCGCAGAAAGCACGTCAGTTTGCTCTGGGCATACATCATCCATTTTCCTCGTAATGTGCTCTGTTTAGAGATTTCAGACAAGATTCTGGGATGACGGAAAAGAACTTTGGCCTCTTTAGCCATAGTTTACAAATTTGAATCAGCACAGCCCATGTTAAAGAAGGGCTGAACATTCTTCGTGGCAGTGCACCAGTGTTGCAGGAGCGTGACTCCCTCCGGGATCTTTATATCAGTCCTGCAAAGTAGACGTTATCATTTCATAAGGTACATGGGGAAACTGAGGCCTCAAGCAGCCATGCCCTCAGCCAAGGCTGCTGATCACCGTACGTAATAAAATCTAAAATGCCTCTGAGCATTTGACACTTTGCTATTCCGTGCATCATGAAAATGCCATGATATGGAAAGAAAGCTCAGGTATAGATGCACATAAAGTGAGATTTGCTACAGACTTCGCAGAGGAGGATTTGAGGGCATGTGACCTTAGAGTTCTCGCTGTGCTTCGGCTGGGTGTGTCTGGACCTCAGAAGGGACTCGGGCAGAGAATCCTGCCCTTGTAACACTCTATGCGTGGACAGGGGTGGAAGGTGAGGAAGATCCAATCCACCTTCAGGGGGCTCATACAGCACGTGGCCCCTGGTGTCCAAAAGTTGTTGTCAGTCTGTTTCTGTGGAGACAACTCAGATCTGCAGAGCCAGCTCCTTGATAAGCTCCTAAAAGAGGGAGAAAGTGTCAGCTGGGTGTCTCGCCTCATTCTGCCGTTAAACTGACACCCATCCATTGTAAGTTGCATGTCAGTTTCAGAGATGTTAATATGTAAAACAACAGGAGTCTCAGAATTCACAATATAGTAGGTTTGTTCCTAGGTCGGGTGAGAACAGTCTTTCTCTTATGTGAATATGGAGAGCGCTGGCCCAGCCAGGTGCCCTGCTGAGCCAGGTGTCCTGTATGCACGTAGATCCCATAAAGGGACCTGCTGGCTCTGCCATGCTCTGCTCGTTTGCCAAGTCATACCACTGCAATTTGGCAGTATAGTTCTGGGGCTCGCTCCTGAGCCAGGCACAGGGATGGATTAATCTTCTTCTCACTGTGTGGCCTGTGTTGATGGTAACTCTCGAGGTTCTATCAGCAGGGGTGTGGGGAGGGTGGATGACAGTGTGCCTGGGGGAGGTGCTGGAGGGTTGCTGTGAAGTGGGCAGGAGCAGAGCTGCGCAAAGACGGGAGGGGTTTGCTCAACCCTTGTGACTGCAGGTGTGGTCAGGTGTCCACAGCTGGCTCTGTCAGCTTGGCGGACTCTTGGGGCTTTGGCTTTTCCACCATGAAAGTGTCAAAGTCTTGCCATTGCTAATTCTGGAAGCTTTAAAGATTTGTAACTCCATGCTTTGTCGGGTTTAGCTGCTTCCTATTGAAATGTGTCCCCCTCACGCATCTGTCGTCCTTTGCATGGTCATCAGGACAGCCCGAGTCAGCTCATCAGTCACTGGATCGTGTCCCCTTTCCTGGCAGCCTTTCCATACAGCGGAACAGTGAAAGCTGGGCTGTTGAGAGAAGCCCCCAAGGCTCAAATCCCGTGCTTCTCATCAGCTTTCAAAGGCTAAGGTTCTCTGCTCTACAAAGTAAGGCTCATAACGATACCCACACTGACTGTTATTCTGAGGAATAAATGAAGTAGCATCATTCATAACAGACATTTGCACAGGGCTTGGCATGTGCTAAGGATAAGTAGGAGTCTGCTCTGAGGGTCAGGTCAGGTTCCTGCAGTGGGCACAGGATTTCCTGGGTGCCCATTTCCTTTGATCCTTTCCTCCAACCTCCCCCACCCTTGCCACACTGGGCTGGTTCCTGTGTAGGACACATCAGGCATGTTCCCATGCAGAGTTTTTGCACCCTCATTTCCTGGGTCTGGCATACTCTTTTTCTCCTTTTGCCCATAAATTGTAAGTTTTGTGTCACTTCCTCTAAGGAGCCTTGCTGGATGAGGTAGACGCCTCCCATCATTTTGTCTGTTGTGTTCCTTTCCTACTGTCTTTCCTGGTGAGATTTCACGGTTGAGTTAGCTGGACACTGACCTCTTAGAGTCCAGGACAGTGGTGGCTCTTGGCTGGCACTCAGGTTTGTTTGTTGAATGGATGAAGGATGACATGAGTGAGAGAAGGGAGTTTTGGGGAAAGGTTATGCTATTCTTCTTGCAACACACTGATGCTACCCAGCTCCAAAGAACTGACCAAGATATCAGAGTCCTGGTTGTATGTTGAAGATATTTGGAGAAATAATGGATACAAACAAGGCTCTGTGTTTGAGCACCTTCTGCCCTCCTTTAGGGCTTCCTGCTCCCAGCTGTGAGCAGTTCAGACAGGGGGAGAGTGCACCCCTTAACTTGGTGCCCATGGACACCCCCAGCTGTTCCCCAGCTCTGCTGCACACAGGAAGGTAGAAGTATCAAGACCCAACTTTGAGTTCCTTGGCTCCTGTGGGCTTAAATCAAACTCTTCATGTTATTTCAAAGTAGTTTTCTCAGGGAGGGGATGAGCATATTTTATACAGAGCATGTTTCAAATCAAAGAGAGAGCATTCCCCCCCTTCTTCTCTTGAAAGGCAGGGGGTCTAAGACATTTTAATAGCGTTCATATTCCTTGCTCCAAATATATTATTTCAGCACAATAGTTTCTTTGCAGGAGAATTGCTTAAATGATTCAAAATGGATTTAAAAATATATTTCAAGTTTTAATTTTATGCACAGAACATTAATGAGTGGAGTGCCTTAGAGACTGCCTGTCAGTTTAACGTATTCACAATATTCTCGGCACAGATGTTATTCCATCCAAATCCTTTTAGAGGGAAGAAACCAGTAATTTTTTCTTGGGGGATGTCAGAAAATATATTATTTTGAAATTATATTTTGATCCTAGAGTTCTGCTCAAAATATCACTGAGAGGGTCTGAGTTTGTCAAGTTGCTTGGACAGCAAACTTTGAAAAAGTCAGAAGAAAAGCAGCCCTGGATCCTGCATTTGTTCCACACCTCTGTCTTCCTCCGTGAGGACTTGGAGGGCAGATCTGGGGTGGGAGAAATGCAAACTTTCCTGAGCTGTGCACAGGAAAGGCTCGACCTCCTTAAACAATGGGTTGGATGGAAGTCCTAAGTAGAAGGTAAAATCATTTAGAACGGGCAACACTTACTTGTGTGTCTTTGCTCGAAGAGGTCGGCTCTTGTCAGTGCTGTGTTTTCCTCTGAATCTGAGGACTCAGGCTCAGCCATTCGTGTGTGTGTGTGTGTGTGTGTGTGTGTGTAGGTCAGTGCTGAGTTCCTGTGTACATAAATATATATGCTTAATAGATGTATGTGGTGCAACTGTTTGGGTCTGTTAGGTGACACATGAGCTCCGAGTGTCCTTAGCTGGGTGAACATGGGTCTAATAATCATCCTGAAGCTTCCCTTCTGTTCCCCATTCCCCATTCCCCAAAGTGGAGGAGAGGATGGAGCTCCTGGGCAGTGTTGTGCGCTCAGGCACGGAACAATGCCTTGACCTCCTGTTGGTGTTGCCAGGTTTTCCCCATCTGTCCTGGCTGAGGGCTGGCCTGGTCTGCAGTCCTTCACTCAGCATTACCCTCCAGGAGAGCACCTTCGACTTTCTTTGCAAGCTGGAGCTGGTTCTCGGTTACCAGGTGCCGTCCCGGGCGTCCTGGGAGGCATTGATGGGCTCCCAGTCAGGAAAGCGGTTGAGAAGCCCTCAGTCCACAGTATCCACCCCTGTGTGCCAACCTGAAGGGGTTTTGCAGGTGGGGCTGGGACTTCTGGAGTTGGAAGCTCCATCCACTTCACCTCCCAGCTACCAGGCTATGGGAGGCACCAAGCAGGGGAGGGCCAATTGCTGGAAATGACCCCAATCATTTCCTGTTTGGGATGCTGGCATGTTTCATTCCTGATATACTGAAAAAGAGTTATTAAAAGGCCTCCCCTCAAGAAAGACTATTTTCTAAGGGGACTTTCAGGTTTACAGCAAAACCAAGCAGAAGATGCAGAGATTTCTCGTGTACCGCACCTCCACAGATACAGCTTCCCTGTCGCTAGCATCCCCACCAGAACGGACTCTTGGTCCAATCAATGGGCCTGCCCGGACAATCAGAGCCAGCCCCAGTCTGCAGTGTGCATGAGGATCCCTCTTGCTGCCATGTGTTCTTTGGGTTTTGACAAATGTCTGCCGGCAGGTGTTCACTATTGCAGCATCGCTCAGCAAAGGCCCGTAGTCCTGAGCAACCCTCTGTGCTACATCTACTTATCCCTCCTACAGCCTCACCTCTGCAAACCACTGACTGTTTTATTGTCTCCACAGTTCTGCCTCCCTCAAAGTGTCAGCGAGTTGGGGTCACGCTCTGTGCAGCCTTTGCAGATTGTCTCCTCCCGTTTGTTAATACACACGTAGGTCTTTTCCATGTCTTTCGGGGCTTGACAGTTCATTTTGCTTTAGCCCTGAGTAATATTCCATTGTTTATACGTCCATTCTCCTTCCTTGAAGGACATCTTGGTGGCTTCTGAGGTTTGGCAACTATGAATAAAACTGTTATAAGCATCCATGTGCATTTATAAACATCCACGTTCAGGTGTCTATGTGAACCTACTTTCAGCTCCTTTAGCTAAATATCAAGGAGGAAAATTATTGTTGGACCCTATGGTTGAGGATGTGCTGAACTTTTTTCGGTCTTGGGAGCTGAACTCAGGACCTCACGTTTGCAGGACAGGCACTGTGCTGCTGAGCTATATCCCTGGCCTGTGTGTTGAGTTTTGTAAGAAGCTGCTGAATGGTCCTGCAACGTGGTTGCCATGTTTTGCCTTCCCATTGGCAGCACTTGAGATTGTGTTTTTAATAAGAAAATATTGAACTTTGAAAGTTATTCTTCAATAAAAATAAGATCCTAGCATTCGTAAAGAGAATAAATGCCCTCAGAACAGCTAAGAAGCAAAGAAGGAAAGGGGTGACAATGGGCCGCTCAGCGTCAGGGTCTGACACAGTGGCCGGGTCAGTTTTGGTGCAGAGCAGGTATAGTGCAGGAACCGGGAGGTGGCTGTTGACATGTGACTGCCATGGGAACTCAGAAGTCTCACAGCGAGGGCCAGTGTTCTGCACAAAGGGGAAGGACGAGCTCTCTGACAGACAGGACACAATGCAAACAGAACCGATTATCCGCATATATAGAAATACATTCTAGAGTGATTAAATACGCATAGGTAGTGCAATATCAATATTGCAAGAAACTTATGCTACTACATGTATAATCTGGGGGCTGGTAAGATCCCAAAGGCTAAAAAGTAAAGATTGATTTTTTTTTCCAGCCTTTGTGTAACGGAGTTTTGCATGCCAAAGATACCACAATGTTAGTAAACAAATGTTTAACATGGAAAAGATTATTAATATCCAAGATGTCAGACAAGTTTCTATATTCTACCAAAATTCATATTGTCCAGATGTATTTAAAGTAAAAAGTGATGTTATTTTGTGGCCCCAAGTCCCTTTCCTCAGGGGAACTGCTTTCCATGGTTTGATGCATTTCCTTCTGGAAAGTTCTCTCTCACACCACAGGAAGAATTCGTTTTAGTTTTCTTTTGAGCTGCAGCAACGGGGAAGCAGGAGAACCAAGCTGATCTTTCTTTTTATTGACTGAACTCTTCTCCAGACCTGTCATTTACATTTCACCTCCCACTATCTTTTCTTTTAAATTTACACACTTTAAAAAATATTTAGAAAGGAAACTATTTAAAAAAAATTTTTTTAAAAATTAAAAAAAAAAAAAAAAGAAACTATGACTGCTCTGGTTTAGACCTAATTTGTCTCCCGAAGTCTCACGTGCGTGGGAGGTGAGTGGATCCTGGTGTGCTCTTCTCCTCAGTGTACTCATCCACTCTGCTTTAGGGGAAGTGGCCTCAGGATGTGACAGGAAGGCGCATTCTTGTCCCCGGCTCCCCACTTCTCTCTGCTTCCTGGCTGCCAGGAGTTGAGCTCTTTTTCCTCCCCTCTACCGTACTGTTTCTGCCTTGGGGCCTGCCAATCATGGACCGAAACTGTGAGCCTAAGAAAACCTCTCCTCCTTAAAGTTGTGGGTGTCAGGTATTTCGTCCCACTGATGGGAAAGGAATGAAGACAGTTACCACACATGGAAACCCAGTGCTCTCTGATGTATGCAGAAGGCTGAGGCTGTAAGAGAGTGAGCCCTGATGTGATTCTCCAGTGTCCACTCTGGTAGCTGCTTACTCATGGTTAAAGGGGCAGAGACAGCATTAGGAACCTGTAATAGACAAACCCAAAAGGAGACTGTCCTTGGCAGAATCAGAAGGATTAAAGAAGAATAGCTTTTCCAGTGTGTGTTTCCGTGGTCCTGATGGCACATGTCCCTCCCAAGGCATCTTGTGGCACCCCCTATCCTCCCCTCCAAGAACTCGGATTCGAGGAAACCAAAGCCCTCTCCTGGATGTCAGCGCCATTGAGAAGTCAGTCTTCAATCTCCCAAACATCGCAGTTTCTCTTTTCAAATGAGCCTGTCATTAGAAGAGAACCCAAAAGCAAGGAAAATGTGCATAATCCTACTGCTCAATCTCCCCAAACTCCCAGGGCAGTTTCTTAGGATTTGAATTTGTCAATGTAATGTTTTGAGAGACACTGAACTATTTAGAGAAATTTGGCTGTAGCCAATGACAACCAAATACCTTCGCCTTTTTGAGTTAAATAAAGGAAGGAGGGGTAATTTGGTCAAGTTTTCTGAGCTGAGCGGTTGCCAGTAACTACTGGGAAAGATATCATTCGTTTCCAGCAATTCGGAGAAGCAGAATGGAGGATCTGATCTTTGGATGTATCTTTTCCTTCATTTTCATCTCGGTACTTTTCTTCCTGACACCGAAAGATTTATCTTTTTGACAAATTGCTGTAGAAGGCAGTGCACCTGCGACCCAAAGAGAAAGTGGAAAATCTGTCTAAATCACAGGGAGTTCAGATGTGGTAGCTTCGTCTGAATTGTAGAAATGATCTCACTGAACGCGTGTCTTCTGAGTCATCCTGTGGTCGGCTCAGGTCTGAGCATAGGGGAGTCCAGGATGCAGGCTGTGGACAAAGGAGCATTCAACCCAACAATTAACCGTGAAGGGGAAGGGATTCGATTTCAAACAGAACATTTCAGAGAGCGTCTCTTATCCACCATTTTTTTTTTTTTTTTGTACTAGGGATTGAAGCCAGGACCTTTGCCCTGAACTACATCTCTAGCCCTTTTTAAAATTTGAGACAGGGTCCTGCTCAGTCGCTAAGTTGCCCAGGCTGGGTTTGAACTTGTGATTCTCCTGCCTCATCCCCCTGAGTGCTGGGATTACAGGTGTGTGCCACCCTCCTGTGCTTATTCTCCATCCTAATGCTGTGTTCCAACATCCTGTCTTCTACAGAGCTCCAAAGAGAGGAGGTGATGCTTCAAAGTCCTATTTCTCTGTGGCATTCATCGTCTTTTGCAATTGTACCGTCCTTGTGTCCTCATTTGTTAACCTGTGTCCTCTGGGCCACTGTCCATGAACAGGGAGCTCTGCTTGTCCTGGAGCTTAACTCACTGCCTGGCACAAATGGCAGAATTAAGATGGAAATGAAGGTTTGTTCCCCGAGGTGTCAATATATAAAACAAGCGCGTGTTCTGAGTGACTAGCTCGATAATTGCAGACAGAACATCAGCCTTCTGTGGTCTCCTGAGGAGAGCTTAGCATCTACAACTCTCCCAGCATTGTCAAAAGCAAGTGTCCTAATTAAGGTAATTCAACTAAGGCAAAGAAAATGGAGAAAGATGCTGCAGTTTGTTGCAAAGAGTCAGGGGGATGAAAATAAGAATCCACTGGAGGAATAAAACTGCGAACCTATCTGACAAAGTCTCATTTTCTCACATGTGCGTTCCCCTGAGAAGCCAAGTTCAAAGCCATCAGCAAAATGATCACTGGATATCCGTTGGACGGGAGGGGTTTCGGGTGGGCCCAAAGCCGCCAGGCAGCCTCAGCATCCACCCACCGCCCACCCACTCACTGTCTCCAGGAAGCCCAGAAGGGTTTGAGTTGCTGGTACTAAGCCTTAGGGGAAGCAAGTTTGAAAAGTACTCAAAAATGTTTAGAAACTTTCCTCAGCCGGAACTTTCAAAATTATTTATTTTTAAAAATACAATATGGTAAGTAATAGTTCTGTTTTGGGGCATAACCAGAATTTAAAAAAGAAAAAAAGAGAAAAGAAACCTAGAGAATAATTGGGATATTCAGGGGAAACAGGTCCTGCATGTACCCTGTCCCCCTCCAGACCAGCTCCTGGGGACCCAAGGCAGGGACCAAAGGTGGCGGCCAGGGTCTGTGGGCATCGTTCCACATCGGAGTTTTGTTTTGCATGTGGCACGAACACAAAATGACACAAAGCACAACAAACTTGAAGATGGGTCCTGCTTCTTTCTGGGCCATTTATTCTTCTTGGTGCCTGGGGTCACCATCCCGGGGGCGTTTCACCTGTTATACAGTGGTTGTGGGGGGGGTCCTGAGAGCCTCTCCGCTGTCCAGAGCCTCAGTGTGCTCAGCTGTTAGTTGGGGCCAGGAGGGCTCTGCTCTCAGCGGAATGCAGCTTGTTAATAAAGCCCTCGCTCCATCTGGGACAGGCTGCTCTGTAGCCAGGGTCACAGATCCTGCAGCCTCACAGAACTGACCTCGAGCAGGAAGGTTATGGAGGGGAGAGAAGAGAGAAGATACAACCTAAAACACGAAGGTGGAATGCCCTTTGCTTTTCTGCTCTAGCTCACTTTGACAGCCTGCCTCAGACCATAGAGTATGTCGTCTCATTGGTGCGGGCATGGGCATGTGCACATGGGTGCATCTGTGTGTAAGGACATGTGTACGTGTTTGCTCACAATCACTGCCATTTTATACACTAGGACACTTGAGGTCTCTAGGCTTGAGGAGGTTAAGTTACCCGCTTGGTGTCCCACAGTGAGACAGTGAAGGTGTAGCCCAGGACTGTGTGTCCTGGCTCCTTACCCCTGCCATCTCAGGCCACCCATCCCAAGCGGAGCTGTCTAATTTTTTGAAGATGGGAGCCCAAAGCAAGGTTTAGTTTGCTTTAAGGAAAATAAAAAAAGAAGAATCTGCTAGTTTAGGGCACTGGAGTTTGTGGCTTCAGATATTTTTTTTAGTGGTACTGGAGATCAAACCCAAAGCTGCTGCAGTGAGCTACACCTCTAGCCTCTCTCTATGATTATTGTTGTTATTTTGAGACAGGATTTGGCTGAGTTACCCAGGCTGGGCTCAAACTTGTGATCCTCCTGCTTCAGCCTCCCAGAGTGCTGGGATTACAGGCATGTGCCACCAGGGCTGGTTGTGGCTCTAGATTCTTACCAGTTGTGGAAGCCTTCTGGCTTAGAGATGACATGGATAGACTCCCTCCAAAATGAAAGGGAAAGTTCTTAGTTCCTGCTTGATTATGCTTGGTGTGGTTGCAGGAAAAGACAGCTGTGACCCTGGGACAAGGGAGGAGCCGGGTGGGTTGGGGGCATTCAGATAGGAGTTGCCTGGGGAATGAGGCCGCATGGGCAATGCTGGTGGGGACCAGAGGGCAGCTGAAATTCTCTCTCCTCCCCTCTTGGCTGTTGGCTGAAGTTCTACATGAACCTGTCCTGTGGGAGCAGAAAACTTGAGGAACCTAGTCTCATGGGGTCCTCAGTATAGCTCTACAAGTCAACCCTGGAGGGAAGGGGTTCAAGAGGGATGGAGGGGAAGTGTTGCATTTTTACTCACTTGTCTTTGGCCCAAATCTCCAACAACTTAACATGTGCAGATGATGGGACTGTTCTGACTGATGCTGTGAGGCGAAGCCCTTGCTTGTGAACCAGACACTGCAACAACAACGAGACCAGGGCTCCAGGCAAACAGAGCTGGGGGATGGAATGCCTTTTGGTTAGGATCTGTCTTACTTACTTTTTTCTTGTTGCTGAGACAAAATACAACACCCAAAATTAAGGAAGGAAAGGTTTATTTAGCTCACAGTTTGTGGAGGTTTCAGTCCATAATCAGCTGGCTCCAAGGAAGGGCGACGCATGGCACAGGGGCAACAGTCCAAGGCGGCAGAAGACTACAAAGACAGCAAGAGCAAAAAAGGTGGGAGGGGGAGCAAGCCTCTTTTCCTCCCTTATATTATATGCAGGCTACCTGCCCACACCATCTCTGTGCCTTCCTCTTCCACAAGCTCAAGATGTTTACAAAGGAGGGACCCTGGCTCCCTGCTGAGTTGCTTAGTTAAACTTCTAAACTTCTCAAGTTGACACAGTGTATCAACCATTACAGGATCCATGACTTTACTCCTGCTTATTAAATGGGCTACAGAAGTTCTGAGCGTGTTCCAATCCCCAGCTGAATGTGGCTACTCAGAGGACAACTGTGAACAGTGCTTAGCACTGAGCCGTTCTGCTAGGCCACGAAGGGACATCACCCACCTGCCCCGGCATTCCTGCTCCTGCAGTCGAGAATGGATGTCGTGGTGGTGAGTCTGGTCCGGCCTTGCTAGAGGTTGTCGTGACATTTCTAGGGTGGCCTGGGGTTGGGTCTGACTTGGACAGGTCTAAACTGTGCATGTGAACAGGTGTACCTGCCAAGGAGGTGTGCAGGGTGGAAGGAAGTGCTCCCTGGAAGGGGGGCCCACACAAATGAAGGGTGCATGTGCTGCGGCTTGGGGTGTGGGCAGCCACACGAGTGGCATGCAGCCATGGGTGGTGGGGGCAGCGGGGTGCTCTGGAGTGGGTAGACACCCCACAGGATCCGTGTTCTCTGTGGCACCTTGACCAAACCAGGTTCCTGCCTAGTGGCCTCAGGGGTTTTGTGGTCATGCCCCAGTAGAGATTGATTAGTTCCATGAAGTGGGGGATGGGCAGTGGAGGGACTGGGAAGCCGCCCCTCGGAACGTCTGTCCCTAACCAGTTCTTCCTATTCCTTTCTCTCTCTCCCCGCACCTGTGTAATCAGAGGACAGGATGGTACAAACGAAGACTTACCAGAGGGTGGGCCTCTTAGAGGTGGCAGCTCTGTCTTACTTACCAGCCTAAATGCTTCCTATAGGGCCCCGTTTCACGCATCTGCTCCCTACCCACACATCTAACATACAGCCGCCCGTCTGTCATCCTTCCATCGCTCTCTCCAAGAAGCAGCACAAAGTGAGCACCTACCACACGCCAAGCCCTGGGCTCAGCACCCGAGTCAAACAGAAATGGCTCCTGCTGTAGCCCAGTACCTGCTATACAGAAGATCATCCTTCAGTCATGTTTACTGAAGAAATGTGTGCCACGGGAAGAGACACAGTGCTGGTCTACAGTCTCCACATTTCCTGCGAGGAACTCAGAAAAGGAGGGCTTTAGAATTTGGGGGTGGTCGTTTGTCCAGCTCACAGGGACAGCTTGTGGAGAGCCCCCCTCGGTGAAGCCAACAGGAGGAGCAGGCTGCACTTCTGAGGTCAGGATCAAGTTTTGCAGAACAACAAAGCCAGCAGTGAGGCGGTTCCCTGCCCTCCTGCCCAGCTGTCAGTGTGGTTGAGACTCCAGGATTTAGAATAATGAATTCCATTCTGACTGTGCGGCCGAAAGAATAGAGGTAGAGATTTCAGGAAAGCACGTGTGAGGGCTGTGAGTGGAGGTGGGCAGATTGCCCGGGGTGGGCGAGACAAAGGAGAGGTCTGTGTGAGGGGGCAGTATTAGGAGGAAATGAATAACATCCTTGACGGTGACTCGCTAACCACAACAAGCAGGGAGGAAGAGGGGGAGCTGGGCCGGGGGCAGAGCAGCCCCCAGTTTCCACCTGTGGTGAGCCCAATTACATCGTGGGCAGAACGGGAGAAAACCTGAAATGCTTCCTTGAGGAATATGGTCTTGCTGCTTGCATATGCAGTGTACGGTGTACATGCACGTGTCCTTGCCCTTTGTGTGTGTACGTATGTGTGTTACATAGGCACAACATGCAGTATGCATGCAGTTAAACATCTACGCCTATGAACACCGGCTTTGGGTGTGTGTGCAGTGGTCTGAGCATACCGTCTGCACAATAATGTGTGTGCAAGTTGTCTCAAGAAGCAGTGTGGGCTTGTGGTTGAAAGCCTGAATGCCAGACAGACTGGGTTCAAACTTAGCAGCTGTGGGACCGTGGCATCTGACCTAACCACCTTAGCTTCCACCTCTGTAAAACAAAGCTAATAGCACTGGCCTCATGGAATTACTGTCAGGATGAAATGAAATCATCGATGTCTGGTGCTTAGCATGGTGCCTGGCCCAAAGAATAATGGATGCCTTTGATGCCTTGATGTATACTCTCTTGCTTCACCTATGATTTCAGCTACGTCTGCTGTGGGCTTTGTGCAAGCTTTGACTCATCCTCTCACCTTAGCATCCAGACTAAAGGTGTGCCACGTAGCCTTGATGATTGCTCCTGGCTTTGGGATTCTTTGATACTGCAGACACTGGTGGGAACCTACTCCTCAAGCACACATGTGACTGACTGTGAAGGCAAGTTCACACCCAGGGGAAACCCTGAAGCAACAGGGCATGGGAGCTGATGCGTAGACACTTCTCTAGGTAGAACCTTGTAGGCAGACCTTTGTCAGCACTTTGCAGAGGACATTCTATTTTTTGTTGTTTGTTTTGGTACTGAGAATCAAACACATGACCTTTTGCTTGCCAGGCAGGTGCTGAGGAGCTGAGCTATGTCCCCAGCCCTCAGATAACATTCTATTGTCTTGTAGTCTATATTGTTTCCATGTGCGATGTCAGGTGAAGCTCTTACCCTTGTTCCCCCATATGTAAAATATCTGTTTGCTTTCAAGATTTCTCTTTTTTGATTTTTATTTTAACTATTATGTGCATAGTAACTATTATGTGCAAGTATGAGTTTTTCCTTGTGATCTTGTTTGGAGTTTGCAAAACTTTTTGAATCTATAAATCATTGTTTTCTGTCAAGTTTTGAGACATTTTTAGCCATTATTTATTCAAATATATTTTGGGGGCCCATTCTTATTCTCTTTTCCTTTTGGGACACCAAATACATATGTGTTACACTCTGCGATCTTGTGCTACACAGGTCACTGAAGATTTAATTTTTTCTTGAACCCCTTTCCTCTCTGTCCTTCAGGTTAATTTCTATTGATGGGACACCAAATTTGCCAGTGGCTTGCCATATTTAATGTAGTGTTAAGTAATCTGATGGGAATTTTTAATTTCAGTTATTATAGTTTTTCAGTTCTAGATATTCAAGTTGGTTCTTTTTTATAATTTATATATTTTTTTGTACCAGGAATCAAGCTCAGGATCTTGTGCTTGCCAGGTAGGTGCTTGTGCCACTGAGCTATGGCCCTGGCCCTATAATATACATTTTTAAAGGTATAAGCATCTTTGTGTTCCTCATTTTTAATTAGTTATGCAGAATACTAGTCTTCATATTGACATATTTGTCCGTGCACATAACATACTTTATTTTTACTCTGGCATTATCTCCTTCCTTTTCCTCTCCACCTCTTCCCAATCCCCTTCCTCTTCTTAAGAGTCTCCTTTCTATTTCCTTGTCATCTCTTTTAATTTTTTTTTAAGATTCCTCATACTAGAGAAAATATGAGATATTTGAGTCTAGTTTATTTTGCTTAACATGATCTCCATTACCATCCATTTTCCTGCAAATGACATAGTATTCTTCTTTATGGCTGAGTAATACAGCACTGTGTATATACCACATTTTCCTTATCACGCATCTGTTGGTGGGCATCTAGACTGGTTCCATATCTTGGCTATTGTGCATTATGCCACAATAAACATGAACATGTAGACGTCACTATAGGATGTTGGCTTTAATCCTGTTGGATATATACTCAGGAGTAGGGTAGATGGATCAAGCGGTAGCTGTATTTTTAGTCTTTTGAGGAACCTCCACTGATTTCCATAGTGGCTGTACTAACTTACATCCCCAGAAAGAGTGGAGAATTGTTCCTTTTTCCCTTCAACCTTGCCAGCCTTTATTGTTTTTTTGTATTTTCACTGATTCTAATTATGGCTAGTAAGAAAAAAATCTTTGTGTAGTTTTGATTTGGATTTCCCTAATGCATAAAGATGTTGAACAGTTTTTCATATACTTACTGGTCATTTGTAGTTCTTTCAAGAAGTGTCTGTTCAATTCATTTTCCTGCTTTTGCTTGGGCTATTTGATTTTTTTGGTGTTAAATTTTAAAGTCATTTATATATTCTACATATTACTCCTCTGTTGGAAGAGCTTTCAAAGATATTCTCCCACTTTATAGGCTATCATTTCATTGGCAATTGTTTCCCTTGCTGTGCAGAAGTTTTTAATTTGATGTGGTCTCATTTGATGATTCTATTATTTCCTGAACTATTGGAGTCTTATTCAGGAAGTCTTCGCCTGTACCTATGACTTCAAGTGTGTTCTTATGTTTTCTTCTAGCACTTTCAAACCTTCAGGTTTTCTAACTAAGTCTCTGATCCATTTGGAATTAAATTTTTATACAGGCTGAGAAACAGGGATCCAGTTTCAGTGTTCTGCAAGTGGATATCCAGTTTTCCCAGCACTATTTTTAAAGAGGCTCTCTTCTTCAATGTATGGTTTTGGACCTTTTATCAAGAATCAAAGGACTGTGATTGTGTGCCTTTTTTTCTGTGTGCACATTCTATTCCATTAGTCTATATGTCTATTTTTGTGTCAACACCATGCTGTTTTTCTTACTATGGTTCTGTAGTATATTCTGCAGTTGGGTACTCTGATACCTCCAGAAGTGCTCTTTGTGCTTAGGATGGCTTTGGCTATTCTGGGTTATCTTCCCATATGAATTTTAATAATGTGTTTTTCTATTTCTGTGAGGAATGTCATCATTATTTTCATGGGGATTGCACTGAATCAGTAGATTACTTTCAGTAATATAAAGTATAACCATTTAAGCAGTAATGATTCTGCCAATCCCTGAACAAACAGGTGTTTCTATCTTCTGGTGTCTTTGTCAATTTCTTTCTTATATGCTCTGTAATTTCACTGTAGAAATCTCTCACTTCTTTGGTTAGGCTTATTTTTAGGTTTTGGAATTATTGTGAACCGTTCTCTTCCCGATTTCTTTTTCAGCAGGTTCATTTATTGGTGTATAGAAAAGTCATTGACTTTCACATGTTAGTTTTTTTTATCCCGCTACTTTGCTGAATTTACTTGTCAGATGTAAAAGTCTTCTGCTGGGGTTTTTAGATGCGTCTATATAAAGGAATGTATTGTTTAAGAATAGGGTTATTTTGAATTCTTCCTTTCCTATTTGTATCCCTTTTATTTCTGTCTCTTGCCTAATTACTCTAGCTAAAATTTCAAATACTACTTTGAACAGGGGTAGTGCAAGTGGAACCATTTGTTTTATTTCTGATTTTAGAGGGAATGCTTTCTGGTTTTTCCTCATTTAGTACATGTTGTCTTGTAAGACTGTTCTACATAGCTTTTATAATGTGAAGTATGAACTTTCCATATCTAGTATCTCCAGGATTTTTTTCATGAAGGGATGTTAAATTTCATCAAAGGCTTTTTCTGCATCTATGGAGATGATCATGTGACTTTTATCCTTGACTCTGTTTATGCAGTGTGTTACATTTATTGGTTTACAAATGTTGAAACATCCTTCCATCCTTGGGTACTTGGCAATGGTACATATCTTTTTAATATGTTGCTTAATTCTATCTACAAGCATCCTGTTGAGGATTTTTGCATCTGTGTTCATGAAGGATATTGATTTGTAGTTTTATTTATTTATTTTTTTTTAGTTTTCTTTTTTGTTGTTGTTGAGTCTTTATTCAGTTTTGATATCAGTGTGATACTGGTTTCATTGAAGTTGGTTGCATTCCTTCCTTTTTTATCTCATGGGGTAGTCTGAGGAGCATAGTGGTTAGTTCTTTTTTTAAAGATCTGATGAAATTTAGTGGTAAGTCTTTGTTGGGAGACTTTTTATTACTGCTTAAGTCTCATTACTCTTTACCGATCTGTTCAGATTTTTATATCCTCTTTTTATTTTTTATTTTATTTATTTATTCTTTTTCCGATACTAAGAATTGAACTCACAACCTTGCACTTGCCAGGCAGGTGCTGTGCTGCTGAGCTAAATCCCCAGCCTCTATAGCCTCTTTTAAAATTTTGATAGGTTGTATATATCTAGAAATTTATCTACTTCTTCTAAATTTTCTAACTTATTGGAATGTATGTTTTCAAAATAATTCCTAATAATTTTTTAGATTTTTAGTACTGTTTGTTATATCACCTTTTTATTTTCTAATGTTATTAATATTGACCTTCTTTTGGTTAGTTTGGCTAAATGTTTATCAATTTTGTTTATCTTTTCAAATGCCCAACTCTGCTCCATTCATCCTTTGTATCATTCTCTTAATCTTTTTTTTTTTTTTTTTTTTTGGTTTTTCCCCGGTACTGGGAACCGAACTCACGACCTTGCGCTTGCCAGGCAGGCGCTTTTTGCCACTGAGCTAAATCCCCAGCCCCATTCTCTTAATCTTCACTTCATTAATTTCAGCTCTGAACTTTTTTATTTCTTTCCTTGAATTGGGTTTTTTCCCCCTAAAACCTTGGGATACATCACTATATTACTTATTTGACATTTCTTAGTTTTTAAAATGTAAGCCCTAAGGGCTATAAAATAAACTGCTTCCTCAGGACTGACTTTTTTCTATCCCATAAATTCTCGTATGTTGCATTTCTATTATCATTTGATTCTAGAAATTTTAAAATGTTCTATGATTTTTTCAGTGACCCACTGATTGTTTAAAGGTGTATTAGTCAATCTTCTTATATTTGTGTATTTTCTGTGATTTATCTTATTGATATATAGTTTCATTCCCTTGTAATCTGATAGGATGCATAAGATTATTTCAATTTTTTTTATATTTGTCAAAGCTTGCTTTATGGCCTAAAATATGGTCTATTTTTGACAAAGTTCTGTGAGCTGCTGAAAAGAATAAATATCCTATTGTTGGATGGGACAATCTATAGATATCTATTAAGCCCATTTGATATATAGTTCAGTTTATTTATGTTTCTTTCATTTACATAGTATAGTTTACTTCTGATGTTTCTTTGATTTTTTGCCTAAGTGGCCTATTTGTGAGTGAGGTGTTGAAGTTATTCCTCTATTGGGGTCTATCTGTCCCTTTATGGTGGTAATGTTTGTTTTATGAATTTGGGTGCACTAATCTTTGGTGTATATATACTTATAATTGTTATATCTTCTTGATGGATTATTCCTTTACCAATATTTAGTGACCTTCTTTATCTCTTCTAGTTTGGTCTTGACCTGTAATTTGTTCCAAATACTCCTGCTTGCTTCTAGATACCATTTGCATGGAATACCATTTTCCATCCTGTCACTTACAGACTCCGTCTTTTTGAATGAGGTGTGTTTCTTGTGGGAAACATATAGTTGAGTCCTGATTTTTTAATTTCAATCTGCCAATCTGTCTTTTAATTAAGAATTAAGACCATTTACATTTGGGGTTATTATTGAAAGATGTGTAGTAGTTCTTTCCAGTTTATTATTTTTCTGATGTTTGATTCTTTCCTAATATTTGTTAATCTACTGTTCCTCTTCTGCTGCTATTTGGATGGATTTTTCTCTTTAAGTGATTTAGCCTTTTTCTCTCACAGCTTTCAGTATTCTTTGTTCTTTACCCTTGACATTTTAACTGTAATGTGATGTGGGGAGGTTACTTTTTGATGATGTCTGCCTTGGGTTCTAAATGCTTCCTATATCTGCATGTCCATATCTTTCTCAAGATGTGGGAAAATTTCTGCAATTATTTCACTGAGTAGATTTTCTATACATTTTATCTGTATCTAAAACCTCTCCTGTATTCCAAAGACTCTTTTTTTTTTTTTTTTTTTTTTTTTTGGTTTTTCTCTGGTACCAGGAACCGAACTCACGACCTTGTGCTTGCCAGGCAGGCACTTTGCCACTGAGCTAAATCCCCAGCCCAAAGACTCTTAACTTTGGTTTAAAAATCATATCCCAGGGGTCTTGTGTTTCTTTTTTTCTTTGTTATAGTCTGAATGCAATAGTTTATCTACTTTATCTGTCTTCTACTTGTTAAACCTGCTCCTTAGGCTTTCCACTGAAATTTTCCTTTGGCTCATTCAGCTTTTCATTTCCAAGATTTTGTTTGTTCCAGAATTTCTATTTCTTTATTAAAATCCTAAATTGCCTTCCCATTTAATTCAGTTGTTTCTTTGCTTCTGTTTTAGTTCACTGGTCATTTTTTATAATCATCTTTTGAATTCTTTGTCTGATGTTATGATTTATATCTAGATGTCCCCCTCAAAGCCTCCTGCGCTTGTAAGTGGTGCTTTTGGCAACTGATTGGATTATGGGAGTGTGATACTTATCAGTGGATTAGTCCACTGGTGAATTTACAGCTAACTGTGATTTGGAAGGTGAAACCTGGTTGATTGAAGTAGTGATTTGATTCTAGGAACTGTATAACTTCTTCCTTGATTTTTTTTCCTGTGACCCATGGAGTATTCAAGAGGGCATTGTTTAATTTCCAGGTTTATCCATAATTTTTATGCTATTGATTTCTAGCTTCATTGTGTTATGGTCTAATGATAACTCTTATTTCTATATTTGTAAAGTTTCCTGCTATTATTTTTGTGAACAGGTTTGTAATGCTATTCGTTCTGTTTTCTGGTATTTCACTAATTTCAATTAATCTTAGATTGATGTTCCTTGTATCATCTAGCAGCAGTTGGATTCATTTTTCATGTTTCTGTATTGTTTTTAAAGTATCTCTGAGTAATTGGTTACCAACATCAGTCTTATTTTATAGTTCTAACACTCTGTCCTAACACTGGTCACTTCTGCTGACCATGCTTTCAATAGAATTTTATTTCTTTGGTAATTCTGCTTGGTACCTTTTCATTGACTCTGATTCTTTGGTAAACTAGTTATTCATATTTCATATCTTGTTGTTTAGCTAGATTTTTTTAGTGTCTTCTGTAAACTCACTGATCCTTTTTTAAAATTTATGTATTATGTTAGTTATATTTTTATTGAGCTTGCCAAGCACTATACTGATCCGTTTTTAATCTCTTTTATCATTTTGAATAATTCAGCTGTGTAGCTTTTGATTTTCGTCTCCTCCATGCTCTATGGATCAGCTTTCAGGGAGTTGGGAGGTTTGGAAGCATTTTGTTGTCCTGTCTTCTCATGCTCCTGTTGTAGGTTTTGTTTCATTTTGGATGTGTGTGTTTCTTGCTGAGGTTTTTCAGGTTGAAGATATTGGAAAGATTTTTTTTTTTGCCAGTATAGTGTGACCTCTTTTGTTCATATCTGCTTTTCGATGATGTACCCAATGAATATATAACCCCCTCTGTTAATTTGGGAGGGGAGGATACAGTGAAATTGGCTCAGTACCCAGTTCTCTGGGAATGCGCTGCAGAATTGTTAATGACACAAAGGCAATCAAGGTATTGGCATACAGGGAAATCCAATTAATAGTGGCAATAATGTCACTCTGGCAATAGCAACAAAATCAGTAACAATAATAGCATCAAAGACAACTAGATTGTGACACTAATAATGGCATGTACCACCCTTAACATAGAAAAGTGATCTGTAACTTTAGTACAAACTTCAAGACAAACCAAATTTTGACATACAGTAAATTTCTACTGAGCAGCAGCTATACCTCCACTAACAATAGTGAAGCATTTAATGTAATAGCATAAAGTTAACTATCTGGAGATTACTTATGCTTAATGCTTATGCTAGTAAAGGTAGAAAGTGTGAGGAATAAGAGAATGAAAGAAGTAAAATTCAAAACCGAAAGCAATGGAGGCTGAAAAGGTGAGAAAGTGAGATAAAAGGATTTTATTAAGGAGTAAAAGAAAGTCATTAAAGTAGAGAAAAGTAACAGAAAAAAATAAATGAGAAAAAGTAGAAAAAAGAAAAAGCAGAGAGCAAATTAAAGAAGAAGAAAAAAATAAGCCAAGAAAGAAAAAGAAGAAAACAACTGAAAATTTTAAAGAAAAACCAAAAACCAACTTCCCCTCAAACCAATGAAAATAATTTTCTTTGTATTTTTGAATGAGTTGTTTCTTTCTGGGATCTGCAGTCTTAGAATCCAGCAAGTCATCTTCTCTGCTACCTTTGTGGCTTGTTGGTTAGTGCAGTGCCTCCTCCGGTGCATGGAGTCCTCTTGTCCATACATCCCAGGCTGTGGACACTGTCCAAGCTGAGGCATATCCTTGCTCACACTGTTGGATGGAAAAAGAAATCAGACCACTGATCTCTGTCCTGGATGTAGGCAGTGGGGTCTGGATTTAAGCAGACCACTGGTTTCAATGCCAGCAGTTTCAGACCCAGCTCCTTCTGAAAGCCACACATGCCCAGTCTAGTTTCTCAGTCAAAGGGGAGGCATTGTGTTCTTCTGTCTGGGCTTGAACTTTTCAGGAATTATGTCCAGCCCACATCCTCTCCATGACTATCTCTTGTGGCTGTCTTTTACCCAGTCACTGTGGTTGGGTAACACTGGAAACCCTGAAATGAAGTTGTTTCATAGTTCTGTGGCTCAGTCTTAAACAATTAACCTTGTCTGCAAATGGCTTCCTGTTAAACCCTCTCAAATACAGTGGGTGCTGCTTTGGATTCTTCTCCAACTCTAGCCTCCTGTGTGGAAGAAGTCACTTTCAGAATAAAACTCCATGCTGTTTTTGCAGCAATAACCACCATGTTTTCTTGGGGCTCACACTCCTAGCTCAGTCTGTTGTTTCTCCCTGGAGCTGCTGACCCCCTCTAGGCTTACCTTCTCTCCCCAGGTACTGCCCTCTTCCAGGATTGGAGCAGTCAGTTGTGAGGTGCCTCCTGGGCCCTGTCTTTTGTTAAGTTTCTTAATAATTAAAGTTCCCCAGGAAAGACTGAGCATCTAAAAGGACAGGAACATGCTTTGCAATTCCAGCATAACTTCTAAGTAAAATGTGGGTGAGCATCATAATTACCGTAAAAGTTCCTTGAATTCCAGATGTAATTCAACCGTGCATAAAAGGATATCCAGACTCACCCTTGGGGAAGATGTCTTTGTGCCCTCCTTCTTGCTTGAAGGCACAGCTCTCTCTGCATCTTCTGTAAAAAAACAAATTCTATCTATATGTCTGCATTGCTGCACCTGGGACTTGAATGAATTCTTTCATCAGGGCACAGAGAACTGAGGACCAGGAAAGTAGTGGGCTGGTTCATCACCACATCAGGATCCTGCTTTATGATGACAAGATGGAAGCAAAATGAGAGAAAAAGACAAAGAAAAGGAAGATAAAATCCAATTAAAGGAGAAGGGAGGAAGACTGGAACAATAAATTAAGTATAAAGAAAAATAGTGAAAAATAAAACAATTCAAAAAAATATGAATGATTTGAGACAAGATAGTCAGAGGAAGTAAAGTGGGATAAAGAACAGAGAAAATTTTTTTAAAAACCTGAAAATTAAAGACTAGTTAGAGATTCCTCCTGTCTAAGCAATTTGGCTTGCAAATGCAAAGTCAGTTTTGTTTGCTTCCTCCCGGGTTGCATGAGACTACTTAGGACAGTTTCCTGTCTATGGTGCCCTATCTCTTGCAGAGCATGCTGAGACAAGGATCGCTGAGCCCAGGTGTATTTTCTGGGCATATTTTGCATGTATGCTCAAGCATGAGGCAATCAGCTGAGAGGCAGGAGGGGCCCTTGCTTCCAACCCAGCCTCACAGGTGGCTGGAGCTCACAGGATTGGTGCATCTTCACTCCACCTCCTCTGTCTTGGTGCCCTGGCAGTGTGGTAAGTGGCTTAGTGGTTGGCACAAGCCCCCTTCACGGTCTGGACTTGGTGACCTCTGGACCTCTGGACCTCTGGATGAAGGTTCAGGGTCTCCCAAGGTCCTTGGTCTTCAAGGTCAATGTCGGTAGCTGAGTTCAGACCATAGCCCGTGCTTTTTGGCCCCTGTACCTTGGTGGCGGTGGGCTTGTCCTCAGCCTAGATGACTTTATATAGCACATCCATGGGGAGTGGCAAGTGACCAAGCTGGGGACTGGCTGTGAATCCCTGAGAAACCTCAGGTGGGGTGTGTGTGTGTGTGTGTGTGTGTGTGTGTGAACTAATCCACTAAGTTCTGTGCTGAAGAAGTGGCCAGGAAGACAGTGCTCGGAGTTCGTCCCCCTCAGGTGCACACAGTTCCCAAGCACACTGCTCTCATTTCTAACTGCAGAGGGCGCGGCCACCTGCACTGCGTCTCCTCTCTGTTGTAGCCTGTGCTCCCTGCTGTGGACTCTTCCCTCTGGGGTCCTGCTCTGCCTCTCCTCTGCCAAGAATATCTCCTGTGGCCTGCTCCTGCACAGTGGGTGCAGCAGGACGTCTACCAGGGGCTGTAACTGAGATCCCTCTGAGCTTGCCATTCCCTGAGGGGATCCGTTCCTAATAATAGGACCCCTCCCAAGATTGTTTCTGACAGTCTGCACAGTCCAGTGCTGGGCTGTTGTGAGGGTGTGTTCACTTTCAGGCCGTATCCCCACTGGGGTAAAAGCTTGTATGGACTGTGGCTTTTCTCCACTGATAGTACCAGATTATAATGTCTGGGGTTGTTTGAACTGTCTGCTTACCTTATGCTTGCAGCTTTGAGATTGCTGCCCCCTAGCTGGGAACTCAGGGTCGAAGTTATGAATTGCTCTATACACTTCCCTGCATTTCTGTGCTATTTAGATTTCCTTTCACTTGTCTATCAGTTCCTAGGGCTCTTTCTTACTCTTAGGGAACAGTGCTTGGTTTCTTCTCTGTTGGGCTGACTGTTCTCTATTTCTTAGTTGCACAAAGGTTACAATTTTTGTAAATCTTCATAATTTCAGTTTTTTTTTTAGTGCTGAGAATTGAACCCAGGGCCTTTGCACTGAGCTACATCCCCAGTCTTTTAAACATTTTTTATTTTGAGATAAGATCTCATTAAATTATCCATGCTGGGCTCAAAATTGTGGCCTTGCCTCAGCCTTTCAGAGTTCTGGGATTACAGGTGTGCACCACCACCTGCGGCTCCCATAATTTACAGTTTGCTCTCTGGATTTCCTGTTTGGTTAGTCATTATGGCTATGCTTTCCTTTAATTTTTGAAACAGATTTATAAAAGCTGGTCTACCTTGTTTCAGTTTCTATGACTGACTTTTTTTAAGGTTACAGATTATATATGTTTGTAGGTATAATGGTTTTCATAGAGAAACTAGATTATAGAGACTCTGAATATTGCTTCTTGTTTAAGCAGCTGGTTCAGTTCCTGGCTGACCTTGAACCTTTCATGAGCTTGAGTTTATTATGCTTTGCTATGGTGAACCTGTGCCAGGCCTAAAGCGTATCTGTTGTCTCTCTAACTTAGTGAGACTCAACCTTGAATCACGACAGTGTCCTCAGGTCTTGCCAGACCTTGATTATAGTCTCTGTTAGGGAACTTCTTGAGTAGACTCTCTTCTAGGCTGTGGTTCTTACTCCTGAGAAAAATGTGGTATCTCAGTTTGATGCCAGGTGTGCTAATGAGGTGTTAATAAGATACCTCCCTGCTACAAGGGCAGGAGCTGTATCTACAGTTCTGATCATCCTTTAATGTAATATATCCCAACCACATAACAGCTACTACCTGGTAGGCATCAGATCATCTACTGCCTAACCCTCACTTAAATAGGGCTCACCATGTGTACCTTGGCCCTCTGTCATCCCACTTCTGTATTTCTGATGCTCTAATCCATAGCTTGAGGCTGCAGTGCTTGCTTTGAGCTCTGTTTTCTGACTGTTCAGCTTGGTGGGACCACAGTGCCCTGCATGGACTCCTCTTACAACTGGCTGAGAAAGGCTTCTTGTTCTTTTTTAGAAACTGTAATCTTGCGCTGTCCAGTGGCACTGCCTGAAAATTGTTGCTTCGTTTATCCTGTCCAGGTTTAAATTGTGTATAAAGGGAATATTAGCACAGGGTCAGTTTGCCCGTCCTGGTGAGGAGTAGGTGCCTGAGAGGGGTTTATGTGCTCCTTACAGTGACGGGCAGCAGTGGAGCCACTTCTCCTCCGGGGTAGGTTCACAGTGCATCCTGATATTAGCGTTTTTCCTTCTTTGTTCTCCCTGTCCCCTCCTGCCTCACCAGGATCAGCTCCCAGATGAATTATTTATACATAAGTCCTTCTCTCAGGGTCTTTTTTGAGTGGGAAGGGAATCAGTTTAAGATTTGTTGTTTAAACCTTAGAGATTATTACAAGAGTGGCATATCGACACAGAATGTAGAACATGAGGACAGACTTTTCTGTGTGTCTGCAGTGCGTTTTTGTGTGTGATTGTGCGTGTGTGTGCACGCACTCGAGTGATGTCTAGGTTTGTGCTCAAACAGTACACGTGCAACTTGTCTGTTGCCCTGCACGAGTGTCTCTCTGTCTGTGACTCTCCGTGTCTCTGTGTGGAGTCACAGTGGATACTTGCGAGTCACCCTGAGAAGGTGCTGTAGACCACACATACCTCGCTCAGCCAAAGACCACCACAAACTCTCTCTCAGCGCTGATGCCCTGGGGAGAGCCAGACCCAGTCTAATGTCATGAGTTCAGGAGAATAAACCAACATCTGGATCAGACATAGCATCAAAAGCTGTATTGGAGGAAAGTGTGATCCCAGCGATGTTACAGAGCAAGATACACAGGAGTGGTGTGATGATCATTGGGAACCCAAAGAAGGGGAAATCAAACTTCACAGGGTTGTGGGGTCACATCATCATTGTTTACAGACAAGGAGACTGAGGCTGGGGCACTAGGCCTGAGGCTATCAGTGACTCATTGGTAGTTCTCCTCTCTGTCTCTCTGTCTCTCTGTCTCTCTGTCTCTCTGTCTCTCTCTCTCTGTGTCTCTCTCTCAGTTTGCTTGAGATTTTCTCTGCTGTGGGCCATCTCTCTGGTACAGACATCTGCCTTCATCTACCACTCTATTTCCCATGCTTGGCATACAGCAGGTATAAAATAAATATTTGTTGGATCAGTGAGTAGATTTGGCTTTCATCCTTGGGCTTCCTCATCCGAGAGGCTATGAATCCCTGGAGCCATGGCCCAAAAGCCATGAATGTACTGGTCCAACAGACTGAACTTATGGCCTGAGCTGAGTAATACAAGCCACTGGACATGCATCAGGAGGACTCTTCAAGGGGACTTTTGTGACATCCAGTGGGAAAGACGTTAGCCTGGACGGTTGCTGTGCTCTGGAGCTTCTGGGTCAGGGACTCCTGGTTTGAGATCCTCAGCAACTGGAGTCAAGTACAAGGAATTCTCAGCTCTGCACAGAGAAATAGGGACCACGAGAGGCCTATGTACACATACTCTAGCTCCCCAAATAGCACCTTTTTGTGATTTATATATTCTTAGTTTATTACTACAAGTGTATAGACAGGTTTACATCCCTTGTGGGAAGCTGGAACATGTACATAACACATCTTCATTCCATTTTTTCATCCCCTCTCCCTCTCCTTCCTCCCCCCCCAATCCCTTTCTTTTTGTTCTTTGGCACATGCCTGCAGTACATAACACTTAGCTTCCTGTGTGGAGTAGGCACACGTACCTAACACATCCTAATGCAGTTTTCATCCCTTATTCCTTCCTCCCTTCACTCTCCCTCCATCCTTGGTCCCCTTTCCTCTTTGAGAACAATCTTTCTCCTACTCTCCATTATCTATCGTTTATTTTGCGTTTTATTTTTACTCCAGATTTCTCATCTAAGAGAGAAACTGTACAATATTTAAGCTGGTGTGTCTGATTTATTTCACTTACTATTATGTTCTCAAGGTGTATCCATTTCCCTACAAAAGACTCAAATAAATATCTTTATTTATGGCAGGGTTTATCTTTCTTTATTCCATTGTGTAAAGAGCTGCTTCCAAGATTTAGCTATTATGAATTGTTCTGCTGTAAACATGAGCATGCATATATCACTGTATCAAATGGAATTATATAGCTGCATCAAATGGAATTTCTGATTTTAGCTTTTAAGGAATCTCCATACTGCACTCCATAGTGTTGTACTAGTTTGCATCCCCACCAACAGGGTAGAAGGGTTTCTTTTTCCCCTGCAGCTTCTCCAGCATTGGTTATTATTTGATTTCTTGATAACGGTCATTCCTTCTGGGGTAAGATGGAATCTCAGTGTTGCTCTAATTTGCATTTCTCTAAGGCCTGTGAAGCTGAGAATTTCTTCATGCATTTATTGACATTTGTCCTTCTCTGTGAAGTATCTGTTCCTTCTCCACAGTGCTGCCCTGCATCTTTTCCTCCTGGCGATGGTAAAGTTCAAGAAAGAGGAGAAGAATGCAAAGCTAATGGATGCCTACGATTGGAACTGACACCATGCCACCTTTGCCAGACTTTACTGCCCAAACCAACCTGCAGACTGGATCAGATTCAAGGGGTGGGAAAACAGGCTGAACCACTTGAGGGGAGATACTTAAAAGTCACATTGCAAAGTGGTGTAGATGGTGGGGACGGTGGTACACATTTATTATTCCAGCACTCAGGAGACTGAAGCAAGAGGATCACTGCAAGTTCAAGGCCAGCCTGGGCTACAGAGTGAATTAAAGAACAGCCTGAACTGCATAGTGAGACCTTGTCTCAAAACAACAAAACAGCAACAATGAAAAACCCCAAACGGTGTGGACATAGAGAGGGCAAACGAATTACTGTCAACAAAATAAATCCACCACTTTGTTTTTTAAGTTTTAAAAAACAAGCATTTTATTTAAGTATAGTTTTAGATTTACTTTTTTTTTGTCTTTTTGAGACAGAGTTTCACTATGCAGCTCAGGCTGGCTTGAACTAACGTTGTAGCTTAGGCTGGCCTCGAACTCACAGTCTCAAGCTCACAGATCTTCCTGCCTCAGCCTCCCGAGTGCTAGGATTGTAGGCATGGGCCACAATTCTAACAGTTGTAGATTTACTTTCAAAGTTACAAAAATTCTATAGAGAGTTCCCATTTATCCAGTTTCCTCTGTTATTAATAGCTTATATTTGCATAGTCAGTTGTTAAAATTAATGAAGCAATATTAATACTTTATTGCTATCTATAATATATTATTTGTTCAGATCTCCCTTGTTTCTACCCAGTCCTTTTTTATTCCAAATCCCACCCAGGACGCCACATTAAATTTAGCTGCTATATCCATTTAGGTTCTTCTGAACCATGAGAGTCTGTCAACTTTTCCTTGGTTTTGATGACCTTGAGAGTCTTGAGGAGCTCTGATCAGTATGCTCCACAAATGAAATTTTTATCATGTCTTTCTCTTGGGAAGGTGGGAGTAAGGCATTTTTGGAGAGGAAGACTGTAGAGGTAGAGTTTTGTACTTGTCACATCATTTAACAGTGTGCCACTTGCTACAGTAATGTTTGCCTGTTTTCTCTCTCCCTTTCCATGTTGTGTGTGTGGGAAGAAAATTACTTTGCATAGCCTGTACTGAAGGACTGAATGCTATGTGGTCTATAAAGTATCTACATAAAGAATTTAGATTTATGCCTTGCCTTCCTGACCAGATAATTTATTCAACCTTTTACCTATATTAGTATAAATATATGGTATTTATTTTATACTTTGGGAGATAATCTGCACTATTGTCTTAGTTGGCTTGGCCACCACAACTAATGCTGTGCTCTTGAAGAAGGGAGGAGAAAAATGAGAGAGAGGGAGAGGAGAGGAGAGGAGGGAGAGGGAGGAAGAGAAGGAGGAGGAGAAGGAGGAGAAGGAGAAAGGTGGGGGGAGGAGGAGAAAAAGGGGGAGGGAAAGGATGAAAGTTAAGAAGGATAAAGACAGAGATAATGAAAAAAGAGTAAAGGAGAAGTGAAAAAAAAGAGGAGGAGGAGAGGGAGAGAAGTTTTCTCTTCGTTTTCTTACAAGTCCCCTGAACCCATCAGGAGGGCTCCACCCCCATGAAGTCATCTATCCTTGATTTCCATCCAAAACCCCAGTGTCCAGATACCATCACGATGACTGCGAGGGCTCAGCATAGGAAATTAGAGGGGATATTAACCCTTTGTCCATAAAATCTACTTGATTTTTTTCAGATTGTTCCAGCTATGGCCATCAGGAGCTCTTTCTGTTGGGTCACACATCTCTTGATGCACACTTGTCAGTGTGTGTGTGTGTGTGTGTGTGTGTGTATAGCATTTTTTTTTTTACTTTTTGGAACTACAAGATGCTCCAGGCTCATCTTGTGATTTTCTACTCAATTCTTAGACTCAGTCTTTTCTCTGAGGAGTCCCGGCTCCTCTTAGTACAGGATGGCATTAGAAACAGGTACCTGGGCTTTCATGTTCTTGTCAGTACTTGGCATTGTTACTTCTATGACCTCTCAGTAGAAGGAATGTGAGATACATGCGTGTATATCAACCCATAGTTATACTCATCCATAGATATGTTTATATTTAACATCTTCATTTATGCGAAGCTACACACAGGTTCATGCCGATGTCTCCAAATCTAATCCATTACTACGTGGATTGTCGTAGTTTACTCCTCCTGCCTACCTGCCACCTTTGCTCCAACTGTTAAAGTGCACCTCAGTGGGAAACAATGTTATCAAGTAGAGTATAATGCTGAAGTATGGTTTTGTTTGCCTTTTGCCTTATAGATTCCATTTATTTCCAAAATGATATAGATTAGCACCTTTTTCCCCTGGTTCCTTTCAGTGTGGCTGTTGGGCTTCTAAGACAGGTTGTTTCTCAGCAGTGATTTCCTAAATGGGTTATTTTTAAAGAGTTCCATACATTAAGGTTTACTCCTTGTGTGAAAAATTCCACGGGTTTAGTAAATGCACAATATTATTTATATTCACTAGAGTACAGTACAAGGTAGCTTTCTGGTCCCCAAATCTCTCATGCTTTACCTTGTCATTTCCTCTTCCCAGCATCAGCCTTTGCCACCATGGGTCATTTTGCTGTCTTTAGAGCTACGTTCTTGTCAGAATGTAGTGTAATTGGAATAACATAGTGTGTAACCTTTAAAAGTTGCTTTTTTCCATTTAGCATTGGCATTGTGAGTTCCTTTGGGTTTTTGTGTAGCTTGATAGTTCATTTCTTGTAATCAGTGAATAGTGTTCAACTCTACAGATGTACCATAGTTTATCTACTTAGCAGTTGAAGGCATCCTGGTTACTTCTGGTGCTTGAGAGTTATAAATAAAAGTGATACAAACAGTTGGCTGCTCCAAATATTTGCATACAGTTTTCTTGTAGCTACACATTCCCAAATGGTTTGAGTAAATTAAACTAGAAACATGATTTCTGGATCACATAGTAAGACTGTATTTAATTTATAAGAAATTGCTAATTTCTCTTCCAAAGTGATTACACCATTTTGTGTTCCTTATCAATAATAAAACAGTATATATATATATATATATACATATATATATATATATTTTTTTAAAGTACTGGTATGAATCCAAGGCCTTCACACTGAGCTACATCCCCAGCTCCCCATCTTTTTATTTTGAGACAGGATCTTGCTAAGTTGCTCAGGCGGGGCTTGTACCTGCATTCCTCCTGCCTCAAGCTCCCAGAGTGCTGGGGTTATAGACCTGTGCCACTTTTAGCATTATTTTAAAAACTTTAAGAAAGTAGATACTCTAACAAGTATATAGTGGTATCTCAACCTTTTAATTTGCAATTCTCTGTTGACATATGATGTTGAACATCTTTGTACATGCTTATGTCTGCATCTTTGTTGATGAGCTATCATTTCATTTATTTTAGCCCATATTTGAGTTGATTTGTTTGTTTTGTTCTTGTTGAGTTTTACAAGTTCTTTGTTTTGGATACCAGTCCTTCATCAGATGTGTGGTTTGTAAATATTTTCTCCTTATCCATAGCTTGTCTTTGATTCTCCTAACAGCGTCTTTCAGGGAGCAAAAGTTTTTGATTTTAATAAAGCACAACATCATTTTTTTTCTTTCATGGATTTATACTACTGGTGCTTTATCTAAATACTCATTGCCAAAACTAGGGTCCCTTTTCTCCCACATTATCTTCTAGAAATTTCACAGTGCTGCATTTTATGTGTGGACCGATGATCCGTTTTGAGCTAAATTTTGTGAAGGATGTGAAGTTCATGTCTGGATTCATTTCTTTTATATATGCAGGCCCAATTGTTTCAGTGCCACTTGAAAAATCTCTCCTTTCTCCCTTGAATTGCCTTTGTGCCTTTGTTAAAGACCACTGGACTCTTGGTGTATGAATCTCTTTCTCGCCTGATACTTTGATTTCTAGTTCCACATATATGACCTGTACATATGTTATTTGATTTATAACTCAGTATTTTATTTCTTGGGTACTATTTTCAAATTACTCTGATTTGGCCACTTTTACTGAAAAATCATCATTTTATACATTTATGGGTACAAGTGATGTTTTGATATATGAATATGAAATGGAACAACTAAGTCAGACTCACCTATCAACTTACTTACCTATCAATTTCATAGTGAGATGTTTGGAATATACTCTCTTAGTAATTTTGAAATCTATAACACCTTGTTATTGACTACAGCCACCCTGCTGTGCAGAAGGTCTCAAAAATATATTTCTCCTATCCTCTTGAAACTTTGTATCCTCTGACCAACAACTCCCTCTCCTCCCCACCCTCAGCCTCTGAAAACAGTCTTTCTACTTTCTTAGTTGTGTTTTTTTAGATTTTTTTGGTGCCATTATAAAAATTTTAGAATTCTAAATCCTAACTCTTTATTGTTGGTCTATAGGAAAACAAGTACCTTTTATTTACCTGGTATCATGCAAAATTGGTCTAATCACCAAATGATGCTGTAAATTTGGGGGCCGCTTTGTGGATATTTTCTACCCTGGCAATCATATCATCCATCTGTGAACAAACCATTTTATTTCTCCCTTGCTTATCAGTGTACTTTTACTTAGCTTGTCCTAGTGCACTAGCCAGGATTTCTGGTGTGTTGCGTAAGAGTGGTGAGAGGGGATAACCTTGCCTCTTTCCCCATCATAGAGAGAAAGCATCTACTTCTCACTATTAAGTGAGATTTTATAAATAAGATCATGGAAATTTCCTCTATCCCTAATTTGCTGAGAAATTTTACCATGAACATTGGATTGTATCAAATCTTTCCTGCATCAGTTCATAGGCTTTGCCTATTGGTGGTGTGTTGCAGTCCCTGCTTTGTGGATATGGAACCAGCCTTGCACACCTGGAATAAATCCCAATTGACTCTCATGAGTAATTCTTTTTATATGATGTTGGATTCAATTTGCCAATATTCTTACATAATTTTTGGTATTTTGTACATAGAAAATCATATCATCTCTGTGAAAAGAATTTTGCTGAAGATGATTAAAGAATCTTTTTCTCCATTTATGAGAGATACTGATGTGTAGTTCCCCTTTCTTGTAGTGTTTTATCTGGCTTTGGCTTGGGGGTGATCCTAGACTCACAGAATGAGTTAAGAAATGTTTCCTATGATTAAGAGTGTGGAGAATTTGCACTATTTTTTTCTTTAAGTGTTTGATAGAATTCACCAATAAAACCGTCCTCCTATGATCTCTTCTTTAAGGTTATTATTGATTCAATTGCTTTTATAATAAAGAGCTATGCAGGTTGTCTATTTTTACTTGTGTGAGTTTTGGTAGTTTGGATTTTTCAAAAATTTATTTTATTTAAATTACCAAAATGAAGGATACTGAGGTACAGCTACTTGTAGTGTTTCTTTAATTTTCTTTTAATATATGTGTAGGACCACTATAAATTCTATCAATTTAATATGTGTAGGACCACTATTGATACATACTTGACTTTTTTTTCAGAGTGGATTCTTTTCTTCCTCCCAAGCTATTTTATTACTATTATTTTTTTATTTTTATTTTTTAATTTTAAAATTAAAAGGAGGAAAATATTAACAGACAGACAACATTTTACAGAATAGCACAGGAACAGTTAAGACAGTACGGAGTTACAAACAAAGTGGTAGGGAATTAACAGTGCTTGTTGTATTACATATTGATATCTTCAAAGTGGTTTCTCATGAAAACAGATATAGACATGCAATGCTTATCAACCAAGGACTCATTGACAGTTTCTTTCAGCAAAGAAATAGAAGACAGTAGAAGAGCCA
>NW_004955445.1:1449903-1471647 GCF_000276665.1 Chinchilla lanigera
GGTTGCAGAAAGCTCAGTTTCCCTCTTCAGTAGCTGCACAACAAAGACCACTAGTGTTCCTATTTTTCGTGTTGTTCAGGTTTGCCTCTGGGTGACCCCTGAGTAGCGCTAATTAGTCTTGGATTTTCCAGCAGTTTTTGAGTTGTATCTAGTTATCCCAGTTCTCAGACGCAGGCACTTGTGTCAGTTGATGGCTGACCATCTGTTCCAGCGTCCTCTTGCAGTTCAGTGCACATGTAGGACCTGACTCAGGTTGCACTGGTGTGACAATCCCAGTCCAGTGGACCTATGTCTCCAGGTAGTTTAGGGTACAGACATAATTCAGACACAAACTGCAGGGTCTACAGTTTGTGAACCACCTAAATCTATGTCTGCAGTCAGTTCAGGACTCATACAGGAACCAGATGCAGCCCAGATGGGTAGCAGTCACAGACTTCCCCAGCCTTTGACTCGCTAGAGGGTCTGGGCAAAGGCAAAGCACAGACTCGAATCCACGGGTCCTATAGCTCCCAGAGTACTTGCTGTCTTGGCGCAGGGCACGTGGGACTGGGAGAGTCTCCTCGGCCAGCTGAGAGAGCCTGCTCGCCCTGCCCGCAGCCAGAGAAGTCCCAGGGACCTCTCTGCTGCTGCAGGGACTCAGTCTGTAATGTCCGCGGGGTCCTTGTTCACGCATTCTTCCCTCAGGGATTAGATGGGAAGTACCTGGCTCTCTCCACGCATTTCAGCTGGAATTGTGGTAGTGTGGATTGAGCACAGACTCGAACCCACGGTCCCTGCAGCTCCTGGAGTGCTCGTTGTCTCGGCGCAGGGTGCGTGGGGCTGGGAGAGACTGCTCAGCTGGCTGAGAGCCATACTTGATTTTTTATTTTAACAGTTTCTGTGTCTGTCTCTTTTCTCTTTGGTTAGCTTGCCTGGTTCCAAGTTTATTATTTTTAAATATCTTTTCAAAGAATAAGCTTTGATTTATTGTTTTTCTCTATTGCTTTACCATTTTTATTTTCCTTGATTTTTGCCCTCATTTTTGTTATTTTTTTCATTTGCTTTAGGTTTAAATTGCTTAAATTGTTTGTGTAATTTGCTACAATGTCAGCTAGATCTATCAACCTCAGATCCTTCTTCTTTTCTAATATCTACATGTAATGCTATAAATTTCTCACCTTTGCCGCATCTCACACATTTCATTTTTGTTTTCACTCAGTTCAAAATATTTAAAAATATTTCTTAGTTTGATATGTTTTTACTATTATATATATTTAATGTCTTTACATTAAGATATTATATATAAATAATATGTAAGTGTGAATGCATTACAAATAAGAGATGCATATATTTTTTATGTAAGATTTATATTCAGTATATTTATAATAGAATATTTATATTTAATATCTTCATACTTATTTAGAAGTTAGTTATTACAAACATTTGGAACATTTTCTATGTTTTTATTATTGATTTCTAGTTTAATTCCATTGTAGAATAATATTTTGTGTGATTTCTGTTCTTTCTGGTTTGTTGAGATGTGATCTATGGACAAGGACATAGCCCATCTTGATACATTTCCAAGCAACCCTTGGCAAATGTGTGTTTTGCTGTTGTTGGATAAAGAATCCTATACATTTCAGTGAGATCAAGCTTATGGATACTGCTTCCCTGGTGAACTATAAAAACTACATTTTTACTGATTTTCTGGCGGTTGATTCTATCAATTAAATAATATGACAATGCTAAAGTCTCTAAATATAGTTGTTGATTTGTTGGGCTCTCTTTTTAGTCCTGTTTGGCCTCATGTTTTGACGCTGTGTGGCTAGCAGCATGCACATTTGGGATTATTATCTTCTTGGAGAATTGATCCCTTTATTATTATATAATGCTGGTTTTTATTTCTGATAATTTTTCCTATTTTGAAGTCTGCTTTGCCTGAAATTAACATAGTTGTTCCAGTCTCCAGCTATCTTTTGGTTACAGTTAATTAAGGTTCTCTGCTTCTTTACTTTTAACCTATCAGAGTTTTTGTATTACAAGTAAGTGTCTAATAGAAAATGTACAACTGAGTTTTGTTTCTGATCTGTTTTGACAATCTCTGTCTTTTAATAGGTATAATTAGACCATTTACATTTAAAGGAATCAGGAATATATTTTGATTAATATCAAACATGTTTGTAACTGCTTTCCTTTGTTGCCATAGACCTTTTTTTCTGCCTTCTCTGGTTTTAATTGAGTATTTTATATGATTGCATTTTGTCTCTTCTCTTAATATAGCAGTTGTACTTGTTTTGAAAAGTTTTTAGTGGTTACCCTAAAGTTTACAATTTATGTTTTTAACTAATCTAAGTTCATCTTCCAAAAATATTATAATTCTTCTTGTGTAATGCAACATGCCTTCACGTGTAATATAAGAATGCCTTTAATGGCAGACTATTCCCAATTTCTCCTATCTCTGTTCACTGTTGTCATTCACCTCTCTTTTTTATTTTAAAAATTAAAAAAACTAACAAAACAACAATGAAGACAAAATCAAAACACTTCAAATTTAAATGAGAAAAAAATGATACAGAATTTCAAAACATTGTGATAGGATATTAACAATGCTTGTTATAATACATAATGTCATCTTCAAAATGGTTGCAAATATAACCAGGTACAACCATGCAAGATTGATCAAACAATTACACATTAACGGTTTCCTTCAATAAACCAACAGATATTATTACTTCAATTATCCTAGCTATCCTGTGTATATATACACATATTTTTCCTCTTCCTTCTTTCTTTTTCCTTTCCCCTCCTTCATCCCAGTTGCTCCTTCCTATTTGAGCAGTTTCTTTTCGCTTTCACAATGTCCATTTTACCTTTCAGTTTTTATTTACTGTTTCAGATTCTTATAGTGAGGAAGGAAATATGATGTTTACACATGTGAATCTGATTTATTTCACTTATGAGAATGGTCTCTGATTGCATCCATTTACCTATAAAAGCCTCTAGTTTATCTTTCTTTATAGCTAAGTAATACTTCACTGTATAAAAATACCACAACTTTTTTATCCATTCCTTAGTTAATGGACATGTGGATTGTTTCCAAGATTTAGCTTTTACAAATTGCCCTGCTATAAACATAGGTGCACATACATCGCTGTGGTATGATGTTTTCAGTTCTTCTGGAAAACTACTCAGGAGGGAAATAGCTGGGTTGAATGGGACCTCTAATCCTAATTTACTAGTCTAATCCTAATCCCTAGTTTACTGAGGATTCTCCAGGCTGATTTCCACAGTGGTTACACCTGTTTACACTCCCACCAACAGTGGAGAAGAGTTCCTTTTTCCCTACAGCCTCCACCCCCCAGCATTTGTTATGGGTTGATTTCTTGATGATAGCCATTCTTTCTGGGGTGAGATGGAATCTCAGTGTTGTTTTGATTTGCGTTTCTCGAATGACTCATGACACAACATTTTTTCATGTATTTATTTGCCATTTGTGTTTCTTCATGTGAGAAGTGTGTATTCACCTCAGAAGCCCATTTTTGCATTGGATCTTTGAATTTTGGGGTCCTGATTTTTAACAGTTCTTTATATGTTCTAGACAAGAGACCTTTGTCTGAGGGACAGTTGTCTAAAATTTTTTCTCGGGGGCTGGGGATTTAGCTCAGCGGCAAAAGCGCCTGCCTGGCAAGTGCAAGGTCGTGAGTTCGGTTCCTGGTACCGGTGAAAAACCAAAAAAAAAAAAATTTTTTTTCTCAATTTGTGGGTTTTCTTTTCACCCTGTTGGTGATTTCTTTTGATGTGCCAAAACTTTTCAATAACATGAGAACCCAGTTATTGATTCTTTGAAGTATTTCCCATGTAGTTTGGTTTTTCTTCATGAACTCTCTTCCTACTCCTATGTCTTCAAGACTTCCACCTACTTTCTCCTCCAATAGATCTAGTGTTTCTGTATTATATTTAGACCTTTAAACCATTTTGACTTTATTTTTGTACATGGTGAAAGGCTTGGGTCTAGTGTTAATCTTTGGCATTTGGAAATCCAGTTTTTCTAGCACCATTTATTAAAGAGGCTATCTTTCTTCCAGTAAACGTGTTTGGCTTCGTGGTCAAAGATAAGGTGGCTGAGTGTCTTTGTGGTTGTATCTGCATCTTCTAGTCTGTTCCATTGATCTTCAGGTCTGCTTTTTTTTTGCCAATACCATGCTGATTTTATCACAGTAGCTTTGCAGTATAATTTAAAATTGGGGATTGTGATACCTCCTGCCTTTCCTTTGTTGCCCAGGATTACTTTTGCTATTTTAGGCCTCTTCTGGTTCCAGATGAATTTTAGGAATGTTTTCTCTAGATTTATAAGGTATCCTAATGGTATTTTACTTGAGATTGCATTCAATCCGTACCACAATTTTAGGAGTATGACCATTTTCACAGTGCTGGTTCTTCCTATCCATGAGCAAGGAATATCTTTCCATTTTTTGAAATCCTCTTCAGTCTCTTTTTTCAGAGTAGTGTAATTTTCATTGTGTAGATCTTTTACTTCTTTTGCTAGATTAATTCCCAAATATTTCAGGTTTTTTTGGATTCTATTGTGAAAGATATGGTTTCCCTTATTTCTCTCTTGGTATGTTTGTTGTTTGTGTACAGGAATGCTATTGATTTTTGAGTGTTGACTTTGTATCCAGCTATGCTACTGAATTTGTTGATTAATTCTAGGAGAATTTGGGTGGAGGTTTTAGGGTCTTCTATGTAGAGTGTCATGTCATCTGTGAATAAAGATAATTTCACTTCTTCCTTTCCTATCTTTATTCCTTTTATTTCTCTCTCTTGTCTAATTACTCTGGCTAGTGTCTCCAGAACTATGTTGAATAGGAGTGGTGACAGTGGACATCCTTGTCTTGTTCCTGATTTTGAAGTGAAAGCTTTCAGTTTTTGTCCATTTAGTATGATGTTGGCTCTTGGTTTGTCATAGATGGCTTTTATCAGATTGAGGTAAAGTCTATCTATGCCAATTTTCTGTAGGGTTTTTTATTGTGAAGAAGTGTTGGATTTTATCAAAAACATTTTCTGTATCTGTTGAGATGATCATGTGATTCTTGTCTTTAGATCTGTTGATATGGGGTATTATATTGATTGATTTGCATATATTGTACCATTCCTGCATTCCTGGGATGAATTCACTTGGTCATGGTGTATTATCTTCTTGATGATTTGCTGCATTCTATTAGCTAGTATTTTATTGATAATTTTTACATTTATGTTCATTAGGGATATTGGCCTACAGTTATCTTTTTTGGTTAGTTCTTTTTCTGGTTTTGGTATCAGAGTAACACGTGCCTCCAGGAATGAGTTTGGGAGAATTGCTTCCCTTTCTATTTCTTTAAAGAGTTTGAGAAGAATTGGTACTAAATCTTCTCTAAATTTCTTGTAGAATTCAGCTGTGAATCCATCAGGACCTGTTTTTTTGTTTGTTTGTTTGTTTGTTTGTAAGTTTTTTTTTATTACATTTTCAATTTCATTGGCTGATTTTGGGTTATTCAAGAGTTTTATATCTTCTTGATTCAGCTTTGGTAATTCATATGTATCTAGGTATCTGTCCATTTCTCCTGTGTTTTCAAGATGACAGTAATAGTTTTTGAAGTAGGTATTGATGATCTTTTGAATTTCTGTAGGATCTGTAGTGATATCGTCCCTTTCATTCCTTATTGCATGGAGTTAAGTTTTTCTTTTCTTTTTTTGATAAGGTTGGCTAGAGGTTAATCAATTTTATTTTTTCAAAGAACCAACTCTTTGATTCATTAATTCTTTGTATTGTTTTCTTAGTTTCAACTCTGATCTTTATAATTTTCTCCCTTCTTTGGGCTTTGAGATTAACTTGCTCTTCTTTTTCTAGAAGTTTGAGGTGTAACATGAAGTTGTTTATTTGTGTTCATTCTGTTTTCCTGATGTGGGAATCCACTGCTACAAATTTCCCTCTGAGGACTGCTTTCATTGCATCCCACAGGTTCTGGTAGTTTGTATTTGCCTTTTGTTTGATTGTAAGTAGAGTTTAATTTCTACTTTAATTTCTCCTGTGCTTCATTGGTTGTTCAGGAGAGTATTATTTAATTTCCATGTGTTTGTGGAATTTTTAGCATTTTTGTTTGTTTGTTTTGTTTTCTGGTATGAAGAATTGAACTCACGACCTCACACTTGCCAGGCAGGTGCTGTGCTACTGAGCTAAATCCCCAGCCCTTTACTGGAAATTATCATTTATTTCCAGTTTCATTGCCCTATGGTCCAATAATATGCATGGGATAATTTAAATTCCTTTGCATTTACTTAAGCATGTTCTATGTGCTGGCATGTGGTCTATTTTAGAGAATGTCTCATGTGCAGCTGAGATGAACGTGTATTCTAACATTGTTGGTGGAATATTCTGTAAAGGTCTAGCAAGTCCATTTGTTCACATGTTTGGTTTAGTTCTGTTATTTCTTTGCTAGTTTTTTGTCTAGTTGATCTCTCAGTTTGTGACAAGGGGGTGTTAAAGTCTCCTGTTACAATTGTGTTATTACTTATTTGATTTTTCATGTCTGTTACAATTTGCCTTATATAATTAGGTGCTCCTACATTTGGTGCATATATATTTATGACTGTTACCTCTTCCTCTTGCAGTTTTCCCTTAAGAAGAATATAGTGATGTTCTTTATCTCTTTTGATCATTATTGGTTTGAAGTTTATCTTGTCTGCAAACAGAATAGCTACTCCTGCTTTTTTCTGGGTTCCTGTAACATTGAATATTGTTTTGCATCCTTTGACTTTCAGTCTATGGATTTTCTTTTGAGTTAAATGTATTTCTTATATACAGCATATTGTTGAATTTTGTTTCTTGATCCACTCTGCCAGTCTGTTTCTTTTGAGTAGTGAATTGAGGCCATTTACATTAATGGTTATTACTGATATGGATTGACTTATCCATGTCATGTTATTTTCCCACTATTGGTTCTGAACTTTCCCCCTCATTTAACTGCTTACCCTGGTTGGTCGTTCTTTTCTACTGTTGGCCTTGATATTGTGGTCATTTTTATCTCTTTGTAGAATATCTTTCAGTACTCTTTGTAGGATTGGTTTGGTGCTCATGAATTGCTTTAGTTGATCTTTGTCATGGAAGTATCTTATTTCTTCATCAGTTTTGAAATATAGCTTTGCAGAGTACAGCACTTCACTCCAAGGTCTTCTTGACTTAATGGTCTGTGTTGAGAAGTCTGCCATGATTTTGATGGGATTTCCTTCATAGGTGATCTGATTCCTTTTTTAAACAGCTTTTAATATTCTATTCTCTTGCTGAATTTCTGGGATCTTGATTACTATGTGTCTGGGTGTATATTCATTTTGGTTATGGCAAATTGGGGTTCTATATGCCTCACTTGAATGTATATAGGGTTCTTGTCCCATGCTTGGGAAATTTTCTGGTATTACTTTTGGAAATAGTCTTTTTATGTCATTCATGTTGCCTTCTGCTCTTTTGTTGACACCTATCAGCCTTATGTTGTTCTTCTTTGCCTGGTCTTGCATCTGTTGAATTGTTATTTGCTGTTCCTTTGTTATTTTTAAGAGATCTTTTCTTTTATGATCACTAGCTGCAATGTTGTCTTCAAGGTCTGAGAGTCTATCTTCTGTATCATTCAAGGAGTTCTTCCAGCTTTCAGTGGAATTTTTAGTTTCTTGAATGTCTCTGAATTTGTTTCATGTAGTCTAATTCTTTCCTATACTGTTCATTCAAAGTTTCCATCATTTTTCTGTGCTCCTCTATTTTTTTATCTATGTCTTCTTTTGATATGCTGAGCAATTCTTTCATTATGGTTGTCATTTCTTTTTCTAACCTGAGCAATTATTTCTGATTTGATTTCCTTTATAGCCTGATGTTTTTGGTTCTTTACTTCAGAGATTTCACATGTGTGACTACCATGTTCTTCCATATTGATGTTTCCTGGACTTGTTCTAGGTGGGGTGTTTGGCTGAGATTGCATTTTGCTTCTTCTTTTTGTCATTTTCAAATCTCCCTCACTTTCCAGGGATTCAGGTTCATTCCCGAGATGGTGGTGGGAGGCAGAGACAGGGGTCCCCGGCACCCAGACAGCTCACCAAAGCTTCCTGAGTCCAAGGTCCTTTCCTTGGAGGGTGTGGGGCAAAGCCAGAGGACCCCAGCACCCAGACAGCTCACTGAGGCTCCGAAGTCCAAGGCACCTCCTGCAGTGGTGGCAGAGGTGGGGGCTGGAGGATCCAGGCTCCCAGGCAGCTCACCGAGGCCTCTTGAGTTCAAGGCCCCTCCTGCAGTCATCATTTATATCTCTTATCCACATACTATAGTCACTCCATGCAGTGTTAGTTTTTTTGCTATTGATGGAATTGTTTCCTCCCCCAATTTATATACTGAAGCCCTTACCTCTAATGGCCATATCTGGAGATAGCCCCAAAAGGAGAAAATATAGATTAAAGGAGACCACAAGTGTGGGGCTGTGATTTGATAGGACTAGTGAATTTATAAAAAGAAACTCCAGAATTTTCTCTTTCTTTCTCTCCTTCTTCCTCTTTTCCCAGCTTGCATGAAGAGATGCCCAGGTGAGTACAAAGTGAAGGTCTGAAATCCAGGGAGCAAGCCCTTACTGGAACCAAGTTAGCTTGAACCTTGCTCTTGGATTTCCAACCTCCAGAACTGTCTGAGAAGAAATTTCCAGGTTTTGTTATGGCAGCTAGGCTGACTAAGATACTATTATTGCTTCAAACACTTATCTTTTAGAGTAATTAAGAATAAGAAAGATGAAATATTTTACTTTTAAGTGCAGATACAACTACCTGGCCTTCAGCATTTCTGTGGGGCTGAAGAATGTCTTGTGACCTTTCTTTGTGGAGGGGTCTGCTGGGAGAATTCCCCCACCTTGTGAGTCTGGGGGAGTCTACTTATCCTTACATCTGAAGGGTAATTTAGCTCCATGTACAATTCTAAGTTGGCTTTTATTTCATTCAACACTTTAACTATTTCAGCCGACCCTTCTTGCTTGTATCATTTCAAATGAAAAATGAGTCATAATTCTGCTTCTTCTAGTGGTCAGGCTTTATCACCTCTGACTTTTTTTTTTCTTTACAGTTCTCTTTATTTTTGCTTTTCTGCAGCTTCTGTGATATTCCCAAGCATAGATTACTGGTATTCTCTAAGCTTCCTTGGTCTGTATTTTGATAGTGTCATTGCTTTTGGGAAGTTCTTAGCCATTTTTTTTTTATCTTTTCTTTCCTTCTAGCATTCTAATTGTATGTATGTTACATCTTTTGAAGTTCCCCATAATTCTTGGGTACTCTGTTTTTATCAGGTTTTCCTCTTTGCATTTCAGTTTGAGATGTCTTTATTGGTGTGTCTTCAAACTCACTAATTCTTTCCACAGCTTTGGCTGATGAGCCCATGTAAGGTGTTCTTCATTTTTGTTCAGAGTGGATTTGATCTCTATCATTTCCTTTTGATTATTCCTTCGAATTTTAGTTCTCTGGTTACAAAACCCATCTGTTACTGCATCTTGTCTACTTTTTCCATTAGAGTCTTTAATACATTAATCATAGTTATTTTAAATTCCTTGTCTAATCATTTTAACATCTGTGTCATATCTGAGTCTGCTTCTGATGTTTACTTTGTCTCTTCAGACTGTGTCATTTTTTCCTTTTTGTTGTGTCTTTTAAATTTTTTTTAAAACCAGCTATGTTCTATTTGGTAACAGGCACTAGGATAACTAGGCCTTTCATATGATGATTCAGCTTAAACTAGTTAGAGTTGAGCTGTGTTCCGTACTTGTTTGCCAGGGCTGTTGGTGCCTGAGGCTTGGGTTGCTTGAATGTCCTTGATTTTTCCTTTCCTTAGGACCATGTACTTCTGGAAGTCTTTCTGAGTCTCCTCCAAAGAGTCTGCTCCATGGCAGGAGGAAGGTATGGGGAGGGTGTGCTCTGTGATCTTCAGAGGAGACCTCAGTCTGTAGTGGCCTGGGTGTCTGGCCTGTGACCCTCACCTTATTCCCAGGTGAGACAGGGAGGCTGCAGGCCCTGGAATGAGAGTGCTCTTCCCTGGAGATGGCTTTGGGTGTATTTTTCTGGAATTATGCTTCCCTCGCCCCGTCAGAGCCTGAGGGACCTTTCCTGGATTTTAGCCATGAGATCTTGGGGCTTCCAGGAGGTAAACAGCCCATGAAACTGTGGAGTCCCCTGTAAGACTGTAGCCCCTGGGACTTTCTCATTCTCTGTTCTACATACTCAGCCTTTAGCATCCCCCAGAGTTATTGAACTGCTCTCCAGCCCCTGTTCCTGCAGCTTCTGCTCTGATTAAGAAGGTTTGGGGTTGGTGACTGACACTAAAAACTCACCTCAAGAAAAATCTTTGATTTCCAGTGTGTCCACCTTTCTGCTGTGTTGCTGCAGGGCCAAGGACTCCTAAGCTCTTGATCTGTCAGCACTAAGTCTAGAAATCTACAGCATCTTTCATATCACAGAATGCCTTCCCTCTTTTGACACGTTCTCTTTTTTTCCAAACCACAAAGATAAATTTTGGAAGGAGAGAATCAACAGATATCAGCTACCAGTGGAGTGTCTGATGCTTTGTAGTTGAGATGACATTTTTTTTTTCATTTGTCATAACAATCCTGTTCCAAAGGGATTGATATCTGTAGGTGAGGTTTATTGAGTTTGGGTCAACACCTCAGTCTACCGGTGGGTGACAAAGCATGGCTTTCTCTAGCAGCAATGCCAGAGTCATCACCACGAATCTAAGCCATCAGCCCTTCTTGCTGTTCTTTGGTTGTGACCCAACTGGACTAGCAGAAATGTCTGCCTTTCTAGTTGCTCCTCACATCCACCCTAGTAAGTGGATGGGATCTTGGGATGGGATGAGGTCAAGCCTTTCAAAGACATTGGCTTTATTCCCTGAAATGAGGATTAGCACACTTTCTGTAAAGGGTGTATCATATATATTTTCAGCTGTTCCAGTCACATGATCTCTTTGCAAGTTACTGAACTCTGCTGTTATAACACAAAAGTGTGGACAATTTATAAATGGATGGATATGGTTGTGTTTCTGTCTTTATATAGACCAACATTGCAGTTCCTGAATTTTCACACATCACAAAATAGTTTTTTGATTTTCTCTTATTGTTAAAAGCCATAATCAGTTGAAGAGAAGTATAAAGACAGGCGGCACACAGGGTTTGGTCCGTGAGCTGGGACTTGCTCGCCTCTACCTCCAGTCTCACAGGCACCAGTACCAGGGTTAGGAGGAGGGCCAAGAATTGCATCTGAAAGGGGCCTCAAGCTTGTAGAAGTGTCTAACAGAAAAGTCACAGAGACATAATAATGATACAGGTAAGTATGGGATGGACACCGTGCTAAGTACTTTATACACAACATCTCTCTCAATTCTCTCCACAGCCTGGAGGAGGCATTATTAGCATTCCATCCACTTAGCAGATGGGCAACCTGAAACTCAGAAAGGCACACACAGAGTAATAGAGTGGAGATTCAGTGGGGAGGTTGGGGAATATAATTGGTCTGTAAAATCTGAAATCTGGGACAGGTTTGCTATCATTTGTTAAAATGTTCGACCTAAAAGCTTTTCTCTGATCCAGATGTGGGGACTCTCCTGTTTGTCAGAGTTCAAGGGCTCGTTCTCTTTTCTAGTGACTCCAGATTGAGTGGACCGCAGTACATTTCACTATCTTTAAGGTAGTCAGCTTTCTCTGAATGCCAGCTGCTGGATTTGACCCCTACATGGGTGTTAACATGAGAGCAAATTGATAAGCCCTGAAACACTGTTATGAACTTCAGCATGATGTGCCTTATTGCTGGTAAGTGCTGGCTAGGCTGGGTGTACACCTATAATTCTAACTAGTCAAGAGGCTGAGGGAGGAGGGTTGCAAGTTAGAGGTCAGCTCTTCTCAGAGCTGTTTCAAAATAAAATTAAAGAGGGCTGGGGGCTGTAGCTCAGTGATTCCTGGATTCAGTCCCCTATATAACCCCCATCCCACCAAAAACTAGTTAAGCCACCAAAGTTAGAGAACATAAAATTTAACATATAATATAGCTTAACAGAAGCATCCATCCTGGCTCCTTGGCCAGGGCCACAGCTTCCTGCTTTTGTACAAGGTGCTTTGCACATTAGAGTAATTACAGGAACTCATGAGGACAGCAGGAAAGTTCACTCTTCCTTTTTATGGAGAAAACAAATGTGCTTTTCTGCCGACTCTGCCAGGGCTTCCTTTAATGATTTCGCAGATGGAGCTGGCACATGGGAGCCTGCCGGGTGCAGCTGTCTGTGTTTCTCAGTCTGAGGGGTCTGTGACTGCAACCACGGCATGGAAAACAGCAGCTTTCCTAACTCCCAGGGTCACTTGGGGTGGGGTGGGCGACCTGTTAGAAGACTAGGGTGAACATAAGGCCAGAGGGGAGGCTACTGCAGCGCTGCATGTTCTCTCTTTGTCTCACTGGTGTTGGACTTGGACTCCCTTTGTGGTGCCCTGTTTCACAGGGGTGCCTGCCCCTGGACGGTCTGAGAGTTGGGCAGGAAGGTCAAGGCTGCACCACTGCTTTTTTCCAGCATCCTTCCTGGCTTGCTAACCCTGGGCCACATCACATAAACCACTGGAGTACACAGGATGGCAGAGAGAGAGAGGGCTGGGCGTTTGCTTTTGGAATTCACATGGTTGTGAGCATGTCAGTGACTTTGGCTGTCTGGACAGTGGTTCTTTTTGTTAATTGCTTTTTGTTTTGAAGTGAACCAGTATTCAAAACTTGGGAAAACTTCTTGATGGACCCTTTCCCAATACTGATAGTTTAGAGCAGTGGTGGGGAACCTATAGCATGCTGGTTTTTTGTTTTTCTTTTAAGACAAAATATGTTAATGTATAAGTAGTTTTTTCTAAACTAGAACCTCAGTATTCAGGTTTGATTGCAGTGTTGGCTCTTTGAGATAAATAAGTGGGTTTTGGGTTGCAATTTGGGCACCCATCTCTAAAAGGTTCGCCATCACTGGTTTAGGGAAAAAAGAAGCAAGCATCTAAAAAGCTCAGGACCTGGCTTTATGAATAGTATAGTGTTATGGTTGATACACTGTGTCAACTTGGGGAGTCTAGAGGTTTGGCTAAGTGACTCAGCAGGAAGCCAGGGTGCTGACTTTGTATACATCCTGAGCCTGTGGAAGAGGAGGGCTTGGAAATTATGAGAGAGCTACATGTCCCTTAGGTGAGGATAGACTGTTTACAATGTAAGGCAGGGAAAGAAGCTGCTTGGTGCTATTCCTCCCTTTTGCTCTGGCTGCTTTGCTGTTCAGCTGCCATTCCCCCTTTTGCTCTTGTTGCTTTGCTATCTTCTGCCTCGGAGCCAGCCAAGTATGGACTGAAACCTCCACAAACTGTAAGCCAAATAACCTTTCCTTCCTTCATTTTGGGCGTTGGGTATTTTGTCTCAGCAACGAGAGAAGAGTAACTAAGACATATTGTATTCAAAGTTGTTTGTTTCCTATTGCTGCAGTAGCAAACACCTATAAGCTTGCTGTCTCTAAACAACATACACATGTTGTTGTACAGTTCTGGAGGTCACCATCAAAGAGTTAGCAGGGCTGGTTCCTTCTGGAGGTTCATCTCTGAGATGGAAGCTCCGCATCTGCTTCCAGAGGCCCCCTGAGGTCATGGACTTGTGGCCCCTCACCCTTCTTTCAGCCCACCATGTCATCTGCAAGTGTCGCTCTTGCTCTCTTCTCACTCTGCCTCACTCTCTCATGATTACATGGAGCTCAACTGCATAATTCAGAATAACCCTCAAGGTCCTTACTGTAATTGTAGTTTGAAATCTCTTTGACTATGTAAGATCCTGTATCCACAGGTTTTGCGGATTAGCATGTGGACTTGTTTGGGAGGCCGTTATTCTGTCTTCCATGAATTGCATTACATTTTCCTTTAGTAGCGGGGGGATGGCATTGCATAGGAACAGGAGTCACAAAACCAAACTATGAGATTAAATTTTGGTCCCAAGTAACAGAAATCCATTTTTGTAGCATAAGCAAAGGAGGGAAATTTGTTATTTCTATGATCTGAAGACTAGGAATCAGAGCCAGAGCCCAGGGCTGCTCAGAACCGGAAACCAGAAAGATTGCAGGAGTTAGAGAAGCTTCTCTCTCTATACCCACGTGTCAACTGCCACACATGGTGACACTTCCTACTTCTTTCTCTGGACCTTGTGTCCACCATGCTCTTCCTCCTGGGGGGGCAGAGAGATTGTTAACCCAGCTGCTCAGGGCACAGGCTCTAAGGGCAGAAACCCTCTCTCTCACAGCTCTGACGTCAGGTATTCCAGAGTCAAGGGGAAGTGTTGGCAGGGTTGGCTTCTCTGAGGCCTTTCTCCTTGGCTTTCAGCTAACATCTTTTCTCTTTGCCTTTGTGTAGTTATCCTTCTGTGTTTGTGTGTGTGCGTGTATGTCCAAACCTCCCTTCTTGTGCTGATGCCAGCCTTATTGGATTGGGGTTACCCCCATGAAGTCATTTAAGAAATTATCTCTGTAAAGGCTCTCACTCAATACACTTTATGAGTACTCCTGTTAGAACTTTAATATATGACTTTGGGGGACACAACTGAGTCCATCACCAGTTCTCTTCTCTTCTGTGACTACCTAACCACTTCACACTCCCACTTCATGTATCTTGGACAGCTGGTGGCTACTGCAAAGCTCCCAAACACCACACCCATATTCCTTGGGGAGAAAATCCTACAGGTCTAACCTGGGTAGGGCAGTTGGCGTCATGCCAGGCAACACTGGCCAAAATGGGTCCTGTGGTGAGTCTGTCAGCTCTGACCAAATAGCCCCCAAATCTCAGAGGCTTCACACAGGCTTGCTGGTCTATGCCACAGCCCAGCATGGGATAGCCTGGTGCTGCCCCATGTAGCCCTGCAGGAATCCAAGCTGTATGAATCAGCTTTCTGTTACTGAGACAAAATGCAGTACCTGACACCTGAATCTTCAAGGATGAAAGGTTTACATGGCTCACAGTTTCAGAGTGTTCCGTCCATGGTTTTCTAGCTAGAAGGCAGAACCGTCAGCAGAAGGAAAGGCAGAAGGAAGGTGCTCACTTCAAAGCAGCTGCTGCAGAGTGCTAAATAACCATCTTGGTCTTCATTGGGCCTTACTTCTGAGCCACTCACTCTGCTTCAGGATGAGCTGTTTCAGAAACTTGCACCAAAACAGCCATTGGCATGGCTTCCCATAACAAGAGTGACTCTTAAGTTGCCCCATATCCTTGGCACATATTTTATTGCTGGAATTGTTATGGTTGATTGATTGTGTCAACTTGAGAAGTTTAGAAGCTTAACTAAGTAACTCAGCAGTTCTGCATCCTAGGGTGTAGAGGACATGTCCTGGGACCGCTGTTTACACTCTAGGATGTTGTAATGATTGATGCATTGTGTCAATTCGAGAAGTTTAGAAGTTTAACTAAATGACTCACCAGGGTGCCGGAGTCCTCATTTTGTAAACATCCTGAGCCTGTGCAAGAGGACAGCAAGGAGATAGTATGAGTGCTGCACCCATGCCTGCTTACAATATAAGGGATGAAAAGTGGTTTGTTCCTCCCTTTTTGCTCTTGTTTTTGTTGTCTTCTGCCACCATGAATGGTTGCCCCTCAAACCATAACACCCTACCTTGGAGCCAGCTGATTATAGATTGAAACCTCCACAAACTGAGCTAAATAAACTTCTCCTTCCTTAACTTTTGGCATCAGGTATTTCATCCCAGCAATGAGAGAAAAGTAACCAAGACTGGCCCAAGGGAGACAAATGACGCATGATTCTGTTCTCCCTGACACTGCTTCCTATATCCTTGGGTCCAAGACACTCCCTCCTTCCAGCACACAATTTTCCCTTTAAAAACAGCACAGGCCTCCTTCATGCACTTCCCACCCCTCTTGATAGTGCACTCTGATCCAAATAAACTCTCGTTTTTTCTTGTTCTGGTCTTGGTAAATTCTTTTTCTGTCAACATCACCAGTCTTTTCAATGCTTGCTCAACCATAGCAGCCAGGAAGCTAAGTGAGCAAGGAAGAGCCAGAAAGGAAGGGGCCAGCTACCACATATAGTCCCCAGGTCACACCCCATGACCCACTCAGACACACTCAGAAATACGCTTTACTGCTCTCCTAGGTGTCTCAAGCTGATCAAGTTGACAGTCAAGATTAACCATCATACAAGTCCTTACAGTAAGTCTGCCTGGGCAATTGGAGAGTTGCGTGGGCTTTGTTTAAAGCACAGCCATGCTTGGCTTAGATCCCACGTGAAGGGCAGAAGAAGTGAGGTCTAACCTTGACTCTGTGGGGCAAAGGGTCTGTTTCCTCTTTAGTGTAATGAGCTGCCAGAGAGGCAGGAGCAAAGGGCTTAGCCAGTGTGTCTTTTTTAGGGCAACCAACTAACAGTCTGAGGCTGAGGAGGTCCCTGAGATGCAGAGCTTTCAGCTTTCAAAATAAGACAGTCCTGGGCAAGCCAAGATAAGTTGGTCACTCTACTGTTTGTTTGAAGACACAGTTCTAGCAGCTGAGCCAACTCAAGTTCTCTGCCCAGGGCCCAAGGAGAAACAGTGGAAATTTAATGCACAACCACACCCATTCCCTTATAGAAAAATCCCCACTTTCCAGATCTCATTGACAAAACTCATTGAATAAACTATTCTGTACTCAGATTCCTGAATATAGAATCTACCCTCAAGCTCACTGAGCCAGGCACCTGCACCATGGTTTTTGAAAAATATGAATGGATCTTGTTGCCAGGAAATTTCAATTTAAAATATAGACATTTCACTTCCACTGAAAAAAAATCAAGAGATCAGACTGTATTTCTACATGGAAACAACTATCTGGAGCTGTTCACCAGTTTCCCATTTCAGATGGGGACTGGGCTTCCCTGTTTGCTCATTGTTATGGTTTTATATGAAGTACCTCCAAAGACTCATGTATTGTGGGCTTGCTCCCCAATCCAACAGCATTCAGAGGGGAGCCCTAGAGAGGTGATTGGGTTAATCCACTGATGAGATCATAATTTCATGGCATTTTAGGGAGGTGATAGAAATTGGGGGTGGGGCCTCATTGAAGGGAATGGGTCATGGGGGTGTGAGCTTGAGGACTCTACCTGGTCCCTGGACTCTTCCCTCAGACCCCTTCCCTCGCTCTCTGCTTTCTGGCTTCCATGAAATGAGCAGCTTCTCTCCCACACCCGTCTCCCATGATGTTTGCCTCACTGCAAGCCCACAGCAATGGAACCAGCTGTTCATGCACTGATGCCTCTGAAACCGTGAGCCAAAGTAAACCTTTCTTCCTTCAGGTTGACTTTCCCAAGTATTTTGTCACAGTGATGTACAGCTGACTTATACACATACATACACACATCACCCCCACCACCCATGTCTGCTTCCATCCAGCCTGCCAGCCTTGCTGCTGGGGCAGTTGAGTTGACAATACATAGTGTGTGGTTTCCTAATTTTAACCCAATCAACTTTGGAAGAAGAAATGTCTAATTTCTTTTCATGAAACACTAATTTTTTGGGGGGTACTTAAAAACTTCAGCCTCAGGTCAGTTCCTACAATCTATTTTTCTTTCACAGGGAGAAGGAGGTCAGAAAAGAGACAGCTTTCTGGGTAAAAGTTTAGAAACCCTTTCTCTCCTTGTAATTTTGAGTTGATCAAGCCCATAGTCAGCTTCTGCCAGTACTGAAGCACCATTGAGCCCCAGAGGCTCCACGTTCCTGGGGAGCTCAGACCAGTCATCCACTTGTCATTTTTTTCTTAGCAACAAGGACTCTGCTTCCTTCTGGGCTGGGCTTGTCTTGGACAGCCAGACAGTTCTATTTATCAGCCAAAAAAGGAGGAGAAGGGTCTGATGCTTGCTTTGAAAGCAATGCCTGGGGTTTGGATTGTGTTTTAAGTCTCAGCATTTGTCTGCTTTTCACCTCAAATCAAAAGCAAGAGGAAAAAAGGACAGAATGTGGTAAAGATATTGGAGAAACACTAAGAAAACACTGTCCTACTTTTCCTCTAAAGGAGTGAACTCAGGCTTTCTGACAGTGCACACAGCTGCGGCAACCTTCCCCGGCTCCAAAGGACCCTTAAAACACTGGGAGACAATGACAGGCGAGTGACCACACAGAACCCAGTTTTGTGACTTACTGGGTGTTGGTGGTAGGGTGCATGCACCAGAGTCTCAGCAGCCAGCAGGCTCAACAGTGGCTTATGGTGGCATGCAAGTTCCCAGCAACTCCTAAGAGAAGAACTGGGTTGGGAGTGATTTTCCAGGCAAATGGCCCCAGGAGAAACTGCCAAAGCATGGGGAACAGGGTGGGGAGGAAGTCACTCAGGAGGTGATTTTGGTGACATCTCTCTCTGTTGGGTCCTACAGGGAGCCCTGGAGCACATGTTATACTTGGTACCATCCTAAGTGGGGTGAGGGTGCTGGCAGTTTGTATAGCCTCACCTGTGGTCACGGACAGTGGTCATGGGGCAGGGATATCTCAGGATGTCTTTCCACAAGGGTGTATGTCCAAAGCTCTGGAAGACAAGGGATGGTCAGGCAGTGGTGGTTATGGGCAAGCCCAGTGGGAACAGAGTCCATTTCCAAGCTGTGTCAAGCACAGCCTGAGGATCAACTGATTCTCTGTTAGGGTCCCATGCCCTCCTCGAACAAATCACAGCATCAGGGCTTTGGGAAACATGACTACAGGGTGAGTGAGGTGCGAGTAGTGCTTGAGAACATCACCCTTGCCTGGGAGACCAGAGTGAGGGAGTCTCCCACGGTGAGTGTGTCCCCAGACTGGACAGAAGCTCTTTCCAGAGGGCAAATGGCACGAGGAGGCGTCCTTCTCATCCGAAAGTGCGCGGAGCCCTTGTATGTGGGTAGTTTGGGATGTTGCTTCCTTTAGATCAGCAGGTGACCTGGGGCTGGCCCCTGAGGCAGAGGCACTGGCTCCCTCCAGACTCATGGTAGTGCTCATGCGTTCTTCTGTTTTTGGTGGTGGCGGGTGGAAGTGAATGGGCTCATCTTTGCTCCTCCATCTGTGACTGAGTCATCCATTCACCCTGCTCCCTGCTCTCCATCTTTCAACGTCAGATAATATTGTAGTTCTTTTCATAGCTGTGTGGCAACAACTGCTTGATACTCATCACTGTGATGTACCCGGTGCTGTGGGCTCCTCAGACAGATCCACAGTGGAGGAGAGGTAGGAAGCTAAATCACTGCTGCCTCGTGGAACACCCTTGCTTCCCACCTGTGCCTGGGGGGAAGGTTGATCTAGCAAGTGTAATGAGCTGGGGGTGTGGTGAGATTCTTGGACCTGGGTTTGAGGGTGTTATATGTCACACTGGGCCAGCCACTGTGGGGTCAGCTGTCACAGGATTGAAATAGGAAAGCATTTTGCTAGGCTATTAGTGCTCACAGAGCCTGGAGATTTTTGAGCCAAGTAGAGCCCAGTCTCACCCTACCCCTACTCATGTCACCCCATCCTGAAAGCAGCTGTGAAATTTTCCGAGGACATCCGGAGCGTGGAGCCTACCTGGGCCGACACAGCGGCCTTTGCAAGTTTCGTATCCAGGGTCTCCCAAAGCACGGGCTGCTGCCGCCGCCTGAGACACACAGGCGTGACTGCGTCAAACAAGAGAGAGCCACCCCCTAATGATCTCAAAGATGGGTTTTTTCTTTAACAAATCTTGTCTTCAACACTCCCTGACGTTTGCCCATCTCCCTTGTTTAAAAAAGAGAGTAGGACACAGGCTCAGAACCTTCAGATGAAGATATGTAATCAGAAGTGAATTAGATTTAGAAAATTTCATTATATGTGCATGACGGATATTTTCTGGTTATTGAAAAGGATGCTTATTCTTCATTGGAGATAGTAATCTAAAATTTATTTTGTGATATACTTAGGAAACAGAGCTCAGAGTTGATCTGAAAGGAACTTAGTGTGTGCGTGTGTGTGTGTGTTTGTGTGTGTGTGTGTATGGGACACTGCTCATGTGACCAACCTTGCCTTTGGCTGTAGCCTACCGTGCGTCCATCGTCTGAGTGTGGGGAATGGGCCACACAGATGTGGGGTGGGGCTGGAAGATGGGCATCTCCTGGAGATGGTTAGAAATGCAGACTCTCAGGCTGCCTGGAGCCTGACTGAGCCAGGATCCGGACTCAACACATCCCAGGTGGTTTGTGTGCAGGGCTGATTTTGAAAGTTTCTGTTCTACACTTTAGATATGTAAATCCTGTCCCCTGGCAGGTGGTGAGTTTAGAGACCCACTGCTTAAGCCCAGAGCCATGGATGTGTATTGTTTAGCATAAAATAGATACTTAGCTACCAGCACACACCTCCCAATAACAAAGATGCCACAAACATACCTACAGCCAGAAGCAATGAATGAATTGCCATAAAATCCTTCCCAAGTACCCCTAGTCCCTAAACTAGATGCTAATTAGACAGATGCATCAAACAAGGAGACTGCCCTCAGGGATGTCATGGTTTCATAGGGGAAACTGAGGGATGAATGCATAAGGACAATACAGTGGGATGAGGAAAGTGCTAGCACTTATACTGACAGATCCCAGGAGCAAAGGGTGTTAGCTGGGCTAGCCAAGGAAACACTAGGGAGGGCTGCCAGGAGGAGGACACTGTCCTTGCTGAATCTAAAAAATGAGCAGGATTCCGGCAAAGAGAAGCAGGAAGGGAACTGCAGGAAAGGATGGAAGGAAGACAGGAAGGGAAGGAGGCCAGGTGCTGTTGCATGTTCATGGCTACGGGCCACTGGAGCTTCTCATTGCTGTGGAGCTCTCGGGGCAGTGGAGAGCTCTGGCAATGCTCTAGCCAGTGCTGCCTAAAGTGTTGGAAAGGACTGAAGATTTGCCCCACAGTCCTGGCCTAGAAAGTTGGAAACAAGCTTGCTAGGCAACAGTTGGGGACTGTTTAATGAATGACTAAAAATGATCCCTTAAAGAAATGACTATTGAGTCTGAGAATACATTAGTCTCAAGTTAAGTTATTTGTAAGAGAGTCCAGTGTAGTCAGCAGACAGCCTGGATAGATAATGGATGTTACACTAAAATGCAACCTTTGTTTGAGTGCTTAATTTTAGCTTTGTTATGGTTGTTATTATTGTTATTATTATTTTACAGGGAACTTGTAGAATCAAATTTCATATGTCTTCTTCAAGAACTGGGTATCAGACAGCTCCCAAATTTCCTGGGTGGTGACTTTAGATAAAGCAACTCTTGAACTTTACGTATAAAGTGGGGATCAATAATACAATATGGGTAGGCAGACGAAAGAGATGTAAATTCTAGGAGGAAATGTCCATCAGAACTTGTTCTCTACAGAAGGAAAACTGCGTGGCTGTGACCTTTAGCACTGGGACAAACCACCTTTCACTGGAGTTCATGCAAAAGCTAAGAGTGTTTGGTCCATGTTGCCCTGATGTCATCAGCACACCAGCCCCCATCCCACCCCCAGAGACAGCTCCTTGCCCCACAGCCCTCACCATTTTATCTATAAAATGGGGATCAATAATACAATATGCAACACCCCAAGAACATATGTAACTTTTATCTTTGTATGTATCAGTTAAAATATATTTAATAATGGATAGTATTTCACTCATAATTATGAGAATTAAGGCAGGGCTGGGGATTTAGCTCAGCGGCAAAAGCACCTGCCTGGCAAGCGCAAGGTCGTGAGTTCGGTTCCTGGTACCGGAGAAA